>NC_134458.1:111741700-112109825 GCF_047948215.1 Lycorma delicatula
GCCTTCCTAACAGATTAAACTAAAGATTAAATGACTCTCACAGCAATCAGTCTTATGAAAGAAGATAAAACAGATGTAAATTACTCTAATTATTTATTGACAATCTCTTAATTTTATGATGAAAATTCTAAATTACGGTTTTATTTTTAACTCATTTAAAAAAAAGAAAAAAATAACAGTTTTGAGATATCCTCTCTTCAAAATTATTACATTTAACTGACACTTTTTTGCGTTAAAACCTGTCAGAACACGGCCAGCTTCTTCAGCAATCTTTAATAGCAGTTTTTGCAGCGTCCTAGTGTTGTTTTTACGAGAACATGAGAATATCGGGGCGAAGTTGTTGATATTAATGCTATTGAATGAGTTTCTTGATTCATCAAATTGTCTATTAGACTTTCACTCGAGTCAGTGGTAGGTGTTAGTCACAGTTTAGTACAAAAACAAGCATTAACGACCGCATTGTTCAACATGATGTCAAATACCATATTTCGGTACTATTTGACACTTCTGTGTAAACAACCAGAATGATAAGCGTTCATTTGGTTAGTCAGATCAATAAATTCTTTGTTGTACTTAACTATAACTGGTTTACTTTTTTTTTTCTCATTTCGTGTAACAATCGCGGCCATGTTGACAACATGCTTAGTACTCAACATCAAAATATCCTTTTTATCCTTCCACTTAAGGACAACAATATTACTTTCAATTTTTTGTGCAATTATATCCCCTTTTTTTAATTTTGCGTTTTCAGGATTAAATTTTCTTTTCCTATAAGGAGTTCTCACAATATGACCACTTTCTTTAATAATTAATGTTTCTGTAAGTGTAACGCTTGTGTACCAGTTGTCCATAAAAATGGCTCATTCTTCATTTAGGTAAGGACGAGTTAGTTGGAGAACAACATCAGCAGAAACACTGATTTCTTTACTACTTCTTTTACTCTTACCAGAATATATTTTGTACGCGACTGCATAAAAATCCTTTATGCAAAGTTTGAAAATTTCGATTTCATAGAAATTAGCTTTATTTTTATTATACTGTAAGAAAACAATTCTGCCTGTAAATGGTATCATGCTTTCATCGACACACATAAATTCTAGCTGATTTAAATTTATCAAACAAACTCTGAATTTTATGAAGCCGATCATTAACTGGTGCCTCATTATTATTGGCAGATAGGAAGTTAGCTAACAGCAGCTCAAATTTATTTCTTGATATATACTATGGAAGCGCAATTTTCCCCTTTGTCCTCCAGCAGTGACCAATGGATGGTAGAATGTGAATGCCTATATATATTACAATACTCAAGAAACATTTTAATACTGATGCAGGCGGGTTAAACCAATTTTTAATTCTAGTTCATTGTTTAATTTTAGGTCCAGCTTCACGAAAATGTTCATACCGGTTCGTTTCATTCATCAAATGGTTGAGTAATTAATAACAAAAAAATCCAAACATATCATTTGTTTCACAGAACTGCTTTTCTCAATGAGATCACTATTTATTGTAATCTCTATATCATCAAGATTATAATCTATTTTATGTAAATCACCCCAAGCGCTATTTGCAGGAAATTCATTATTTCTTACAGGAATTTCTGCATCTTCTACATTATTTATCAACAACAGAACTCCCATTTCCACCTTCTTCAACTGCAAGTTCAACTTCATGTTCTTCATCCGAAATACGTCATTATTTTCATTATCATCAGGTTCATACACAGCACCCGCGTCATTGGTGTAACATCCAAATATTTCATCATCACTGGAAGCATAAAAATTATTTATTTTCAAAGAAATTATAGATTTCAACGGTCTAAGGCAATCGTGCCATGCTCTGAAGACATACCTATTGATACATATTCTGAAAAGCATTCCAGCTTGACCCACTATTGGATCATACAACTTACTGGGAAGTGAGATTTTACTAGTAATATGATCCGCCTCTGAGTCATATGACCTGTTCAGGAATGTTTATGTGATCCATTACCGAGTCATACGGCCGGAATCGAAGGACCATAATTATTTCTATGGCGATCAACGTGTTTAAAACATATCGTGTAATTGTATTTCTCCCCATTAAAATTTTATTTAGAAGATAAGTTAACTGAGAACCCGTTCGAAGGTTTATAGTTTTGTCGGGTAACTTCGTATGCTATTAAATTCCACGGCAAGAAAATATTGTTCTTTTACGAAGCCTTATATACTCGTGTATATAAATCCATTCATTCACGAAAAATGTAACTAACTTTCAAGGACATATTCTACCGGTGAAAATGAAGAAAAAGGTTCAAGTAAAAACATAGGTTCGTAAATGCTTTGTTAGCGAGTGTCGGCTGGCAAAACTTTTCTGTGCCTTTGGCCAAAATAAAGCCAGAAACCAAATTCTTGAAACCAAAATTAAGAAGTAAATTTTGTGGTTTTGTATGAAATCTAACTTGAAAAATTGAAAATAATAGTTCCTAGAACTGTGCTTTTAGTAGTTTTTGAGATACGTATGATAAAAACAAAAGATTGGGTTCAATAACATATTACTTGATGTTTGGCTTAAAATAACTTCGTTAAATGAGTAACAAAGACGTAAACGTTTTAAACAGAACTTGTAGAGAATTTAATTATGAATAAAATGGCATGAATAAAGTTCAAAGAAACTAAATACAGACAAAAGAATTTCGAAGCTTATTAAAAAAAAAAATATATATATAGCATATTTTAACTAGGTATTAACAAAAAGGAAATTCAATATTACAAAACAAAAGAATTAATTATTTTACATAAATAAAACAAATTAAAACAAAGAAAAATCAAGTAAAACAATATGAACTAACTGCTAATATTAAATTTAAAGATGTCCAATAAATTGTTTCATTGATGTGTTTTATTTTGTTCGTTAAAAATATCAATAAATATATAAACAGATTGTCACTTTAATTTTTAATGTATAAGTGATCAAACAGTTCTTATCGATCAGAAGTTTCTTTATTTTTTCCTATCATATTTTATATTGAATACTGAATCATATGAAGGAACTATACACAGAAACAGGAACAAATAAATCCTGTTATCCTTTATTCATCATTTCTAACACAAAACTTCAAACCATCACTGAGGTTTCACGTACTTACAACGGTTGCTATAGAAACAGCAGGAATTTTCTCAGATTGAAATAAATGTACATAGAAAACAAAAAGTATTTAAAAATTGTTGTTAGTTATAACAATGTTCCTTTATTTAAAATTCTTTGAAAGTAACCATAAATAGTATTATAATAAGAGTAATATTATAATAGAGTATTATAAAAAGAGAATTATAATAAGATTTTATTTGGTCTCTTTTACTTTTTTAACGTTTTAAAAATTAGGTTTACGAAATAAAAAAAAAATATATTAGGAGTAAACTACTCCTCTTTGTAAGACTTTTAAAAAAAAATCAAATGAAATTTAGTACGATGATATAGTAAGAATATTATAACCGTTGAAAAAAATATATATGAAAAAATTATTAAGTAAAGTATTAACTAAGCGTTTTCGTGTAGATAATTGAATGGAAATAGGAACAAAAAGAAAACTGAGAGAATCTTAAAAACCTATGAATGATTAAAGAAGAATAAAAATTCTTGAAACTTTTGTAAATCAATATTATATATATAATTTGCCTATCACAAATTTATTTCTTGGTGGAAAATTATTATTATAATAGAATTACAATAATATTATTGTTAATAGAGTGGTAGGAGTACAGTAACGACATAAGATTTGTAAACAAAGATTAATTTATTTATTAAATATAAAGGAAATCTGTAATCGCAATAATAAAAACGTTTAAAATTAAATTCTTTAAAAAAATTTAAGATAAAAAATGCAAAAGAATATAAACAATCCTTTTACAGTTTAATTTGAATTAAATCCTTTTAGTAATAACATGGTAATTTTTTCTTAAAGGAACATTTTTAATAAAAATGGTTCATTGAATATCAAAGAACTCTTTTACGATTTTTAAAACTATAGAAGAGATAATAATAATAGTAATGAGATAAAACTGATTTTAATAATTAAATTTTACTTTTACACATTTTGTATAAAATTTGGTGAAATATTAATAAATTTATTTAGTGGAAGGGCTAATAAAAATTGTAAAAATCGAAAAAAAAAGATTTGATAAGATCTTCGTTTAATTAAATTTATTAAAGAGATTTTAAAATGCACAAAAAAATAAATTTTTAGTAAAAGATCTTAAATAAGTTCAGAAACAATAAAATTATTAAATATACTATTGAGGAAAAATCTACAGAAATTTTCACTGAAAATGAGATGTATAGAGAATAAAATACACTACATCTAAAAATGTAGAAATAAAGAGGGTGTAGGTGAAACGAGGGTAGTTCAAGTAAACAAACAAATGGACAAAAACGTTTGTAATTTATTCAATGACAACGAAACTAACTTTCATGTCATTGTCCAACTAACGTTCATGTCATTGTTTGTTATATTACTTCTCAATATAATTCCGGCTTACATTTAAGCAGTTAATCCGTCTTTGGTGAGTTTTTCTTTATTTCAGTAGTCAAGAATTGTTCATCTTGGTGTCTAAACCATTCTTGTATCGTATTCTTTAACTACTCATTGTCGCTGAACTCAGTACCACGTAAAAATTCTTTGAAAAGACCAAACAAAAAACAATATGTTTGTGTAAGCTCGGGACTGTAAGATGTATGTGGTAAAACCTTCCAATCTAACTTTTCAAAAGCTTCCCGTATCTTTGGATCGGTATAGGGCGAGCGTTATCGTGCAGAAGAATTACGCCTTTTGAGAGAAAACAAGATGTTTATTCTTTCTCGCCGTTTTCATTTTATTTTCTAGCATATGTCACTGATGGTTGTAGTTCTTTCAAATATTCGTAATAATCTGGATCTTAATAGTATCAAAACACTTAGAATCACTTTACCAAGTAACGCGTTGGTTTGAATTTTTCCAGGTAGGTGAGCTCGGATGTTTTTATTTCATACTGACGTTTGGATTTCGGCTCAAAGTGTTAAATCCAAGTTTCATTATATTCCATCTAAAAAAATATTACGTTCCCCTAAAAGCCATTGTTTAACTTCCGTACGTTCCAGAGTCTTTGAGTTTATAAGTTAACTGTTTCGGAACCTACCTTGAATACGTTATGCGGTAATTCAGCTTTTCATGAATAATAGAATGGACAGTGCCGATACTCGCGCTACAAATGCCAGCAATTTTCCAAATTTTTCTGTGACTGTCCTTAAGACTAAGATCAATTTTTATGAAGCGTCAATTGAAACTTCCATCGGTCTTTCGCTGGATGAAAAAGGATCACACATTTTCTGCCCGATTTAAACTGTTCAATTTACCTATAAAAATTCGCACTGCTAATACACTTTCATCGTACTGCTTTAACATTCACAATGAATTTCATTCGGTTTTACATCATCAGAAAATAAAAATATTATCAGCACGCTGTTCTCCCATTGCACACGTTTCAAGCAGAGCCAGACTTCTTTTCTGAGATAATATTTTGATTTCAACGTATCTTCCACGTTTTATTAAAAATGGCTAAATTTTCCACTATTTCCATCAATATTGTAATCTTTTTCTTCTCTAACAGTTTTTTACTTTCCATACCTTCTTTTTCATAACTAACTTTGGACATCTTAACGTTTGATTTATTAACCTAGTCTACATCAAGAGGAAAAATTTCCTTCAAAGAGTTATTAACCACTTAATGGAAAATAATGAGTTCTTTAATATATTAGTATCTGTTTTTGCTTATTGTATATTTTTGATTAAAACTGCAATTTATTTGGAGAAAAAATGTATAGATTATGGAAAACTTGACGTAACACTTTGTTTTTCGCCTGATTTTCTGGTGACATAATTTAAACGTTCCATAACTTCATTGCAGAGTACTATACAGCATAAAAATAGATGGATTATTGCAGAATTTCACTGTACTGTACACTTACGTGTAAAGTATGATTGTACTCATTTTTAACAGACGGTAAAGATGATTTCCCCTAACCGTTCCGTTCATTGATCTCGTTGTTAAATGAATTTATGAAACTGAATATGTGTCATAATAGTGTATTCTACAGTTGAGTGCAAAGACAACAGTATTAAAAAAAAAAATCACTATATTGGAGTCAAAAATCGAGTAAAAGCTTTTTATTACTGAAACGACAGATAAAATTTCGTTTTTAAATATACCTCAACCTGAATTTTTATATTTTTTAATGAGGATGACAAAAGAAACGTCGAAATTGTATTACCGGAAAAATATTTTTATGCGGGTATTTTTTATGCGTAACTTTTTAAATTTCATTGAGTTTTATTAAAATTATTTGAGACTCACACCAATAACCCTGGGAAGAACAGGGTGTAAAATTTCAATATTGTTCCCTTTAAGTCAATAATAACGAAGAACTTACTTAAATACAAGCTTTTTCTTTCATGATCCATATTTTAATAATAATATGCTGTGTTTATTTGTCTTAAAATTTTTTAATTCGAACTTTATCAATCTACCTATTTTTATGATAATTATCATAATATCATACATTTTATTATATATTATGATAATTATCATACATTTTATGATAAAAAATGTTAAAGACCTTTATTTTATCCCTTTTTTGTTTTCTTGTCATTCATATTTCACTGAATCGGACTCAAAATAAATACTAAAGAAAAATCCAGTTATTTAATTTATGCGTCAACAACAATAAAATCGAAAAAGATGAAAACTGCTATAGATTTTTTATGAAATCTCCAATTACTCTACTACTTTTGATGTTTCTTCACGCACCCATCCTTAGTAAATTTGCCTAAATAAGTAAAGTCTTTGTTCGCATGAATAACGTGAATTTCTAATGTAATTTTAAACTCATCTTCGTTTATCTTCCTTTCCTTTAAATAATTTAGAATAAGTATTTGATTTAGAGTTTGGTTCAGTTAGTTTAGTACCGTTCATACAACCCGCCGCGTTGATCTAATGGTGAACGCCCAAATCAGCTGATTTGGAAGTCGAGAGTTCCAGCGTTCAACTCCTAGTAAAGGCAGTTACTTTTATACGGATCTGAACACTAGATAGTGTATACCGGTGTTCTTTGGTGGTTGGGTTTCAATTAATCACACATCTCAGGAATGGTCGAACTGAGAATGTACAAGACTACACTTCATTTAGACTCATACATATCATCCTCATTCATCCTCTGAAGTAATAACCGAACGGTAATTTCCGGAGGCAAAACAGGAAAAATAAAAAGAAAGTTCCTTTCATACAAGTACACATTATAGAGTAATGAAAAATCTACTTTTTACTAAAAAATGTTAATTATAAACAATATTTTAAATGTTACAGCGGCCAGGCCATGTCGGAGGCGGAGGACGAGGAGGAGGTTGGCGTAGTAGTGGACCCACCTAAAGGCCCACCCCCCAGAGAGACATGGGACAAAAAAGTAGAATTTCTATTGGCTGTTATCGGATTTGCTGTCGACCTTGGGAATGTATGGCGTTTTCCATACATTTGCTATCAAAATGGAGGGGGTAAGTAGGGATCTATTATTACTTTAATTAATATAAGTTAATACTACTGAAATTTTTCATACTTTCTTCACTAGTTTATGTATCACTGATTCATTATTTTTTAATGGGAATCATTAATTTATTCTTTAAGTAACAGATAATTACATTATAGCAAAAATTAAACAAAGGAACGAGAACGTAAAACGATGTAGTAAGTTTTATGACCGGAAATTTAGAAGTAATAATTTGTGAAGTAATTTTTGTGTTAATAATTTACTAGGTAAGCTAAAAAATAAATTAAAGGTGATTTATAAAGTAAAATTAATAAACAGTGGAAGGTGGGTGCTTTGTTCAAATCTGAAAGAGCATAGGAATTACTTACAGGACAATATTTCATCTTGGTAAAATAGCTTTTCAAAGCAAAAACGGAAATAATTCGTTTAAATAAATATTCATTTATCTGTAATGTAAAAAACTTTGTTCCCTCTGTAATATGAGGAAGTAAAAAGATGTTAAGCAACTTTTAGCTGAATGTCCAACACTAGAAGAACTGAGGTAGGGATAATTCGGAAAAGGAAATTTGAAGCTAGTAAATTGAATTCTAGGACAAAATTGTCATTGTTACGACCAACACTTGTTTTTTTTTGGTATGAGAATAGTATTTTTGGTGTTTAAAAACTCAATAGAGGAATTATCTGAGGTTAGGTATAGGCAGAGCTTTCGTGTGAAACCTTTGGTGTTAGAGGAAGGCGCGGGGATCGCGCTACCGCCAATCGTTTAATTTGATAGTTGAGGGTTGTAAGTTATGGTAGGTGATTGTGGTTGGAAGAACCTATATGAAGGTAAATTGTGTAAATACACTGATGGAAATGTCTGCCGAGGCATTTGCATCGGTGGCATCCTGACAGACCCTAAACTGATGTTTGTGCTGTGTTATCACGTTTAGAATGTCTAAAAGACGATCTCCGGTAGAGGCCATCAGGGCTAGGTGTCGTGTCCGGGATCGTCAGTAGCTTCAAATGCGGGTGTCTTCCGTTACGGAGATCAGGATTTTAACTTTTCGTTTAATTCTAAGTTTTTAAGTGGTAAACGTAAATCAGAGACTAAAATAATAAATTTGTTTCCTCTTTTATCAAAAGTAGTTGTAAGCAGTGGAGAAAACGTTTTCCATCGTTGTAAATAAGCTTGGATGTACTGTAATATTCAGATTTGTAGTGCACTGGATCTTTTTCTGTTTAGTTGAACCAATCTGGTTGGTTTGTATATATACATACATACATATATATACTGTATGTTTATTTATCTGGTTTTGGTCTAATTTTTTATAATTTTGTTGTTCTTCACTTATTTTAAGTTTTATAATGAGGTTTGATTAGATTTTTTCCTAAATGGCCATCTTTGGACCGCGTGAATAAATTTTATTTTCCTTTGAGACTTTAAGCTTTTGCCATACATCAGTCATCATTTTCTTTACTCTTTCTCTGTGTTCTGCAATTCTCCCGTTGTTGTTTCCTCTTCCGTCTTGAGCCACTTTAAATTTTTTAAATTCATGTACTTTTTCTTGAACATTTTACTGTCTAAAATCTCTTCTTCTCCTATTCCGATCTCTTGGAGATCTTTTCCTGTCTGTAGAAGCCAATTGCTTTTACTTTTGAGATTATCAATAAAATTTTTCTTCTCAATATTTCTTCATTTGTTCTCTTTAAAACATTATTCATCGTTTTTTATTTGTATTAATTATGTTTTCACATTTTCTATAAAATTTCTCGTTTGATCTTGAAACATTTTTATTATTTTCACACTTGAAGTCTAATATTTTTTTAGAATTTTTATTTTCTTTTTAAAAATATTCTCTAGTCTTTTTTCATTATTTAATGTTGAAGTTTCCCCTTTTCTTTATTATCTATTGATGATATTTAAACAATAAAGTTTAAAATCTAACTTCATTTTACTACTTCATAACTGGTAACTTTTTCTATCTATGCTTTAATTATAGAAAAATAACAATTCTTATTTTTGTATTTATTATATTTTCACTTTTGCAATCATATTTTACTTTTTTTATACCTAAACACAGCTTTACTTTTTCAATTTTTTCTTCATTAACTTACTGTCTTCTACTCTTGTTATTTTTGTTTTTCTATTATTCATTTTCATACCATTTTCTGTTATTATTCTAAGCTAGTTAGCTTTCCTAATTTTAACTCTTCTGATTAAACTTCAATTTTAATTCATTCTTCTAATTCTTCTCTATACTCTTAAGACTTCTTCTGTACTAACATCTTAAATATTTACAACCTATCTTTTCCCCTTTTGATTTAGTGCCCATGTTTCACATCCATACAGAAGTACACTAAAAGTATAAAACGTCACAAGAGGTTTGATAATAAGCATCTTTGAAGTATTAGGTTTCTTGTGAAGCCTAATTTTTTCTTAACATACAGAATGATTCCAAATTGCACAGCAATCACAGCAATCTCTCGGAAGATAATTCTATAGCCTAAAATAAGAAAAAAAATTTCATCTGAACATAAGTCAGAAAACCGTTTGTTAGCGAGTTTCACCTTGTGAAACATTTAGCCCTGCTTTCTGCTCCCTCTGAGAAATTAAACCGTACTAAAATTATTGAGATACAAATCAGAGGAGTAAATTTGTTGTTTTCTTATGGTTCTTGAACTAATAAATTGAATAAAATGGGTCCTAGATCTCTGCCTTACTAAAGTTTTAAGAAAAACAGGATAAAATTTTAAGAGGTTTTGGTAGAAAAGACACTTATTTAAGTTTGGAATAAAATAACTTTTTTAATATACTAATAAATAAATAGAAATTTCTAGTTAACTTTGTAGAGAATTAAATTTTGGTAAAATTGATGTAAATATTGTTTGTAGAAATTAAACACAAATTTTGAGAAGTAAATTAACAATGTTTTTGTATTCTAAACCTAAAAAAGTTTATTTTCTCCCAAAACATTTTCGTGTTTTATCCCGTTTTTCTTAAAACCTTAGTGAGATAGAGGTCTGGAACTACGTTTATTCAATTTCTTACATAAAACTACCATAAAAAAACACTAAATTTACTCCTCAATTTATGCCCCAAGAATTTTAATTTTATTTCACAGAGGGAGCAGAAAACATGGTTAAATGTTTCGCTAGCCGAAACTCGTTAAAAAAACCGCTTTCTGACCAACGTTTACATGAATTTTTTATCTTATTTTAACTATATTACTATTTTAGTTGTTCAGTTTCTTTCTTTTACGCAGACATACATTCCTTTTGTTTTACTAACATTTATTTTCAAGCCCTATTCTCTGATAGCATCCTTTAAGATCAAAATAATTTAATCGTATATCCATTCTTCAGATATATATTCCTCGTTTTCTATCTACCGACGGCTGGCTGAAAAAGACCAGTAATTTTTCCTCCCGTTCTCCACTTACATTATTTTTGTGTATAAAGATGTAAAAGAATGAATTTCATTTGCTGTTGCTTTGTTTAGCATAGAATATTTTTTTATCATAGAATTCAATCAGGTTACTTTTGAATTTTGCATAACCTATTCTTTTTTATTTCTGCCTCGTTTAATATCTTACCTCAATCATTTATTAAAAAATTATAAATAAAAACAAACTTTTTGGAGGCAAATATTTGCTTCCAAAAATTACAAAAAACATAGATTTATTTACTACATATGTCCAAGTATCGATTTTTACGCTATCAAACGCTCTATTTTATATTCATGAACAGATCATTTTAGTACTTGTCTTGAATCAGTCTTCTTAGCGTGAATAGTATATTTTTTTCGCACATCATGGGTAATAAATAAAACAAAACTCAAATATCTTAGATCAAGTTTGCTCATATGACTATTCTTCCTTGATAGAAATATGAGCTTATTGTTTTTGCTATTTGTCCGAATTTATTGATAGCTACAAGTGAAATGTATCCGAAATAGAAGAAATATTATTAATTGATTTCTTTGAAAGCAAAATGTACATATTACAGTCAGTCCCTGAAGTGAGCTAATAAACATTACGTGCCAATATCTGATTGATATACAAGCAACGGTAAATCACTTCATTCTTTACATAACCTAGCAAACCTGGCATGAGATGTATTTTATTATTCTGTATCGTTATGTCACTTTCGAGAATAACTTTTTATATACTACGGTCTATTAAACTTGAGGTAATGAAACCACCAGTAGACGGAAGATGTAAGCTGTTATATTTTTTAAACATAAAATATTTGACTAAAATCGTTCAAGTGGCTGCATCTTTAGATGCGTTTCAATTAACCTAGTTTTTTTATAATTGGGTTTTACTTTCAGTTGTTTGAATATTAATTCGCTACAATAAAACATAATACGTAAAAAAGTGTACAATGAAATACAAAGAACATTAATAATAATGGATGTATAGAATTTTAGTATATGAATATAATATGTAATCACACGTACCAAATTTCCTTACAAAGAATATTGTTATCCTTTACTAATAAATAATTTATATCAAATGAAGCATGCAATAAAAAATTAATAACCAAGTATTGATTGCTAAGTTAATGGGAACACTTACACACTAATGCATGCACAAGTTCAATTTCTTAGTTATTTTCACTTGAAAAATAAAGTAAAAGAAAGTAAAATATTAAAAACTGCGTCTTTACTATGAAAAACAAGAAACACTACTTTAACATGAAAATTTAATGTAAAAATAATTTGTAAAATTAGATACACCATTGATGTATAAACGTCATTCTTCTTTTAAATTTTATTAATCAATAGTTAAAAAATTTATAACAAAAACTGAATAAAAAGAATTACGCTTGTTACTAAAAAAAAAAAGAAGAACTAATGAATTATAATTAATATTAAAACATTTACTAACTGTAGAAACAAAAAAAAAAAAAAAATGCTAGGAAATTGGGACAAAAATCTTGCCTTTTTATTAAAAAATCGTGCGTCTCTTGAATTAAAACTTCATAATGAACTTTGTAACTTAAAATTCATGACGGAAGGAAAATTTAATGACATTTTCCTAAATTTTCATCAAAATATGGTAGATCGATCAATGTTATGATCATAAAACTAAATTATTAAGTTTTATCCTTACGTAGAATCAAGAAAAGTGACTCATAATTCTGAAAAAAGTAAAAAAAAAAATCATTAAAAAGAAATCGTGTACAAAAAAAGCTAAAAAAAAATGTGCATAAAGAATACATAATAAAAATAAGAAAATTAAACGTGCGTTTCGAGTGTTAAAATAAATTATCATCAATTGATATCGGGAATGAATAAACGTAAATATAGATAAAAACAGAACTTAAATAAATGAACTTATAAGAAATATATTTAAAGTTTTTTGTGTATTTTTTATCTTAAATAGTTCCATATATCTACAAATGATGCTATTTTAGTGTTACTGGTCAAAGTTTAGAAAGCTCAGTTGACGCGCAGGATATGGATGAATTTCTGTTTTTTTTTCCACCTACATCATGTCAAGGTACACTATCCTCTTCACTGTGCTACTAAGAATGCCAAATCTTCTTCAGACACAGAAGATAGAATGAAAAAATTCTACATTTGACTAATATTAATCGAAATCACTACTATTGAATATTCACGTGTAGACACCCAATTTTTACATATAAAAGCATTGTAGGAATTGAAGGCAAGCTGGATACTCACTAAAAAGAGACTTTGAAATACTCAATGTGTGGATTTTAGATATTTCCTTTCACAATTCAATTCCCTTATCCTTGATCCCTTCTCACTGGTCGTGTTCTATGGGTTTTTGATAAAAGTCCACTGGATTATATAAACATATTTGAATTACTATATCTTTGGTAGTTGATGTGTATGTTTTGATGGTTTAGGATATACAATGCTCTATCTGTGGATATTTTTTCCGTATCCACTGCCTATATAGTCTAATTTGGCGCTGCGGTTCTTGTTAAGTCAGATTTCCTCTTAATAAATATATATACATACAAACAGAGAGCATGTTTATAAGTTATATGTGAGCATATTTATCTACGAGCACAATGGATTCTTGTATTATGAACGTAATATCCATAAAAAAAACGCTTTGTAACCTGAAATGAGTGTTTCTTTTTACACGATACAAAATAATCTGTAAAGTTTATATAAAGTAACTTAAAATAAATAATAAAACCGACTTTGAAACAACTACAGTAAAATAAAAATAAAAATATTTAAAAACATGTTCATTAAATTGTTAGCTTTAGAATTCAGAGCCAGATTAAAATAAAACAACTATCAGAAGCTTACTTACACCTGCGTATTTGGCGCAGACTTAAAAACTCAAAATTTAAAGAATTAAAGAGTAATTTATTTACATTAATTTTCACTTTTCAAAAGCCTATTTTATTTTATTTGTAATCTACATTTGGATAGTGCTACAAAATACTGCTCTTATAAAAAAAGTCACTAAAAAGAAACGCAAAGGCGAAATATCTGCTCCTTTATAAAATTAAGAAACATCTGAGCAATCTAGCATGAACTAACGCTCTCTGTAATCTTAGCTCTCTGTAATCTATTACTTTTTATCCTAAGTTTCAAACTAATTTTCTTTTTTTGTATTTCTTAATATCAGAACGAAACAAACGTTTTATATTATTATAAGTAACATTAAAGAAGTAATAAAAGACATAAAGAAAAGGTTCTTAAGAAATTAGACTTTTATCATTTTCATTTTTTTAAATACTAATAATTATTTTCAGTAAGTTGTGAAAATCTGTTTGTAGGTAATACAAATGGGTGGGTCGAAAATCATTTCCTACAAAAAAAAAAATTACAATATTTTTATTATTAAAATATAGTTTTTTTTCTTTCAGATCTCTCAGATTTCTTAAGTAAAAACAAGACTTATTTTTTAAAAAAAACACTCTCCCCAAGAAGGAATGAAAATGATGACATTTTTCTTGGAAAGTCAAACGAGTGTTTCTGAAACGAAATTAAAATTTTAGAATGTTTTACAAGACTAGAAAATCAAATCTTCTTGCTCAACCACCCTCGCAATGGATTTGAAATTTGAACAGACTAGATCAGTGGGATATGCCAGATAATCAGGAGATCAGAAATATCTGGTATTCCAGAAATATCAGGAATCTTCCAGAAATAATGAAAGTATTGATTCTGTGAGAAACATTGTATCGGAGGATGTCACAATGTTAATACGAAAACATTTCTCTCAGTTGGACATTAATCAAACATCATTGGGCACAATGCGTACAAGGATTTAAAAATTTTTCCTTACAAAATCCAGTTGGCCGATAAAATGGACTCTAACGATTACGCATTACGCCTGGAATATTACCGGTAATTTATCTACAAGGACAATTCCTTTTTGCCTAATTTGTGGATGAGTGACGAAGCCCATTTCCACCTTACTGACTTTGTTAATAAACAAAATGCTCGTTTTCGGTGTACTGCCAATCCCCAAGTTAAACATGTACGTCCTTTACAGCCAAAAATGTTACGGTATGGTGTGCTGCTTTTCAAGAAAGAATCATCGGGCCGAATTTTTTTTTAAGAAAATGGTGTTTCGGTGGTGGTGAGAAGCAATAGATATAAGCTAATTCTTGAGGAATTTTTCGTTCTAGATATTGAAGATGACGCCGACAGGCCTGGTTCTAGCAAGATGGAACCAAGTCATACCAGCAGAGCCGCAATGAGGTTCCTTTGGTCAAAGTTTGGAACCCTAATAATTTCAAGAAATTTAGATTTTCGTTGGCCTCCAAGGTCACCGGATTTGATGGCTCCTAATTTTTTTCTTTGGGGCTATTTGAAAGAAACTTTTATGTAAATAAGCCCAAAATTTAAAAGTGCTAAAAACAACATTCGAGTCGAAATAGCGGCAATGCCAGAAGAAATATTGGTTTTAACTATGCAAAATGTGTTAAAAAGGGCCCAGATTTGTGAACGCTTCAGAGGTCAGCATTTAAAACATTTTATTTTAAAACCTAATTCAGTAAAAAAGATTTTATCTAATACATAAAAATAATAGTTTTTAAATTCGACTTAGGTTTTTATTAATTTAAAAAGTATGCTACTGCAAAATAACAACATAAAATAATGTTACTGGACGGATATTAAAGGCATATGTTACCGGGCTTCTAATTAACATTAATTTTTAAATTTTAAATAAAACTTTAATTAAGGTGGTAATTGTGTTGAGAAAATAACTGATTCATAATATATAAATTAACCCTAATAAACATCATTGACTTAACTGATAAAAAAAAAGAGAAAATGTAAAGTTAGATTAATGTAAATAGCTTTTAATGTAATAAACAATTATATGCTACTGACTAAGAAAAAAGATCTCTCCAATCGGTTTAATAAGTGACAAATACTAATTGTTTTTATTTTTAATTAATTAATGAAGTACGTGTGTGTGTGTTTGTGTGCGCGCGCGCGTATGTAAAATCAGAAGTAAATACTAATGATCAAATTACAGTTGCTAGTAAACAAAAAAGATACAAAAAGAGAATGTTTATCTTCTTTAATTTAATGTTGCTAAATAGTGAAAAACCGATTTCCCTGATTTAACGGTGGGATTTCTGGAATAATTAATTAATGAAAGTAAGTTTAACAAATTCTCATCGAGTTGTTTACGAATAAACACCACTTGGGTTCAAGTTTAAGGATGTAAACTTTTTTTTGTAATTGATAACAATTACAATTTGCAATTTGTAACAATTTTTATTTGTCAATCTTAATAGAGAAGTAGAAGCGTCTCTGTTGTCCGTGGTTCCGAATTCGAGTCACAGTTAAGTACGGCATTTTTCACACGCTAAGAAAATTCATTGTCAGCCATACAATAATAATTACTGGGCATCAACCTAACGTTGTTGTATGAATAAATAAATTGTACTGTTATTTTACAAAAAATTGATATATTTCTGTTTGACTATGATATCCTGAAACGACTAAGCAATTTCTGAATAGAATTCTGCTTAGTTTATAAATATAAAAAACTAGCATCCCTGTCGGGAAACAACTTCAAAAATTGGAAATAATTTCTTTAATAATTATGTGTGGGCTGTTTCTCTAAGAGTTATCGCTATCCACAACTTACCGGATAAGATAAAATGTTTAGATGAAGGATGGTTCCAAAAATAAAATTCTCTATGAAATCAGAAGGATAATGAAATTGTTCAAAAACTACTTTGTGGCCACGGCACAGAAAATTCCCAAAGTTTCATCATTCCATTTTTTTTTGCATTGCAGTGGTTACACATTTTAATTATGTTAGCTGTTTTGATATCTTTCAGATTTAGATAGTCAATTTCAGAGTGATAATCAAAGGCTGATTGAGACGTAAAATGCTCCTATTTCTGAAAGATTTGACTCGATTTTGAGCCGAGCAAATACGTTGCTATTCAAGTGTTTGAGAACATTCCGGAACAGATTCACATCGTCTACAATCATAAATTCTGGTACCCGTAGAAGCTCTTCCTATCTGTATTATGATCTATGTATTTTTTGAAAATACCGCCGATCGAGGTATTATGAAAATATTAATACCAAATTAAAAATCGAATTTATGCCAATTATGCGTACGGCATGCCCTGATGGAACTTCTTAGTTCACTATATACAAATCTACAGAGTGCTGCATTTTTCGAGTGAGGATGAGTTGTCGCAAATCGCCGCCAGATTAGACAGTGACATTAAATTTAGTAAGAGTGGCTATTAATATCGAAATTCAATATTCCTCAAATCATCAAAACTTTGTTAAAATTGTAAATATTCGACATTTCCTTTAATTTTATTATTAAACCATTTTTTTTTTTTTTTTTACGTATATTACAATAATAATAAAAATTGATATTTTATAGACAATGACATTAAATTTAGTAAATCCCACAATAATTATTGAAGAAGTCGATGTTAACACAGGCAACGATCGATATAAACAATGTCAATCGATGTTGACTATATCTATCGATATAGAAGACGTTAAATTTAGTAAAAGAAGTTTTAGGGTTTTTTTTAAATTTATGATTTACATAGTAGTGAGATTGATGAGATTTGAACTGTGGTAAAGAATCCGGGGGTCATATGAAAGCAAAACATAAAATTTTGTAATGATTCAGTAGTTTTGGGGCCAAAATGGAAACGAAGTTAACTATTTGCATAGTAGTAAGATCTTACCCAGTTTAGTTTATAACCAGTTGTCAATGAATAGTCTAGTAAGACTTTCCTAAACGAACATTCTTATTATTATTATTATTATTGCTGTTCCTCTCAATTATTAATCAATTCCTAACAAATTTATTATCTCCAACTTCTGCTTAATTTAGATTATTAAATACTACATGTTTGTTTAATATATTTGAGTATTTTTGTTTGATTTAATGCAATTGCTATCGACAGATTTTACATGTACGTATTGCATATTTGAATATCGTTTTATTTAACACGATGATAAGTTAGAAATTATACATATGAATAAAATATTTAATTGTACTGTTAGTACTACAGTAAAATCTTAATTAGTATATTTATCTGTAGTGAGTTATTTGCCTATTATTTTTAACTGTGGCCACTCTTTTACCCTCTCTAAGAGAGTTATGCAATAGAGTGCCACAAGGTATTTACAATTAAGATGATACATATTTACAAATTAAAAGCCAATAATCAAGTGATGTGTACTTAAAATACGTCTGAACAAAACCAATTATGATTAAATAATGATTATATACAAGCCAAAATATGATTAATATTATCATTTTTATTTAATTTTATTATTTATATTTATATTTATAATTTTTTAGTTTATTTTTTAATTTTTACTTAATATTAAAATTGATTATTTATCTCGTGTTTTGGTGGTCTTATGCTTTTTTTTCTTTCAATTATAAAAATTTTGTTTTTCCACCATTTTGGGGCTTTACACTTGGTTTAAAAAATTGATATTTATACATTTTAAAGAAATCATGTTTCTTTTACTTTTAAGTAATGGCTTTTAAAATTTTGTTAAAGATGTACTCTTTCAATTTATTAATCTCTAAGCAAGAGTTGTTTCTTTTTAACCCGAACCTAAATAAGGTTTGAGTAAATATATATTTAAAGGACTTGATCATCCTAAGTACAAAACAATAAATAAAGTAGGATGGACTTACCTTATTTTATATACAAAAACGTTTTCTTGAATTTCTAGTTTCCTCTTTAGTAATCCATTTTTTAAAATTGCTTACGTCAAATTACGTATTCCACAAAAACATTATCAAAAATTAAAAGAAAAATGTTAACATTTTTTTTATAAATATAAATTATAAAAATCAATAATTTAAAATTGAAATTAAAATTAAATATATTTTAACATTTAAAATCAAGAATTAAAAATTACATATATAGAAATATGACGTCAATTGTTAAAAATTTTAAATAAAAAATTAACTAAATAATAAAACAAATAGGTTAAAATAGAATAAATATACGGTCTAAATAAGTTGAGACCACATGTATATTTATTCTATTTTAATCTAGTTATTTCTCATCATCGATGATGGCAGGTAAGAAGCAACTCGCGGGTCCGCCGACTACTACAGTTAGGGTCAAGGCGGTGGGGCGGACCTTTGCAGATCTTCGCTCGGTGAAAGAGATAGTTCCATCAGGGGAAACCGGAGTCCTCTCCGTCCGGAACCCGTAGGTGGTAGGAGGACCTCCACTTGCAGGTTCGGGTGGACAGTGGCGAGGCAGACCAACTCAGCAAGGATACTGCTGAAAAGGTGGAGAGTGATACTACGGCCCTGGCTGGTAGGGCGACAAAAGAAACCATGTCCTGGTTACGGACGTGAATGCCCTCACGTCACAGAACGGGTTTCTTCGGCAGCATCGCAAGACGATAGATGAGTCGGTCACTATTGACGTCCTGACAATGCGGTCGGCTTACGGCTCCACTCAGGTGGTTACTCTGGCAGTGTCACCAACCATGGCGGACAAACTACTGTCTGATGGGCGAGTTCGTATCGGGTTGGTGGCCTGTCGAGTGGTCCGGCGTACATTCGACAACCTTTGCTTCAGATGTTGGAATCCAGGTGACAGGACCAAGTTCTGTTCTGGCGCAGACAGAAGCGCTCACTGTTTTACATGTGGTAGGGCAGGCCATTTACGCAAGGACTGCCACTAGGACCCTAGATGCTTATCCAATGCGTCACATTGTCATGCGCCTGGGGTTGGGAATGTAAGATGGCTCCATAGACATTTGGAACTGCTGCTTCGTAGGAACATCATGGTGTCTCTGAGGAGCAGCCTCATCCGTGACGGGGTGGGAGGCCTCGGTCTCCCGCTTACGATGATCGGATGGGGACTCGCTTGCAGTACCGTTGGAGGGAAAGTAAGACCTAGTCCCGGTGGGGGATCCTTTTTAGGTCCCCTCATTAGAAGCATAGCTCTTAAAAGACCGAGTCCCGGCTATCTGGCGAGAGCTTTGTTCCCGACGAGGTAGTTAGAGGCCACGGCATCCTTCGCAGCCGAGTTCAGGTTTAGTTGCGGATCCGGCTCCGGGGGGCGGGAAAAAAGGAGGGAAAACCTATTTATTTATTATTTAACTTTTAATATTTTTATAAATTGACGTCATATTTTTAAATATGTAATTTTTAATATTTAATTCTTAATTTTAAATGATAAAAATATTTAATTTTAATTTAAATTTTTAACTTTAAATTATTGATTTTTATAATTTAATTTTTATTAAAATGTTAACAAAGTTTTTATTGTATTTTATAAAAAAGAGAAAAAAATATTATTCTTGATTATGTTTGTGTGTGATATGTAATTTGACGTGAACAATTAAAGAAAAAAAAAAAATGGATTGCAAAAGGATACGAAAAATTCGCGAAAACGTTTACGTATAAATGATAAAATAAGGTAAATTCATCCTGTTTTATTTATTGTTCTGTACTTAGGTTGATCAAGTTCTTTAAATGTATGTACTAGTACAGAGGAATATGTTTCTTAAAAAAATTGACTTTAGAAAAAAAAAATATATATACACACACACACACACATGTATTTAAACCTTACATGTTATTAAGTAGACCGATTTCAGAGTTATTGTTGTCGTCGTCATCCTCCATCAGTCATTTAGCATGAGTTTGAAGAGGCGTTTTGTTCTTCGTTAGTGCTGTTGCGAGATACATCCAGATAATTTAAATGGGAAATTTATTTAAATAAGAATTAAGCGGTGTAATTAGCCATTTTAAGATTTAAAAAAAAAATGTTTATCATCTTTAATGCTAGTGCCTTTTTAAAATAATGACGCATAATCAATCGGCTGCCATTCACATATTCAGATTATTATGACGTTAAACTTCAATATAATTAGCTACAAAATTTTCAAATACAAACCGTAGATTAAAAAGCATATTTAAACCAACTATAAATGAAAAGTCTAATAAGACTTTCTCGAACGAACATTATTATTATTGTTATTACTGTTCTATCAAATATTAATTCATTTCTATCAAAATTATTATCTCTATATTCTACTTACGCTACATACACTAAGTTGATATAATTTATTTACACCCTGTTTTGGCGGTTTTATGGCATTTTTATTTCAATTATTAAAAACTTAGTTTTCCGTAATTTTGGGGTCTTAGACTTTATTTAAAAAATTTATATTAGTATATTTCATGCATACATTACGTTCATTTTTAATACTTACATTAGCGCGTTTGAATCAAATTGATAATTTACACCGTTATTGCGTTATGATTATAATAAAATTTTAATTTTGACGGCCATTTTGAGGTGAACCCGGCGGCTGATCGGGGCCATTTGTTTATTTTTTAATCCTATAACGATGTTTAATCCGAAATCCAAAGACAAAATATTCGTTCACATGCATACTCGTACATTGCATTCAATAATGAACTCTTCGATCGTCGAAAATACTATTTTTCAAACAAAATCAAGATTTTCATTACTATTTATCAGCAAAAAATATCATATTAATTAAAAAGTATTTTTCCGTTATTTCTCACTATTTTAAATATGTTAAAACCCTTCCCCTTTGGAGTTGTAAAAAAAGAATGTAGTTCACGTTTATTTTAGAGAAAGTAATTTTAAAAAATCTGCCATATCATAGAATTACAACGTTTGAGACAAAAGTAAATATTAAGAAATAAATAACTAAAAATTAATTTTTTCTGATTATACGATTTTTATTTTGTAAATATTAAGTTTTTAACTCTTCAAGAAATTACGGGGTCTATTTCCTTTTTGTATAACAAAAACCTTTTAAAACGTATTCAATGTGTGTTTTTGTTAATTAAGTCTGTATTTTAATGTCTATTTCGAGCCAAGAGACGTGCCACAGCAAAACACCTACCAAAGTCTCTTTTACTTTATATTTATTCATTGAGTTAATAAATAATTAAAAGCCCGTTAATTTTCGTTAAGATATTAAGAAATTTTGATAATCGATCTCAAACGAATTAATTAATTGGTAATAATAAGAAAAAATATCTTCATTGAATGCTGCCTAAAAGAATCTGTTTGGTTATTGAATTTCTATATTGAGTCTGACTGCACACAAACCCACACGCATAGCGGTACACTATCATGGAAAAAGAAGAAAGAGAAAGAGTGAGAACTGCCAGATAAAATTTTTAAATTACACTAAATTTTAACTATTTTTTTAATTCCTATTAGTATGAGCTTTCTTCTTTTAATTACTTTTAAAACAATTAAATAAATCAGTTTTTTTATGAAATTAGTCTATTACCAGCTGATGGAGGGGAAAGACAGAGAGGGAGAGAGTCTCTCCATTATAATAACAAAATATACATTCGTTACCATATGCTACCACACTCAACCACCATTCATACGTACAGACATTTAACACACCCGTTCCTCACTCAATTTAGTTTAATATTTTGTAAGTCCACCATAATATCTGAATATATTTTAACAGACCGCCGTCTATTTTGTTACTGTTCAATATACTTAAATTTTACCACGAAATATATTATAAAATATTTATTAAATAAAAAAAAAACATAAATAATTAAGTAAACCATAATTAGATTTGCAACCTATTATAAATCAGAGCATTCGACCACCACCCTCAAAAAAAAAAAAAATTGTTACTGAAAGGTCACAATCTTACACTATTTATTAGAATTTTGTTGCTAAAAAAATCCCCTTCGGCACGCCGGAAGGCGGAGATAGATTTTACCGGTGATAAGTAGGGGATAAAAAAGATTTTCACCTTAAAGTTAATAAAAACTTCCAATTTACTCGATACGACAATGGTTGCTTGTTAAAAAAATTTTCACATGTTTAGCATACGACAAGCCCCATCTCTTACAATTTCAGCTATATTTTGGTCACCTCTTGTTGTAAAGGTTGGAAATATCAAAATATGTTACAGACAAATGTTTTAGGTAATGTTTAGAGGACTATCGACCAATTTAAACCGATTCGATACTGTGCAAATTAAGGGAGGTATGATTCTTTTTTGACTTCGAAACCCCATTTTTTCAACCACCTGGACCAATGGTTGGTGATATATAAAAAAAATTACTTATATAAGTTTTAGGCTCTTATCTACAGAATAGTACGAACTTTAAACGAATTCGATATTTTATTTAATAAGAAAGTTATAGCGATATATTTTTTTTTTCGAAAAAGTCCTCCCATTTCCACCCCCATGGTCCAATTTTGGCCGTTAACAAACTCGACCGAGGTTTTGGTAAGAGTTATTTTTAAGGAACAATTTGAAAGTGATTGGCGCAAAATTACAGCAGTTATCGTGTCCACAAGAAAGTGAAATACGTATATATAAACGTTTGAGCTGGCGGTGGTTTTGGGATCTGGGGGGTATGAAACGCGAAGATATGTCGAAATTTTTCGGAAGTCGAATCATGGTACCCATTACAATAAGTAGCTTTCTTATGAAATCTGCCTAATAGTGAATTAAAACTGAATTAATTTAAATCACTACATCAACAAAAATCGTTAATTAGAAGAATTACCATGTACTGTTGTTATAAGCAGGTTTAAAAAAGGTGTAAAAAATAAATATATAATTATATATTACTTTCCTGGCTAATATAACTAGAAGTATGAGGATTCGTTGAAAAATGGCGTATCGGATTTTTTTTGCAATTATTTACGTTTTAGGGTCCAACTACTTCATCTAAACCAGAGGTTCCCAAACTTATTTTTCTCATAGACCACTTTCAAAATTTTGGTGGTTCCGGTGGACCTCCTGCAGCTACATTTCTACCATATTTCCAGTCGACGGAAAATGTGAAGATTAGATGTAACTATGAAAATTTGCCTTACGGCTGAGTTCCACGAACTAACACCTTCCGAAAAAAAAAAGTGAGAATTGATTGGTTAATTTTTGATTGACTGTGCTGTGAGTGGATGTCAAAAAAGTAAATTTGGCCACCAAAAAAAATGCTTCCATCCAATTTTACATTTTTGACATCTACTCACAGCACATGAAAGCAATCAATTCTTACTTATTTTATTTAGAAATATCTCATTCAAAGTGGTAAAAAGCAGAAGCAAAGTAGTATATTTTTTTGTGTAGCATTTATTCAAATATGTAATCATTCACTATCGAAACCAGATGAATTTTCGTGGAACCCCGCTTACGAATTGTGAACCCCCTTTTTTTGTCACGCCAAAGTAGACCCCCGTCTAGTCTCCCGTGGACCCCTGGGGTCCACCTGGACCACTTTGGGAATCAATGATCTAACCCAAACAAAACAGATACCTGTATATGTGACGCACTGCTTTTAGCCTTATGTCTTAGGACTGATCAAACCTTTTTTTCCCCAAATATTAGCTCAAATGTTTCTATATATGGGGCATTGATCACATTAATTTAAAAAAAAATCGTTAAAGGGAGTGAGGGATATTGCAAAAAAAACTATTTCAATTTTCTTCCGAGGCGTTTTAGAAAAAGTTTATTAAATCAACTTTTTTACCTACAATGCACATTTAAACAATCAATTATTTTTTTCAAAACAATCAACCCCCATCTCCTTGAAATATATGTTTTCTTTTTTTTTGTTTTCTTGATCTCTCCCTTCGGTTTAAATATTTAAAATAAAAACTGTTTAAGTTTATATTTCATTCGTAGAACTATTAAGAAATGTCTTCATTTTTTAAAAATTATAGACCATGGACGTGAAATGCAGAAAATGTTTTTGAAAAATGTTCTTTTTCTTATTTTAGCTTTTATTGAAGGGATATTAGATTTACAGAAAACTTTTCCTAAGCATATTTATAAAGTTTAACCAATACATAAATATTTTTGGAAAACTTTTTTTTAAATTTATTCCCCATCTCTAAAAAAAATACAATAGTCCGTTTTGTTCTATTTTTTTTGGTTCTATTTTAATTTTTTTTGTTAATAGTGGGAAAAGACATACAAAATACTTTGCCAGATTTTTTGTGGATGTATATGAAAGTAAATGGCTTGTCTACTTATGTATGTAACAGTATTAGTAATAGTAGTGCAAGCTTTTTGAGCGAGTGTGGATAATGAAAAAAAAATTGAGTTGATTGATTCTATATATTTTTGATGGCCTTTAATAGCTGGTCTCTTATTTAAAGAATGAAAAAAAAATATATATATATATATAAATATATATTAGCTCAATTAAGAGCTTAAATGCATCCATGTAATCAACTAATTTCATAAAATGATGCAGTGATTAAAAAAATAATAAACATATTTATCTACGGGAATGTGTCACATCCACAAACAAAAATTTTAAAAATATGATAATTGATAAATTATGAGTTGAGGAGGTTTGAAAACGAAGCGGTGCATTTAGTAATGGAAGGTTCAAACTGTAAAAGCTATAAAGAAAGGCTGATTAGAACAAATGGATCTAATAATTCAGGATGCAGGATAAAATAAAATATCAAAAGATTAAAAGATTAGAGCAGAACAGAAATGAATGGACAATTACACTGAACCAGTCAAATCACATGAAAAACAGATTACTGATCAATCAGAACTGACAACGTGTTCCTGTTTTTTATTTAATTATTAAATTTAGCTAATCATTCAATCTGTATATTCTCTTAGCTTTACCTTTATCCGTAATAAACATAAATTAAAAATTAGATCTTAATTATATACGTAGAATGTATAAAAACTTATGTATATTTATTTCAGTGTTAACTTACGCGTTAAATTTATATATAACTTCGTTCAGTCTTAGTAAGTAATTGTACAGTGTTTATCTATATCATGATTTTTATAAAAAAAAAATATATATCTAGAGTAATTAATTATATATAAATACAATGAAACATTATGTTAATATGTACTTAAGAAAAATGTTTTAATTTCACGGTAACAACACAAAATGAACTAGTAACATTTATTCATTTGTAACTTCAAAAATAAAAATCTGTTCCAAAATTTAGTTTTAAAGAAATCCCCAAAGTAATATAGTATATTGCAAGTGAGAAATACTCTTTTTATCTCATCGTACTTTATGATACCTGGTTCATTACTACTGTTAATCTGTCATCGGTTGAAATACGTTACGTGTTATGAAGCCTATTCAAAAGAAGAAAATCTATATATTCTTTAAAAAAAAATGAGATAAGATAATTTTAACAAACATAAAAATTCGTTCTTTTTATAGTATGTTTAAAAAAACTACTGAACGTTTTATATACATTAAATTTCTTTTGAAAATTTTAATTTTACTTTTAAAATTAATATTAAAAATAACTATTGATTAAAAAAAAAGTATCATTTACGCGTTAAAAAAAACACACCAAATAATATTTTACCATTACTAAACTGTGATGTAATGTTAGTTTATAATTGACGGTAAAAGGGATAAAATAATAAAAATATGGTATTTTTATGATTACATAAGAAAGAGGAAGTTCCCGATTCGAGTACAATTTGTTCAATCCGTATTCTTCACCAAATACGACAATTTCGATGATATTTATTATATATTCCGTTTGTGTAAATTGTTCACTCATAAATTCACAGAAAATTAGATATACAAAATTCACTTCTACATCAAAAATTAGAATTTTTTCATAATTATTTATTTTTCAATGATTATGTGGTATTGACATAGCCCTGTCATGATTATGTTAAAACTCTTTCATCCAAAAAAAATTCAAAAAATTAGTTTTAAGATATATGATAAAAATTATACACTTTCCCGCATTCCAGACAGTCTTAGAATACGCTTGGTAGCGATCTCTTTACGTCAGAATTTCTCTTCATATCATTGCTTTGCACGTAGTTCTTGCTAATTGCATTTTTCCTAGAAACAATTTTATTTTTCTAACCTTATCAATATTTTAAACAATGATATAAACTACTTAAAACAAAACATGCTTTAGAAAAAAATCCCTGATACTAAAATATTTTTTCGCAGTTCTGCGCAAGAAGAAAAACTTTTCGTTATTTTGTTTCCCTTTCCCCCAATGAAACAATAACCCAGTTATCATGACTCTCAAAGTAGGTAAAGATAACTGAACACGTCGACAATATTGTTAACAATAGATGTAGCAGATAAAGAAACGTTAACGTTCCATCGTGCAGCTTCGTAACGAACCACGCTTCAAACTTACCCCGACCAAATTCTCTTTTACCTAAAAATTGAACTTAATTCAAGAACGACTTAACCAATCTTCATCAAATTTTCACAGGCACAAGTTCAGACACACTACTATAGTATATCTAAATTTTAATGAAGCTGATCAGGTAGTTTTGGATATTTTCGAGCCACAGAATTTTATACATAGATCTACGAGTATGTGTGTGTAAGGAAATCCCAATTTATGCGAATGGTATTCAAAACGCAAAGAAAATTTATTTTCACTACCCACTCTCACCATGCGACCGAAATTAATGCCGTACTTTCTTCGAAAAGTTGATAAAAAACAGGTAAATGATTGCATTACTTTCTCGGCTTCACAAGTGTCAGATCTTCATTTCAGATACACCATTTAGGTTTTTAAATAATAATAATTTTATTATTATTACTATTTAAAATCGATGAAATGAGTTATAAAATAAAAAATGGTAAACGATTTTGTAAATTGATTTTAGGTAACAAATTTAGAAATCGACTAAATTGTAAACGACAGAATGTCTCTAAAGATTATTTTACTAGGTTACATAGGGCACAATATTTACTTCTAATCTAGAATTTAATATTCTGTTTATAATTTCGTAATAAGCAAACATTTTAAGTAAATTTATTGGTTCAATGTATAATTTGATAATGGTATTAGAAGAAAACGAATAAAATGTGAAACTGGTAGTCACCTGAATTACTTAACTGTATACAATTAAGATATCGAACCCAGAAGTACATTAGTCTTAATGGTTCTTAAATGGTTCTTAATGGCTTAATGGTTCTGAAATGTTAAAGAAAATCTAAAAAAAACAGAAATAATAATTATTTTAATTAGAAACATATCTCTTTCTCAGGTTGGGGACAAAATTTAACAAAAGCTAGAACTTTCGTAGTTGACATATGTTTTCAAAGTTTTTAGAATCCGTTTTGGAAATATATAGTAAAAATTACAATTATAATATATTTCCACTTCTAAATCGCATTGACTAAAACTTTCAGCACAGTAAACAACTGAAATAGTACAACCACTGTACCAAATTTCAAGTCCATATGATGCCCCGAAAAATGTTGACAAATGATAAATAAATAGTTCTCTCTCTTTCCTGATTAAATACAAAATTTTATTATATATAAAATTTATTATTTATTTATGTGTTATTTTTAAAACACATGTAAAAAAAAATATTTGAACCAAACTTCAAGTTTTAATGTTCACGGAGTCCGGGAGATATTTATGAAATTACCGACAATTATACATATGTATGTAAATGTATACAACCTTTTGAAGTTTTCCATGGTCTTTTTGTATATTTTATTACAGGGGGTCATGAAACGTTCAAATTTGCATACAAACCTCACAACCAACGTTTTGACCGATAACCAAACCCTTTTACTTGCCCTTACAGCATATTATCCTTATAGTTTTATAGTTTTTCCTTTACGTGTTTCAGAGCATATTTCCAGGCAGTGGGCAAATAGATATTACCGGAAGAAAAAATTAATTATTCTTAAATTTCGACTTCTTTTAAAAGTTGGAGAAAAATTAAGGATAAATGAGTTGTTAGAGTCGAGTTTTAGAAGTCGAAATTTAATTAAAAATTTACTAATTTTTCGATTTCAGTACAATTTTCCGTTTCAGTTTTTAGCCCATCGGGCTGGTCTAATGGTTAACTGCTCATCGCAAAACAGTTTAACAGCTGATTTTCGAAGTCGAAGGTTCTGAGGTTCAAATCCTAGTTGCTTTTGTACGGATTTGAATACTAGACAGTGGATTTACGGAATACTTTGGTGGTTGGGAGTCAATTAACCACTCGTCTCAGGAATGGTCGGCTTGTGTCTACACCTCATTTCCGTGTCATGTATATCGTTTTCATCTCATTGTGCCTGTGGGGGGTTGCTTATTGTTTACTAACTGAATAGATTGCAACGTACACATTAGGAGAATAACGTTTTTTTAAACAGTATTTTATTAATATTTTTGGTGTTTTGTAACTGTTAACTATTCAGTGCACAATTTTTGCTTCTTTTGTAAGTAATTTTTAAGATGAAATTCATGTTTCTAATAATTTATTCTTTCTTTTACATAGATTCCTTTTTATATTTTTTTCTATAATTAGATCCAAGAGATCTGATAAAATGTTTGGCTACGTATTCTACTTGTTTGTTATTTAACAGCAATAAAATTCAACCTCTTGATAACAAATACTAAAAAACCTTACAGTATGTTTATATTGTATATATACAATAAAAGTAAATATTTTTGGTGTTATGAAAATTATTAACCAAAACAAGAATTTTTTTTATTAATAGCAATAATTTGATTGATAGTTTAAAAATACATTTAATGGTTACTAATTTTTGTTAAAATAGTTTAAATAAATAAATATTATGCATTTGAAAGTTGAATCTTAGAATTGGTATTAATGTTATGTGTGTGTTTATATATTTATAATTGTTTGTATAAATCTTTTTTTTTCAGGAGCATTTCTCATACCCTATTGGCTGATGTTAGTATTTGGAGGTTTACCATTGTTTTATATGGAATTAGCTCTCGGACAATTTCATCGATGCGGATGTTTAACGATATGGAAACGAATTTGTCCAGCACTAAAAGGTATTTATTTTATAAACATTCTATTGCATTACATGAAAAAATCTTTGTTTTACTATTTTTTTTTTTTTTTTTTATTATTACTTGCCATTTATTTCAACTTTCACAGATTTGCCACTAGAGTTCAGTGAACATAAAAAAATAGCCATTTTACATTGCTCCATGATTACAAATGAGTTTCGATCATACTGATAACGTTTATTTGCAAGTTGATGCCTTTCATCGTGCGTAGTACGTGCATGATACATCTTAAATGACATTATGTCTTTAATGAAAAAGTTAGTAATTAGAACTAACAAATGGGGAGAAAACTCCAATTATGTGCTCCATACTGAGTTACCAGATTTCTTATTTTTATAGATTTATTTATTCTGGATTGATGTGACAAAAAGGCATGGTATAAAAAAAAAAAAAAATACTGGGGGACTAAATGAAGCGATTCAACTGGTCTTTAAAAAATAAATATCGTTTATCACATTATACCATTTGCCTATTTTCCATGACCAATGCAGTAGTGTGTTAATAGTGACTTCCAACATGAAATGGTAGATTCTGTTCCTTTCTTCCAAAAGGTCCTGGATTATAATCCCGGTCGAGTTAGAACTTGCCATACTTAAAAAACACAACCTTTAAAATTTTGTTTGATAAAATACAAAAAAAGCTAGCAAAGTATTGCATAACTTTCCCGACTTCGCCGGTCAAGTTACACAATATATAGTACAGCTTTTATTACATTATATTATTACATGTAATAACTATTAATATATTATATAATAATTCTGGCAGGCCCAAAAGTAACAGGACCACTTTAAAATATAACAAATTTTTTATTTATTACAAATTAACTTTTATAAACGATAAAAATGATTCTTAGAAATTATTTTATTTAGTTTTATAAATTTTATGTCTTCAAACGGTCACCATTTTGCTCTTTCTAATCTAAAACGTGTTCCGTCACCTGTCTTAATGTTTCTTGGCTTATTCGATTAATCTTTTCACGGATGTTGGCCTTCAATTGCTGAATAGTCCGAGATTTGATAAGGTATATCTGTCTTTTAGATATTCCCATAGGAAAAAGTCTGGAGCCTTTAGATCGGGTTAGCGTGAAGACCAATTCAATTTTGAATTCCAAAAATAATACTTCCACAAATTTATCTGAAGAGCTCCATCCGTGGACGAACTCTTTGGGTAATAGTCCCATCTTGGTGCCATCAGACTTCTGGTGTGTTCTCAACAGTAAGTCACACAAAATGTTTCAACAAGCTTGACGCCTTTCCCATGTGACGTTAAAGGGTTTTAGGCCTCAGCTTCAATACCGGTGTTCTTTGGTGGTTGGGTTTCAATTAACCACACATCTCAGGATTGGTCGAACTGAGAATGTACAAGACTACGCTTCATTTAGACTCATACATATCATCTCATTCATCCTCTGAAGTATTATCTAAACGGTAGTTACCGGAGGCTAAACAGGAAAAAGAAAGAAAGAAAGAAAAGGCCTCAGCTTCAAAGCAGTACGGATCGACAATTTTTTCCGTGCTTTCACCGCACCAAACCGTTAATTTTACAGGTTGCAGGTTGCAGCTCACGTTTGGTGAAGCTGCATTAAACCCGTTTAAATGTAAACGGGTCTCATTGCCCATAATAAGATTGTGAATGAAATAATTTTCTCGTATTGCAAATTCTTGGATCTGGGCAGCGTGCGCTAATCTTGCCTGTTTTCTGGTGGCTTCAGAAGATGCACTACCTGTACCTTTTAGGGGAATAACCGTAGTATCTTCTGAATAATTTGCAGTGAGCTTCGGGATATGCCAATTTGCTGGGACCTCCTTCAGGTTGATGTTGAAGTCTTCATCAATGCTCTGTCTTACACGCTGAATTTTATTAGAAGAACTCCTGGAAAATGGCCTTCCAGCCATTTTCCAGGTGGTGAATCACTCACAGCTTCCACTTTTTGTTCGAACCGGTAGAATAAGTTGAGTATACCTTACTTAAAAAGTCTAAACTCAAAATGACGAATGTAATCCCTTTGATTATCAACACGATTAATTACTGATATTGTAGATGATATTCTGTTACTTTTCTCTCGTTTTCTGTCGTGAATTTTTCCATAAACATTTCCGAAGGATTATATATAACTAATCTAAAACAAAATAAACCGTGTCAAATGGTACAGTGACTTTTGGGCATCCAATATTATTGTATTATTACTAACATTATATAATAATAATATTATTATGGTATAAAATATTAACCTATATATAAAGATATTCTTATACAGATTAAGCGTAAGAAAAGTCTTCTCTAAATCTAATACTCTCTTTAATAAAAGTTAAAATGAGAAAAATAAAATTTTCAAAAACCTTTTCTGCATTTTAAGATCGGGGTCTATAAATTAAAAAATATAGATATTTCTTAATAAATATGTATGAAATATAAATTTTCAAAATTTTTTAAAAGTTTTTAAACCGAAAGGGAACCAAAGCAAAGAAAAAAATATACGTACTTCATTCAATTTTAAGAGGTGGGAGTTGATTTAAATTTTTTTTTTAATTTTTATTATTTACATATAAATTGTAGGTAACAAATTTGCTTTATTAAAGTTCTCTCTAACATACCCCTGAAGAAAGTCGAAATGGGATTTTTGGCGATATCCCATATCTTAACGAATTTTGAAAAAAAATGAATATGATCAATTCTTCATCTATAGAAAGAAACATTTGAGCCAAATTTTAAGAAAGTCGGTTTGTTCAAGCCTGAGGTATAAGGTCAAAAGCAGTGTGAAATACGTACGCACATACATACCTACATGTGTTGTTTTTTTTTGTCTACATGAACTAAGTGGACTCTAAAACATAAAAATTTGTAAAAAGCCCCATACCCCATTTTTGACATGATCATCATACTTTCCTCTTTAATATAGCTATGTTAATCGTGAAAGTATAAAGTACAGCGTCTATTAACGATAGTGATTTAAATTTTTACTCTAATGGTTAAGAAATTTTGTATCATACGATAAGCTTCTAAAATGGAAGTAATTAGAAAAATAAGTATTTGTTTACCAAGTATTAGTTTTAGAGAGTTCTGGTCAGTTGTACCACAATTACTTGTTTTGTTCAAAGTCTGAAAGCTATTTTAGAAAATGATGAAAACTACTCAAAAAAAAGATCATTACTTTTTTCCTGAAGACTTACGGCAGATCTATAAAAACGTACTGAATTTCGATTTTAATTGTTAAATAAAACCTAAATTTATTAAATATAATTAATAATAATGAAATAAAAAATATATAACTATAAAAATGATTGCAACGATTTTTTTTTCTAAAATTGAAAAGAATATGAAATTATTATCCTTTTTAAAAAATAATTGTATAAAAAAAAATTGCCAATATTATAAAAATGAGATATAAGAAAAAAGGAACTACAAAATAGAAGTAATTAATTTTTAATTTATTAAAATACCAAGAAACAAAGAAAAAATATACACGAGATGAAGTAACAAAGAACAAAATAAATAAAATCTTTATTAATTTATTTAAAAAGAAATAATAGGATCTAGTGTACAATTTTATTTTCTTTATTAGATTTATCAAGTAACAGAATTATTATAATTAATTATATTAAAATATATAGGTGTGTGTGTGTGTGTGTGTGTGTGTGTGTGTGTGTGTGTGTGTGTGTGTGTGTGTGTGTGTATGTGTGTGTGTGTGTAGAGACGTAATAACTTTATAAAATATTCTGTAAATAAAATACATCAGCATTAAAAACACAAATTTATCTGAAATTTACTTGAATTTCAATTAATTAAGAAGTTCGTTTGAAGTTCGCCGGTAAGATTCCGCAGAAAACTGGACGGTACGGCAAAATCAACCAACTATGTTTACAGTTTTAAACACGACCTAATCTAAAAGTGAAATGAAAATTAGAAAAAAGATAAAAAAAATAAGCATGAAAACATTATATTTCACTTCAATTAGAATTTTAATAAAGAATGCTTTCAAAAAATACCTCGAATATTATTATACAACAAAATATGTCACTTTTTCCTCAAAAAGGTCTGTTTGTAATTAAAAATTACAATGAAGTTAACCGTACGGTAAGAGTCTCTCAGATTAAATTTCTCTCGCTCAAAAATTTAACAAAATGTTACTGATATGAAAGTTTAAGAGACGACATTTCTATTGTCAAAATCTGTTATTAATTTAGAATTTTGTTTAAAAAAGATACATGTTAAATATATGTAATAGACAATAGATACAAAATAAAACATGTATTAAATCATGTTTAAACGTTCCATATAATAAGTATAAATAGAAAGATTTGTTACAAAACTCTTAGCGGCCCGATTTAATTTATTAAACAATGAATAAACGCAAATAGATGTAAATTTGTGAAGAAATTTACAATTGTCATATTTAATCGAAATTGTGCTAATTACTAACTAACTATCCCTGCTAATTAATTAAATGAATTTATTTAATAAATAAAATCGGCCCGGTAAGTTTTGTAACAAATTTTTCTGTTTTTACTTATTATATATGGAACGTTTAAACATGTTTTAATATCTATTATTGTGTATCTATTGTCTATTACATGTATTTAACATGTATCTTTTTTAAACAAAATTCTAAATTAATAACAGATTTTGATAATAAAAATGTAGTCTCTTAACCTGTTTTGATATCAGTATCATTTTTTAAATTTTTGAACAGAAGAAATGATATCTGCGAGACTTTTAGCGTACGGTTTATAATTTCACTGTCATTTTTTTGGGTATAATTAAATAACACATCCGATTTAACAAGATGTAGTTCTCAAATTATATAAAAGAATTATTAAAAAATACCGGATGGTAAAAATAAGAACAAAACAAAAAACCCCAACGAAAAAATCATATATTACTATAGATTTTTATTAATTCTTACACACACAAAAATTATTTTTATTATTAAAAAAAAAAAGAACCGTATGAACTCTTGCGATAGGGGCTTCACAAAAATTACATAATATAATAAATATAATATATATAGGCTATACTAAATCATTACTGAAATAACTGTTGCCGTATACATCGTCTTAGACCAGTGATTTCCAATTTTTTTCGATTTCTGCTCCCTTATTGAATCAGATTTTCCCAAGGCGCCCTATGTCAAATTCTAACAAATACAATTCGCGAAATAGCCATTATTTTTTTTCCAAGGATTAGGTAAAAGTAAATAAAACATTTTAGATCACAACAAAAATGTAATTCAAATAATTATTGGAATGTATGAAGCTGTTGATTGCCGCGCATTTTCTAAAATCGTGGAATTAGAATTAGCACATTTATTCTGATTAGTTTTATTATTTCTATTGCTCATTGTATAACTTCGTATGACTACTATTTACTTTAGAGATTTTATTGTGTGTATACTTCATCCTTTTTGTAAAAGCGGAATTTTTTATTGTATAGTATGATTAAGAAGAGTTATATATGAGCTTGTTAGTTGAGACAGGTTTCCATAAATTTTAAATATACATATACCTGTGTTCTTGCTTTGTGATAGAGTGACAACATGTTTACGCTTTTGTTTTTTACATATTCAGCGGTAAAGATTTGTTTCCATGAATTTCATTGACTTACATTAGAAATTAACACTGGTAATTGTTTCCTACCTAACGGAGGATTATGTTATATGTGCATATGCAAACAGATTATTTCGAGTTTACGCGCGCGCTTGATATCTCATTAGTGCGAAGATTATTTTTTCACATTCTAGCAGTATTGATCGTGTATAATGACATAATCATATCTAATTTTCACATTTCTCCTTTTAATTAAAAAAATATCGGTAATAATAAACAAACATATATGTATATTTTTATAAAATATATTATTAATACAGTAAGTTTATAAAAATACTATTCATAAACAGGTGATCTACCAAGAAAATCAGATTTTCCTTTAATAGAATTTAGGTAAGTATCTTTATGCTGAAAAACTTTTCCTTCTAATTTGATTCGTTTAAGGCTGAAGTTAAATCTTTTGCATTATTAATTACAAGTTAAAGTGTCAGCTTGCGGTGGTTGAACAATGATAATAATAATTCCCTGACAGCTACAAGAATTACTCGCAAAATTTCAAGTTATAACAAGATATATTTTCATGACAAAATCGCTCCTTTGTCTATATTATTATCTTTGTTTTTATTATTATTGTCTTTGTCTAAGTATAGATATGAGTATAAATAAATACAAATATTATTTCCAAGTTAAATTTTTTAACAGAAAAGCGATTGCTTCGTACACAATTTTAATGTTAATTAATGTACCTGGACAATTTAAAAATGAAATGTCCATTGAACTATAATGATATGAAGAGGTTTTTTAATTAATTATATATTCGTAGTTAGGGGCCACATGTAATTTTTTAATTTTTTTAATAAAAATACGAAAATAAATAAAACTTAAATAATTGCTCACCGTTATGTTCAATCCCAATAAACTTGATTTTATTAGAACCCTGATTTCTTAGCAATATCCTTATTCTCATAATTAATGCTGTGTCAAGAAAGGCATCCGATAAGAAAAATATTCTTGCCTATCAAAAATATTTTTGCACTTAAATTGAGCCTAACTCAAAACGACTCGACCAATCTTCATAGAATTTTCACTTGCACTACTTCAGGCACACTACTACAGTATATCTAAATTTTAATGAAATTTATTTAGTCGTTTTGAAATTTTTGAGCCACAAAACTTTATGCATAGCCTCTATATAAGGAAACCCCAATTTAAGTGAATGGTATTTTCGTACTTCAAAAAAAAAGAAAATAAATTTTCTTCTCCCACTCTCATCATGCGACCGAAAATAATACCACACATTTCTTCGAAAAGACGGTAAAAAATGCTATCTAATTCCAGACGAAAAAATTTAAAACATTGTTGTTTTAATGTTAATAAAATCCTATGATATGCCCTAGTTAAATGTAGTATGGTTCGTCCGTATAACCTGTATTCATCTTATTTTTTTTTTGAGACGCGTTAAGTTATTAAAAAAAAAAAAAAAAAACTGAAAGCACTTCGCTATGAACAATCAATAAGATAAAATTATAACCATTTTTGTTCGCTTTACTAATAAGTAGTATGTTTACATGCATAAAAAAAAAAACAAAAAAAAATAAAAAAATAAAAACCCCACGCAGAATTTCACGGAGGATTAAATATAAAAAGAAGAAAGGTAGCAAGTTATAAAGTTAACACACTTCAGTGTATTTTATTTATTTATAAAGGAATATTTTCATAAATCTACTTATTAACCTTTTTTTACCAACTTTTCGGAAAAAAGCACATACGTGAGCTGAAAGTTTGCCCCTCGCAAACTTCTGGTCATAGTGTACTATTTATGTAAAAAAAAAAAAATATGCATCGTCTGCTCATATTCATTTCTAATGTTTTATAAGTTATTATACACGATATAAATTGTATTTGATTTACAGTAATGGAGAAACTATTACTCTAAATGTATCGCTAAATCGTCGCCAAACTCGTCTTCGCTTACAGATGAATAATCACTATTTTCTCATAAATTAATAACAGATTATTTTCAACATCAATTAAATGTTCTTTCTCCAAGTATTAATCTTCCAGTTTTTTCACATTCTCACCAGTCTTTGTTACATGATAAATGTTTTCTTTATACAACGTAATCGCGGCATTTAACTTGAATGTGACTTTTCTTTGGGCCAAATATCCTTTTACGTTTGCCCATATCATTTCGATGGGGGTTTACATCCGTATGGTATGATGGCCGACGAATGGCCGTATGACTCTGAACTTTCAGAAGTTGATCCAAAATATACATATGAAAACTTGGTTTGTGCAGCTTAATTAGTTTGTAAACTTCCAGAAGTTTACAAGTGCTTATACCAGTAAGCACTTTGGGATGAAACGGTATTTCATTCTCCTATAACCAAGATAATATTTACGATTTCTTAGTTTTTGTGGTAGGTGCCTTATTATAATGCTTAATATAGTACGCAGCATTATCCAGCCACACAACCGATCGCGGGGATAGATTAGAACAGAATATATTTTCCACCTATTTCATAAATTTTCGGAGTTCATCTTGTCGTGATATCCCAACTTGACGAGCTAATTTTCCAGATTGGTTGAATCGTCCCTTAGTTACGCTCAATTTAAGATCGGCTCAGACAACATAACCTCAATTTGAGGTATTACTTTCGGGCGCATAGTGTAATTGAGGGATGAAAATAAATTTTCTTTACGTTTTCAGGTAATAAGAAAATACCATTAACTTAAAATGAGATTTTCTTATATATATATATATATATATTTATAGAAGCCTATGTATACAATTCTTTGGTACGAAAATTTCCAAAACTATGAGATCAATTTCATCGAAATTAATATATCTGAAGTTGTGCATGTAAAAATTTGAGAAGATTGTTTTAGTCGTTCTTGACTTACGCTCAATTTAAGGTAAAAAGGATTTTAGTGGGGCATGTTAAAAGCGTGGTTCATTATGAAGCTGCAAATTGGAACGTTGGAGTTTCTTTATCTCCAGTTTCTATTGTTAGCAATATTAAACCAAATTAAATTAACGAAAAATCGGTCTTCTTGCGCAGAACTGCTCAAGATGTTTTGTATTTTTTTATATTTTTAACTTTGATTGGTAGAAAATAAATATGACAAAGGATTTAGTACGTGGACAACACAAAAAAAAAAAAATATATATATATATATATATATATATATATATATATGTAAAACCTTAAAACACGTAAAAGAAATACTACAAATACCGTTAAATTTTATTTTATCTAGAAAACATTTTCTTTTCATATTCAGTACACACGTAAAACATATAGATAAATCAAATGTTAAGAATATTTATATTTTACAAATATTATTCTAAATTTGAAATGTATGACAGCGACAATTAGTGGTGATTCTGGTGTAAAACCATCATAAAATTAAACATTTTTAATTTCTATTTCTCCAAAATTAAACCGAAAAATAAATTATTACTAAGTAATATATATATATATATATACACACACACACACACACACACACACACACACACACACACACATACAAACTTTAACCACTATTAACTCTAAATTTTGTTATTAATGTAATTCTGAAAGTAATACGAAATAAAAAAAGTTACTTGGGACATTTTACCGTGTTTTATTACTACCACGATTTTTCCGTTTTTGCAACTTCGAATGCTTAAACTCGAAAACGATGACATTTATTGAAAAACGGTTATCGTCGTAGCAATTTTCTTAAAACTTCAATTAAAATCACGTATACATGTTCACTTTCCTATTAAAAAAAAAAAAGATTGATTTAATGTGGCGGATCAAAGATGATAGAAAAAACTTTCAAACACACCATGAAGTAGTAATTTTGCAACAATGTACATCCGCACATGTTTCTACCTCCTAGTATACATCATTTTGAAATATGAAGCCGTTTCTATTATTTAATATTACTTTGTAGAATAATATATGAGTGCGATTGAAAAATCACTGACAGAAATTGAATACAAAAGCACTGAAAGTTTACAAATATAAAATAACGTGATAACGGTAAAGTTATGAAAGGAAAAAATAATACTATCGTTAGAAATAAAATAAATTTGAATCATGAGGGTAAAAGAAATAAAGATCTGTAAATTAATTAATAAAATAAATAACAAAATTTGACAGAATGAAATGTATAAGTTATCATAATAAGGGTACTACATACAAACATATATTATTATATTATATCTTTTAGAATTTAAATAAATGAAAAGCAACTTATAAAACCCTTTCAAGCATTGTTACTTAAATTATTGGATTTTAAATTAAGCCACTACGTTCAGTACTCAGTATATTACAAAGATATTCGTTGGATTCAATGATATTAATACATTTTTTAATATAATTTTAAGAAATATTGTAAAAATCATTCGAGTAGAACTGGCTAAATTTTTCTGATGTTAACAAATACAGTGCTCTATTTGTTAGATTCTAAAGCTCTCAATTTATTTAGCTCAGATCCTTAAGCTATTTTGTTCGTGCACGATTTGGTGTAAGAGGAGATTGGTTTTTTTTTTTTTTTTTTTTTTTTTTTGCTAAAAGTGGCAAAAAAAAGCCCGGCAAAAAATTTTTAAATGTTTCAGAAAATTCATCAAAAAAAGTAGAATGTTCTGCCCCCCCCCCCAAAAAAAAAAACAGACGGCATAGCCCCTGTACGAAATTTCAATAAAACATTTCGTTCACAAATTGCCCAAAGCTTTATCTTGCTTTAATTATTATTATAAGGGCCGTTCAGAAAGTTCTCGATCTGACAAAGAAACACAAGAATTTTCAAAAATTTTATTTTTATTTTTTATCGTAGTTACCTTGCAATTCAATACATTTAAATCAATAATTTTCCATCGTTTAAATACCCTCAGTATAATGAAATCTGTTTAACTATACAAAATAAACAGTTGTCTCAGCTTTGATCTCATAATTTTAAGTAAATCTTCGTTCAGCAAGCTATTTCTTCAGATTTGGTAAGAGAAAGGAATCGCTGTGAACCCAACCCGGAGAATACGGCGCATTCCGAAAAAAACATAAAAACGTAGGTTATAAGGTTTTGGAGAAACAACTCGAGTCATTTAGACGATAAAAATGGTAAAATTGATTTATAATTTTTTTTATAAGGGATTTTTTCAAACAAATAAAATCGGCAAAACAGAAAAGAAAATTTTGTAATTTTGTGTAAATCTGTTTTTTGCATCAACTGGCTCATAAGATAAAAATTGTTCGAAGGTAAGCTTAGTAAGCTTAGTTTTGTATCATATAACAAATATAAACAAGTTCCCTTAGTTAAAAATTAAACAAATTTTTGATTTTTTTTTTACAAATTTTATTTTTCTCCAACCAGTTTTCCAGCTACTTCCGGGTCCTAGGTGTGTGTATAGACAAATGCAATTACCGCTACCGACTTGCCAGGCCGACGTAGCTGCAGTGTAAGTGTAAACGTGTCGGAAAACATGTAGTCTGTAACAGACTCAGGTCGACCAGGCCTGAGAGATATAGTTAAAGGAAACCCAACCACCAAAGAATACCACAGTCTAACATTCAAATACAAATAAAAGAAAATGCCTTTTCAAGGACTCAACGCTTTGAAAATCAGCTGATTTTGTGATGACAAGTTTAACCGCTAGTCTAACCCGGGGAAATTAATTATATATATTGTTTTATTTTTAAAGGCGGTTTATTTACGTCAAGTTTACGTTTTCCAAAAAAAGGTTATTTTATTAAAAAATTTCCCAATTCTTGAAAATGCTGTACCATTCCTAGTTATGACTTTATCCTATGTTAGGTCACTAGTAAGTATTATAAATTTGCAACTCAAGAAATACATGGTATTCATATTAAAAAAAAGGTGTAACAGTTTCAACGTATTTTATTGATAATTTTTATGATAAATACGGTAAATTTTTAAAAATAATAATTCTATGAAAAATATTAGCGCTCGTTAAAATATTTTCTTCATACTCTTCTTAAAGATTTTAATAATAAATATTTAATTATCTTTGGTTGCAGCTCTGATTTTCCTTTTCTTATTTTCTGTATCAAGCAGATTCGATTTTACTTTTTTATTTTTGAGTTTGATTTTTTCCTTTTTATTATATAATTTGTTATAGAAAAAATATAAGAACAAATTTATATGAATTCTTCAAGTTAAAAATTATTTTCATTTTACTTAAATTACTTTTTATTTATTTTATTATTTTTTATAAATAAAAATAAATAATAATATATATAAATAACATATTATGTATATATTCGAATTTAGCGCTACGTGTTTCGCATGAGGATCTTCGTGTGCACTAAATAAATAAGTAATGAACATCATTACTTTCAGTAAAGTAATTTATATGTCGGATGTTTTAAATGAATAAAAATAAAAAAAAACATAATAAAAATTCGGTAAGATAATGAAAAAACAACTAATTAATGTAACTTAATTAATTAATATTGAAAAAAGATCTTAAAGATTCTAATCTTGACTTAGTAACGGAAAACCTTCACACATTGTTAAATATTTTAAATAAAATATAAAACTAAATTTCTTTTTAATATATTTGTTAATCTTCGTGGCGGGGAGCTAGCATCTCAGCCTTTTATTTGGAAAGTCCCGGGTTTGAATCCCCTAGTTAGGCATGGAAATTCCTTAGCAATTTTCTACTCCGTATTCCCACGCACAAGGTTCCAGCTTATGTGGTAAATTAATCATTTAACAAAAAAAAAAGAAAGATATTAGCAACAGATAATATATTAATCCGTTTGTTTAGCCAAATGTTATTAATTTTATAACCTACAGGGACCATTACGTCTACTATAAAAACAAAAACATAAGGAATGATAAATAAACGAAATATATTTAAATATAAATATATATGATAAATGGTAAGCATATTTGTTAGCGATTTGCGTAATAATCGGCCTGCGTTTTATGGTACGTGCTCTTTGTAAACCTTAGAAAAAACTAAGAAACACGTAAATTTTCTTCTCAAGCAAAAATATTTCTCTCTAATGTTAAAATAAATAACATGAAATTTCTTTCAAATGTTTCATTTGTTATATTTCATTATTTCTATTATTAATTCCGTGTTAAATAATAATTTTAAATGAGATAATTTATTGAAATAAAATAATTAAACTAATAAATAATTTATTAAATGAATTATTAAATAATAATTTTAAATGAAATAATTTTAAAAAGTCGCATAACAGAATGATAAGGAAAAAATTACTTCCCCTTAGGCACTTTAAAAAAAAATATCACAAAATGCTTGAATAAAATAATTAACAGATTATATCTGTATAATTCTTCAAATTAAGCGACTGAAATTCATTAAAATATATTTTATAATAAAATTATAAAGTTTTTACACCAATATATATATATTTGTAATTAAATTGTGAAATTTGTAACGTAATGTAAAATAGTACCTTTTCTTCGTTGCTTTTGAATAATTAAAGTAAGTATAAATTGAAAATGTTTTTATTAGTTTATAATAAAATAAAAACGAAGGGATGACAGAATTAACAGTAATAATAAATAATAATTAAAGGGATCTATATAGACTGTTGCATACAACCATCTGCAAAGGGCTAAAATAAAAGGAGAAGACAGGCTGAGTATCTGATTCAGCTGATTGTATTTGTGTACGTGTATATATATATTGGGGAGGTGATACTAAGACCGCCGCTAAGAAACATTCAAGTAAAGCTTGTATATCGGTTAAATTTGATAAGGAGAATAAGGGATGTTATGAATAGATACCAATTACATCCTCATCTTGCTGGCGATACAATTCATTAGAATACTAACTCCTCCTACCAGCCATTCTATTTCATATTTGATGCTCCTTTTCCTTACAATAGTCTTATCAAATATCTGTATTGACTTCATAATCCGCCATCGGCATACACCCCCCCCCACACACACACACAAATACACACTCATTCATAGCATCTGCAAGCATACGTACAATAACTAATACTGCATTCACTTCTATACGTTTATAATCTGTTATGTAGTCTTCTCACAAATATGTAAAATTTAAGAAACTTATATTTCATAGTATCATTATCATTATTAATATTAAACAAAGATTTTCGATAATACTACTAAATATTAGTTTTCAATTTAAAAAATCATATAAGAAAAAACCTTTCATGTACGTTACGTAACACGAATTTAAAAACTTTAAGCGATAATCATAGTCCCAAGGTAAATTGTTACTAAGTAAATCATTTAAATTTTGTAATTCAACGTAATAATTTTGAAATAATGGAAATTTTGTTATGACTACTACTCAGGAGGAAATTTAGTAATAATCCCTTACGCCTTTGATAATTTCGTGAATTCGCTTCAGCATATTTTCAACTAATTTTACTACATATTTTTGCTTATGAAATCCCATTGCTCGCTGATTTCCTTACAAAGAATGTTAATAAATATTGGTAGCCCCAAATAAGTAGAAGCTTTTTTTTTAAAATGGGATCAGACATTTTTTATGGGATTAAGTTCCGAGCTTCGTGTTTGCCAATCTAAAATACTAAATTTCTGTTCATTGGTTTAATCTACAACTGATTTCACTACATGTTTTGGGTTTCATCCCTCAATTTTCTCCAACATATTATTAATTGTATAATATACATCGTAATAATTTAGTTTTTAAAATATTTAAATACACATCTTGATACATAATCATATCGGTGACCTGTTTAAGGTTATAATTAAAGTTCATTGAGACTACTTTTATCGATTTTTTAAATGTGTTTTTCCATACCATTTATGAGGGTTAAAACCCCATCAGAATGTATTTTAACTGTCTAAGGGGCAATAAATTATATTAAAAAAAATTATCCGCACTTTGAGTAAAATTTTGAGATACGGTGTCATTAGATCTGTATCTCTATCTCCTTAACCATTTGTAGTCAAAACTAAATGGTATTAAAGCTCCTTATGCAGAAATGATCATGCCAAATGAAAAAATTTGCCGCTCGAAAATTTCATTTCACTCAAAATCTGATCCGAATAGCCTACTGTTTAATATACCTTTAAGCCGGAAAAGTAAAAATCCTGTTTATAGATTACCGCATTAATTCAACGATAGTTATAAATTTTTTTAAGAAAACAAAATCATAGATTAGGAATTGTGAATTATAATTAAATCAAATAGCTGAATTCTGCTACTTATTGAGTAAAAATATATTCAACGTTACTAAAATAGGAGCTAATATTTCGATTCATTAGAGTACAAGAGTACAAGAGTAAGAGTTGCATTTTCTTAAAGTAATGATGTTCGGTATACATACAGACAGGTACTTACAGTTGAGAGAATAAGCTCATTTATATTTATTTACACAGGAAACCATGTAAAACATCACTTTTTTCAAAATTTGGCACGTTATATCGTTATTTCGCATGTTATATCGAAAATGGCTGAACCAATTTTGAAAGTGATTTATATTTCATCCCAGATCGCCACAATATATTTTTTTCTTCTTTATAACACATAATTATGCACAGAATTTTCAACTTAAAAGAAGTTTAGTTTACAAAAAATTATTGTTTATTATCAAAACTTATATAATAACAAAAGGTGTGCAAATGATGCCCACTTCTATGTACTAGTCAACACGTTTGATCATGTTCTTGGCTACTCTTATTAGCTTTACCCTGTTTCCTGGATGGAATTGGTAATGTTTGTCTTCAATTCCTGGAGCGTGTGTGAATTGTTCCTATAAACAATTTCATTTAAGTGAAAGAAGTCTGGACTAGTCAGATCAGGGAATTTTGGTGGCTACAATCCTTCAGAAATGATTCTTCCATCGAAAATATCCTGTAGCATCATCACAGTAGAATGATGGCAAGTATCGCTGTACTGTTTCAACCAGTAATCACACTCATCCTCTTTCAGTAAGGCTATGAACTGTTGGATAATTTATTTGTAGATGGCAGCATGCAAACGTTTTTAAAAAAAAAGTACACCATATGCCTATTTTTTGTGGGTGTAGGGGAGATTAAAAGAAAATATGTGGGTTTTTATTTCCTCAGGTTCAGTAGTTCTGCCAGCCTCTGTGGAGTAAGTGGTAGCGTCTCAGCCTTTCATCCGGAGGTCTCCGGTTCGAATCCCGGTCAGGCATGGCATTTTCACACACGCTACAAATCATTCATCTCAAAAATAAAGGTTCGGTAGTTCTGACTATTAACATACTCAACAAGGTAAAATCACGATTCATCTTTGAAAAACACTTGATCTAAAACGTCAATGATGCCTCTAAGGAAGTTCTTGAACCATTGACGTAGTGTACACTTTTAGCATAATCAGCATTAGTTAGTTTATGGAAAACCTGCATTCGATACGGGTAACAAATGTTACCCGTATCGAATGCACGTCCCACTTCAGGAAAGGGGAGCGCATTGCATCCTCGAAATACTGGGGTCCCCGAAAGACGCATTCCTGGTAAGCCGGAAAGCGCTAACACTGAACCGATTTCAGAGAACGGACTGACGTGGAATCATGCCTTGAGAACGAAGCTCATACGCGGCTAATCTTCCTTGACCAGCGCCGGTCAACAAATTCTCCCCGTTCTATAAGATTACGCAGCTAATAATACAGTCCTTAAAAAAAACAAAATAATTATAACCGCCACTAAATAAATAATTACCAGGCCGAAAAATGAATGTTACAGCAGCAAGGGACATTTTTTCAGGTTCTGCCATCACTAGGTAGATTACAAATTCTCCCGCTATCCTTGCGTTCCGTTCCATTCAGTTTGTTATCCGTTAACGTCTGAGTCATGGAATCTCTTTTAAGTTGAATTCTAGATATATAACACATTTTACAGATTTCCAATCTTTGTATTAGACATAAACTTTTATCAAATACAGTTGTTTATTTTATTTTTAAGATAAAATAAATTATTGGTGTATATTAAAAAATAATAATTTCAAGCAATACGATAAATAAGCTTTATTTTAAGAAATGTAAACTTTGGAGAATTCTTACATTATAGTTAGTTTTTTAGATAAAATTAAAGAGTTTTGTTTTCGTTATTTTTTTTAACAATTTAGTCAAGGTAAATTTGTGCCAAATTTTAATATTCTATACATCTGAAATTGCTGTTTCAATTCGCTTAGATAGGTATAAGCAATAGATGTTGCATACTCGTAATACAATTATTTTATTTCACTTATTAATTATTGATAAATTATGTGAATATAAACTGTCTTTTCTTCTTCTTCAATCTTTTTGGAATAAAATTAAACGCAGTAAAATATTTTTTTTCTTTTTATATCTACGCTGATTCATATTATTTACTACATAGTAAATTCTTTACGTTAAGCGATAAAAAAATCTACGAAATTAAAAAGTGCTAAAAACAAGATTTAAAATCCAATTTCCATGCCTAAACTGATATATATATATATATTTTTTTTTTCAATCATTTTTTAATACACTTTATTTTTTCATTTACAAGAAAATGTACTGAATGCGATAGTTCGATGTTACTGGCTTCATAATCTTACTTCTTTTGTAATTTTCCTCAAGTGAAAAGCAGAATAAAATATAAATTAATGGTACAAGAAAACTCTAATTTTAACATCTAATTCCTGGATTAAATAAATTTTTAATTACATTTAGAAGGAAAACGTAGTTACTTGTAAAATCTTTCTCGTTTAACCTAAATGCCTTCTTTTAAAGAGATTTTAATTAGCATTAAGGATTATTTTGGCTCACGTGCACGTGCATACCAGCACTCAGTGAAAATTTATTGTTAAATGTAATATTTGTTATGCATAAAACAAAAAAAAACAAAAAAAAAAAACAACTATTTCACGCGATAATAATAAACTTATGTAATATTAAAAAAAAACAAAGTTATTGTCTTTTTAACCTTTTACTAAAGAAATATAATAATGGTGGAAAAATTGTACGGTGTGTAAATTAATTTATTTAGTTCCTTCTCGAACAAACTATACTTGATTATAATTTTAAAGCACTAAAATTTACAAAAAAACAGCAATTAACCTAATATTTAATAATACTCTATACCTTAATTTCCATACCTTGATTGTTATACGCGTTCTGAGATTCTGGGTATTGCAAGAATAGAAATCAATCCTCATCCTCCGTAAATTACTATAGAACTTCATTAAGTTGCTACACTGAAAATAATGGAATAAATTATTGGATGACCACTTTTAATTGTAAATGCTGTGAAAATAATACATTAGTAAGCTAATAGACAAAATTATTTAATACATTTTGTAAAAAAAATCAACATAATAATTCTAAACAATGAATACAATCTATACCAAATTAATTTATACTATAAATCTACACAACAATCAATTTTATGTCTACAAGAGATAACTATTAAAAAAACACGACTGCCAAAAAAAACATTGCTCTTTAATATAGAATAATTAAAGGGCGTGTAAGTGACAATTCTGTATATAGTAAAAATTTATAAATTTATTTAAACATATATATATATATATATATATATATACATATATATATTTATTTATATAACCTATGACACTGCCGGTAACGTAAGAATTCCAACGCGGGGTCATAAATCTAAATCGGTTTAGCCGTTGAGCTTCTACGGTAGAAGTAACATACATACATGTACCCTAAACATATTACACTCCTTTTTGGGCAGTCGTGTAAAAAATACAAAATTTTAGTAAAATTCGTAAAAAAGAAGCCAACAACTTTTAAAGAACAGTTTGTAATTTAAATTAAATAATAAATCAGCAATGAATATTTTATACAAAAATGAAAAGAAAGTTTTCTTTCCAACTGAATGTTCACAGCAAGATTGTAGTATATATTATTTTACTCTTTTTTTATTTTTATAAACAAAGGTTAAATATCTTTGTACTGCTTCATAAATATTAATTATTTATATTTTTCTCTCATATTTATTTACTAGCCGGTCAGGGCTCGCTTCAATCCCCCTTCCGTCTAGCAAGGGGATCCCTTGGACCCCCACAGAATTTATTATTCTCATGTTTATGAGAATGATATTGATAAATAAAAATTAAAGCCTGTTCAATTTATAAAAACTACCAGTGTATTGTAATTTCTTCAGAGCAACAGTTTGGTCAGCACACGACTCAAAACTTTGAATGATCCGAGTATGTGGGTTGCAGAATACTCGGCATCCATCTTAAAAATTGTAGGACGAGTAAATAAGTATTTTTCACGGTTCTTAGCTTTACCCGAAAAACATCATAAGGAGGTGACCGTACTTCGTTTCTCATTTTTTTTTTATGAACAACATAATCTAAAGAATGGATTTTTACACAATATTTACAGCTTATTTCTCTTTAGTATATATAACAGATTGTTCCCTAAGGAGACTCTATGGCAAGCAATATACACTTGTCGTTACGAGAAGTATTGACTTTCCTAATGAAGCTTATTTATTGTCTTCAAAAAAGCAACTTTATGTGGAAACTGGAGGCGCTAGAAAGTAAAAGGAAGTCTAAAAGGAATGCATGGCGTACACAGACGCACCTTTAAACTTATTTTTCTGTACAACTGAAAGAGATTTCGAAAAAGACAAAGAAATCTTTTTTATAGAAAGTTTAACTTCAGATACTGGAATTGGTTTCTGAATTCGACTTGATCGATGGTTTTGCCATAAGAAAGTTGAATATCGGCAAGGAACATAACCTGGTTGTTACCTCAAGCCATCAGAACGGTCACCATTTTAAAACGGTGAAAAATTTTGTAACGGCAATGGTCTTAAGTGTTTCCAGATATAAAAACTATGTTCATACAAAATTTCAGCTCAATCGAGAGAGTAGTTCTTTCGTGAAAGAGTAACGGACGTAAACGTAGTTGATGTATTAGAAATTAATTCTTTTAGCTACTAATGATGATTCTTTAATAATCAAAATGAGTAATTATTAAATTTAAAAAACTGAAATATGAAACTTACTATTGTTCAGGTTTAACATTTTGAAATTGAAATGAGGAGAAAAATGAGTAAATTTGCATTAAAATTTGTAAGTTTTTACAATTTTTATTTCACTAGACTGGGTTCTGTATGAGAAAGTTGATTTTTCTCTTCGTTAATATATTTGATATAAATGAAAAAATTGTCTAAATTTTAATTTTACTTGATTGTAAAACGTAAATATATTTTGGCAAAAACAGATCATTAACAAAGAAAAAAAAATGATACTAGATAACGATTTTTTATTTCTTAACTTATAAAAATATAATTGGTAATTATGTTTCTTTTGAAGTCGTTGATATGATTGTTTTTTCTTTTCATATCATTAAGTGGTTTCAAGTAATGTATTAATGCTTCAATAAAGAGTCTTATGACTGATTAGAAATCAATTAGATTTTAATGGAACGAAAATCTTTTTATAATGAAAATGTTTTAAGAAAATATATAGATAAAATTATGAAAAAATAAATCTTTTAAAGGAGAATACTTAAAATACTCAGCTAATTAAATTAATAAAATTATTATGAATAATAATTATAACTACAATAATAATAAATGCTTGAGAAATCAGAATAAATTATTTAGTTTTAATGAGGTTGTTTTCAAGTGAACAAAAAGTATTAACCTTTTTGAGAACTTATTAAAATTCTCAACAATTTAAATAAGTTGTTATAAGCATCTGAAATGCTTATATAAAAGCTATCAGTTATTAATAAAAAAAAACTGATGTGGACAACACATGACTTCGTTGTACGCCTACTAAATTACATTTTCACACTTTGAGGTAGATTTCATAAGAAAGCTACTATTGTAGCTTTTGACTCTACTATTATTCGACTTCGGGAAAATTTTAAAATTAAATATTAATATTTAATTTAAATTAAATATTAATTTCGAAGTCGATTCGACTTCGGGAAAATTTCGACATATCTTCGCGTTTCAGATCCTCCAGACCCCTAAACCTCCGTCAGTTCAAAAGTTTATATATATATATATATATATATATATATTTCACTCCCTTGTAGACACGATAACTGCCGTAATTTGCTGTCAATCACTTTCAAATTTATACACAAAACATAACGACCGAAAATCTCAGTCGAGGTTGTTAATGAGCAAAATCGGACCATGGGGGTAGAAATAGGACTTTTTCGAAAAAAAAATACGCGACAACTTTCTTATTAAGTAAAATACTGAATTCGTTTAAAGTTCCTATTATTCTTTGGATAAGGGCCTAAAACTTATCTAAGTAATTTTTTTTTGATATCACCAACTATTGGCCCAAGGGGTGGAAAAAATGGGGTTTTGAAAACAAAAAAAAAATACTTCCATTAGTAGGCACAGTATCGAATCGGTTTAAAGCGGTCGTAAGTCCTCTAAACATTACCTAAAATTTTTTTCTGTAACAATTTTTGATATGACTAACCCTTACGGCAAGGGATGATCAAAATGTTGCTGGAATTATAAGAAGATGGAGATTGTCGTATGCTAAACGTGTGAAACTCTTTTTCACACGCAACCATTGTCATATTGAGTAAATTTGAAGTTTTTCTTAACTTTAAGGTGAAAAGCTTTTTTATTCCCTACTTAGCATCGGTGAAATCTATCTCCGCCTTCCGGCGTGCCGAAAGGGATTATTTTTAAATGAAAAGTTCATAAAATTTTATTTCGTTAAAAACTTCTGATATCTTTTTTTGTTATTTAATTTATTATTCATCATAATTTTTTTTTTACAATCAGAGGTTAATAATTATTAATAAATCAATATACTTAAAATAAAAAAAAAGTTAAAAGATAAAGTCTGATTCGAACCGATGTGCCTTCCCCTAAGATTCAATATTTTCCTAATTAAAACTTTATTTGGCTATAACTCTGAAACCAATGAAAAGAAGTACAACTTATGATATATATCGTTGAAAAGCTCAAAATCCAAAATGTTTTTGGATTTTGAGTTTTTTTGGAGACGTCTGGTTAAGTCGATTGCAATCAAAAGGGGAGGTGCACAACTAGATATTACAGGAGTCCTAAATCCAAAATTTCAACATCCTATGGCTAATCGTTTTTCACTTATGCGAGATACGTACGTACATACAGATATATGTACATAGACATCACGCCGAAACTAGTCAAAATGAATTCAGGGATGGTGAAAATGGATATTTCCGTTAATATCTAGAAACCGAAATTTTTCGCGATCACAATACTTCCTTTAATTCGTATAAGGAAGTACAAAAACAAATTAGCTAATACACATTACATAAATCATTAATTACTTAAACTGTTTGTAAAACTATATACAAAATTAACCTACTCAATTCTTAAAAGAGACTATGATTTTTAAGTAATTACACCATAAATTGGTTGAGAAAAATAACTCCACCAATTATTGGTAATAATACAATAGAATTATCAATAAAAAAAAAACAACAAAAAAAACAGAAAAATAAGTAGTTTAGAATATCTATTTCTGTTTTTTTTTTTTTAAATTTAAATAGAACTCGTATGCCAGGAACAAGTTGAGCTATATGAAAATTTGGTATAAATTGAAATTTAATTATGGCAGCCATGTTAAATTTTAAATTGATTTATATTTTTGTCTATAATAATAACTTATCATAATTTTGCTGTTCATTGTAATGTAAAATATAAAATAGTGAAAAAAAATGCCAGATCATTACCTGGAATTGAATATGAGACTGGCAGATCTGAACTCTAGTATATTAAGAACTTACATTAGGCAATAAGAACTTCCATGATAAGTTAGTGAACTAACTAACTAGTAAGGTATGATTGATTTTTACTATCATACAAATGATAATTTATATTTCGAGAAAAATTTATTTAAATAATATAATAAACATAATTAATAGTAACATATAGATAATTAATAATTTATATTTCCGAAAACTTCATACCGGGTGATTCAAAAAGGACTTCACAACTTTAAAAGAATATAAAAATTTATTTCGATAACTAACAGATTCGGTTGAGGTCTCATTTCATAGAAAAATACATATAGTTTGTCATCCAACATTCACTTTGGTTTGATACGGCTTTCATTTGTAATGCGACATTTATCCCACCTGAAGTCGATTTCATTCCAGACTGTAGCCAGCAAGTCAGGCGCTCCCTCTGAAGCTGCAGCGTTAATTCAAAGTCTTAGCCAAGGAAGATCGGCAAACCTGATCTTTAATGACACCCCACAAGAAAAAATTTAGCAGAATAAAATCTGGGGAGTGAGGTGGCCGTGCCATTTGACCTTCATGACCAATCCACTGACTTCGGAATCGAATATCATGACAATTTCGGACTTCTAGGTGGTAGTGAGATGGTGATATTAATGCCGTCCATCTTGGTCATCATCGTTAAACTGAGGGGCTAGAAAATTTTGAAGATAAATGATACCATTTACGGTCACCTCCTGGTAGAAGAACGGGCCGTATTCTTTGTTTGCTTATGGTAAAGAAACATTGACCTTAGAGCTATCACAAATGTGCTGCAAACTTTCATGTGAAACGTTGACTCATTACTAAAAATCACATTGTCTAAAAATTGTTTCTTGGCCTTCAATTCTACCTATCATTTCCACACAAAACTGCAGCCGGGCAACTCTGTTATCATCTGTAATGTGTTGAACCAGGTTAGTTTGTACGGGTTCAAGTGCAATCATTTAAGTAATACGCGCCAAACAGTCGTTTGTAGAGTGCCAGTCTCATGTGATGCACGTTGAATTGAATTCTTCGGACTGCGTGCGAAGCTTTCTGTGAGCTATTCCATAGCAGTTTCAGGGACGCGTGGGCCTTCTGTTGATTTTGTAAGTTAAACAGAAAAATCTGTCTTAACGAAGGTTTGATGGGAAGAGTAAATTGTACGCTTACTAGGAGGCTCCCTACCGTACTCTTTACGAAAATTACATTGAACTACAGTTGCTGACTGCAAATCAGGAAAGCAAAAGACACCGAGCACGTTCCGTACTAGGAAATGTATCCATTATTTACAACACTGGTGGCAGAATTCGATAGTAATGAACTGCGTGTGTCAAACAAAAGTTGATGTATTTTTCTGTGACATGAGACCTCAACCGAATCTGTAAGTTATCTAAATAAGTTTTTATATGATTTTAAAATTGTTCCGTTTTGAATCACCGTTTTAATTAGTTTGGCTTAGAAAAGAAGATGTCTGGATTTATATTTTTTTGTGAATAATAGTTTTTAAATTGCGCGCGCACATACACAAAACCAAATATGCTATTTTCTATATATTGTAAGATCTCGTTTAAAAAATTAAAAACGCGTTGTTTAAATTTTCATACAATAATGTTTTTTCAGTTTGTTTGATATATAATTTACGAGTTCTGTTAACTAAATATACATACCTGAGATAGTATTTAATGGTTTAAGCCTCCCGTAAAATAAGGTGGCTTTCTATGCCAGGCTAATTACAGGAAATGAGATATGATATGATTTCCCGTTGATATCTTTATTGAATCGAAGAAGGCTGTTTTATATCAGCATGATATACATCCCAAATACAAATGATATACAACCCTACAGTAAATAATTCATTCTTTTAACCCTAGATTCTGATTGTACAAAGACCAAGTCAGAGGTATGAACTAAAAGTTTGAGTTCAGTAAGGGAACTAGGGACAAACTTCGTTGTTGCGAACAACATTTTTGGTGGTATGTTATTTATTCTATTACCTCTCGAATATTATGAGACATTTATCCATGAATTCGGCTCTGTAAAGTATAGAACTAGGCGCGAGGTTCTTGCTTCCACGAACTCGATTAGATAGTTCAGAGGGCCACTATTTAGCACATTCAAGATGTCCGGATGAGGCCTGCAGTGAAGGCAAAATATGAGTTTATAAATCACTGATATAAATGTCGACCGAGGCATTTACATCGGTGACATCCCAACGAGGCCTGGCCTATTACTACGAGATGTAAAGAGTTAGAGGACGAAAGACGACTCCCGTTAAAGCCCATCAGGGATACGAAGGGGGGGGGGTGACCGGAAACATCACAAGGCGGGTGTCTTCCCCTACGGGGTTGGGATGATTGTATAATGACATCATTAAAATCAGAGATAGTAACTATGACTAGTACTACTTCTACATCAGAGCATAACGTAGGTCAGATCCATAAGAAAAATTTGAATATAAAATAAAAACCAATCAATTATTTGCTGTTTTAAACATGCATCATGCACACTGTCTCCACTCAGAACAGGATACTGTTTATTCTGTCAAATAAGTAAGTGCTATATGAATTCTAAACTTAAAATTTCAAAAATTAATTTTATGATTTAAAAAAATTGACTGTTTGTAAACGGAGTTTGATTTGGAATGTATGTGATAATAACGGAGATAAAGCAGTTGAATTACTTTCAGATGAGGGAATATATTGGGGAGAGAAAAATATATACATTCTTATATTCGTCACAATGATCTGATTCTAACACTAAAATCAATCGTATCATGATTACGATGAAGAAGATGAAATCATAGGGGGACGAAATGAAGGTGGTGACGAGTGTCGAGTGAAAAGGAGAGGAAAACTGATGTTGTTTTAGAAGTAGGTGGGGATGAGAATAAACGAGATAGGATGGAGACGAATAAAAACTTGTTGTTGATTGGCAGTATGCCTGACCTATTGGCTTCCTCATGGAACTTTTCACTCGCTGTAACCTTGATTTAGCTTATAATACGTAACTAAAATATCGTTTTAACTTTTTTCTTTTTAGCGAGATATAAAAAAAGTTTCTAAACTAAAGAAGTAGAATTCAAAAAATTATTATCCAAGAGAAGAAATGTTTTTTATGTAATGTATATATATATATATATATATATATATATATATATCGTTTTTATACATCATCATCAAATCTTAAAAATAAATTAAATTTAAAAAAAATATAAAAATTACTTGACGCAGTTGAATCAACGCTGAATCAGCTGGAGATATACCATTTATAATGTAAGACAGACGTAGGTAGATGTTAAATTTGGCAATTTGTATATATTTTTTTATTTTATTTGATATAAATTCATCGCAATACAGTTTTGTAAAATATTTATTTTGTAATTCTATTTTCTGATTTAGTAGTGAGAATACACACATATGTATATCTTCGTATACTTCCAATATACGACATTCATAACTTCATAAATTAAACTAGAGGATGAAACTCACGTTGAATTTATTGTAATAAATTTATAACAACGAATTACAATTGAATTTTATTATTAAATAAAAGTGTTCGTAATTAATTGATTATTCTGAATAACAAAAAAATGGAGTACCAATTAGGATTTGAAATATGTTTTAACTTCACGTACGTGTAAATCATTACGAAATAACACTAGTTATTGGAAATTAATACAAAAGTAATTGAAGTTTGACTACAAAAATTTATAATATGAGAATATTACAACTTCTTTTACCGACTTTTCGAAGAAAAGTATGGTAATACTTTCGGTCACATGGTAAGAGTAGAGTGTGAAAATTAATTTTCTTTACGTTTTTGGTACGAGGAGTATGTAAATACCACCATTTACTTAAAATGAGGTTTCCTTGTATTCGTCGTTCAGTAATAATTAAATTGAGAAATATATCGCTTTCTTCAGAATAGTGTTCCAACTTAAACGCCGGCTCTATTTGAGTTGTTTTTTAGTGTTTCATTAAGATTCTCTTGTTAACATCCACGGTACCCAGTGTAAAACTTTGATTATCTAAATTTGGTTAAACGATTTAAAAGAAAAATCTTCAAAAATTACCTGAAATAATTAAATTCCACATCCGAGATTACATTTCAACATCAACGCATATTTTTAGTCCCTGAGGATATACGAGTATCATCCTGTACAATCTTCGTATACAACATTCGTTCAACTGTTCTGAAATACTTAAAAATATTTTTTACGATTTATGATTATGATTTTAAAGTCTAAGAATAATTTCATTATCTAGATTTTACAACTGGCAACAACTTCGATTGTTCGATTAAATATTACTACTTTAAACATTCACACGCAAATGACCACACTTATTTTCGTGATAAATGGTAGATTATTACAAAGTTAGAAAACCGTACAGAAGAGCTGAACTTCGTAACAGAAATTGTTGGACCACAGTCAGTAATTTCAAAATATTCTTATAGTATTTTTTTGCCGGTCTTCTTAGCGTCTCTGTCATTCATCCAGAAAGTTGTGTTCGAATCTCAGTAAGGCTTACAATTATTTCATACAAGAAAAAATTGACTTCTGACCATTCAAAAAAATAAAAAGAGAGAGTAATTGAAATTGGGAGTAGGCCTATTATGATTACCGGAGGAAAAAGAAATTGTATTCTATTCATATAAAAATCAGCGCGAAAACATAAATTAAAATAAACACGTTCAAAAACTGAAATTTGTTACGTAAAATTGTGAATTCAAGTCGGACAGACAAAAATCCTGAGAATAATATGGTGAAATCAATATACAAATAGAAATTTTATTTGTAAGATAATATCTTTAGTGATGAACGATATTACTATTCTAAATCTGTATATCAACTTAAGATTATATTATTTATATTTTGTATCACCGCATATACTACAGGGAGTTTTATAACTATTTACTATTAAAAAATTATTATGAATTTATTTAACATATATAAATTATTTATACATTTTACGTTAATTTATTTAAAAATATAAACTTTCACAAATTTAATTTAATAAAACCAAAAAAATTTTTCAATAAAACGTTTACTATTTTCTTAACCACCTATAAAAAATTTGGTTCAGGTTTTCGTTGAAAATGTTTATATTTTTAAACTAATATCATCGCCGATTATCATAGGTAAAAGATAGCAAATTTCAACATAAAACCAGATGATGTTGACATATACGAGTATAAGCAGAATATATATATATATATATATATATATATATATATATATATTCTAAATATGTACCTATCTAATAAAAAAAAACAATAAAAAAATAAAAGTTAATGTAAGAATGAGTACAGCAACATTAGGTACTGAGGATGGTAATAAATACGAATGAAAATGTTTTATTATAAAATTTCGCTCGATTCGTCATTGAAAAAAATAATTTTTTCTTTCTTTTTGTATCTAAATAAACCCGGTAAAAACGTACTGAAAAAGGTGAGTAATTCCCTTAGATTACCCTTTTTCATCAACCACAATTTTTTCTTATCACTGATCGGTTCATATTCATCATCGGTTCTGTAGGTGTAGATTTGACATTGCTAGATGCTTGATGTTAAAATATTTTGATCTTAGTGTAGTAGAGCCAATTCATCTAGTTGGTAGCGCTTCGCGAGGACCAACCCGAGTTTGTTTCCTGTCGACAAGAAAATTTATATCCTTTTAGTGGTCGTATCTTTTTACTTCATTCTAGAGGATGAAATACCTGTTGGATAAAGCACGGTCCTCCTTTTAATTCTCCCCTCCATCTCTCCAAAAAAGGGATGATATTATACCTAAATTTATTTCAAAACATTTTTGCTTCGTACAAAATAGTCATTATAAAGATATGAATAAAACACAAGTAAAACTCATACCGTTAAATTTCTTATAATCGGTTAAAAAAGAAGAATTTTTGCTAATAATATATTTTTTTTTCACCGTAGTAAAATTTTAAGTAATCGTAAAGTTTAATAAATAAACAATTTATAAATATAATTTATACCTTACGCATCAAGATATAGTTGAGATATTTTCACTACATTACTCATCCAAAAGAGATAGTAAAAACAAATGGTGATAAGTATATTTGATGGTGTGATGATGAGACAGACGATGATATTATCGCTAACACAAAAGTTGTCTTCATTTCAATACGGGAAATTGTTTTTCTTATCTATATGTTAGGTATGTCATCTTTACTCTTCCATCGATCTTTAAAAAATTTCAAACTGATATATCAGTCTTTCATTTTCTTTATTTTTTTCTTTTAATAAAATACTATCAGTTAACACTCGAATGCGCTATTTTATAACACAAGCAGCGAATGTTATATGTTTTGAAATATTTAAAAGGTGAAGCAAAGAATTTATTACCTACTTGTCTAATAATATTTATTTTTAAAGTTGAAAAAAAAATTACTAACACTGTAGTTTAAATTTCTTGGCATTTACAAAGAGTTTTAGGTAGAACCCTAATCCATTGATAAACATAAAATTATAATTATCACCCTTATTTGTTGTTAAATTTTTAATTTATTTATTGAAAACTAAACAAAGGTTAGAAAAAGTAAAATAGAGCTAAAATAAAAAAAATGTTCAAAAGTGACGTTTTTAATAAGTAACGCTCGGTGATACGCTTATGTAGGAAAATTAATCAAAGAGTACATGAAACAGATGTAAACAATTAAGAATTTAGAGTTTAGGAAATTTTTTGGCTTCTAGGTAGGAAATAATGATTATCTCTTGAAATCAAGGTGCTAATATCAATGTGAAAATAAACCTGGTTGAAATCCTACTGGATTCAAATGCAAAATTTGACATGCGAATCGAATCTTAGGATAATATTAATGCATTAAATATGTATAATACAAACACACAAACAAATATATATATATGCTTAATATAAATTCTGACATTAAATACATTATTTAATTTTATGTTTGGCTTCCAGCGTTCTTCTTTTGTTTGTTTTGTAATTGGTAGGTTTTAAGTTGTTATTGTTGGTTCGTTTTTTTGTAATTGCGTGTTGAACTCACTCTTTTGTGCCTTCGGGTAGGTAATGGATTTTAGTTCCTTTCCATATTTTGTTTATTCAGTCTTGTCCGAGACGATCGTGAGATGTTTTTTTTATTTTAGTGGTAGTAGTACACCAATGGGAATGTCACATGTGCCATTCGCATCGGTGGTGGCATCCTGACTGAGGCAAGAACAAGGCTGAGAGATGCCTTTTGCCAACGTTTTGAAGATGACCTCCAGTAAAGCCCGTACGGGCTAAGTACGGAGGGAGTGGCTTGGTGACCGAAACTGTCACATGGTGGGTGTCATCCCCTATGGGGTCAGGATGACCTAGGCATTATAAAAATACTAATATCAAATTATAAGTTAAATCTATATATCAGTTATGTGATGACCGAAACTGTCACATGGTGGGTGTCATCCCCTATGGGGTCAGGATGACCTAGGCATTATAAAAATACTAATATCAAATTATAAGTTAAATCTATATATCAGTTATGTGCACGGCTTACTCTGGTGGAACTTCTTACTTAGGATTTAAAAACATACATAGTTTTTGCTCGCGTTAGGATAAATTCTCGCGTAGGATGATGTCTCTGGCGGATTAAACAATGACATTAAATTTACTAGGACACCTAATAACGTTCTGAAGAAGTTGATATGGATATCAAAATTCAATATTCCTCAATCAAAACTTTGTTAAATATGTAAATAATTGTCATTTAATATTATTATCTAATTTTATTTTATCAATATTTCGATAGTAATATAAACTGATCATTTATGGACAATGGCGTTAAATTTAGTAAATCACAAAAGCTGCAGGGCGGGTTGCCTTGGCAAGGGGCGTCTTGGAATGCTACTATTAGGTGTCCAAAATTGATTATCTCTTGTGTGAAAATGTTTTCTTTTTGAATGATGAAAATTGGTCAAGTAAAAGTGAAAAAAGGGTTCGTCATAATATCCACATGCAAATTCACTCACTACGAGAGCTGGAAGCTTAAATATAAATTTAATTAATTAATTAATTATTTATGCATTATATTCAATTTACGAAACAAATTATCGTAATACGAAACTAACCTTCCAAAAAAATATCAATGGATTCTAAATGCATAATCGATAGTATTTTCAGTGTCGATTTATTTTTATCGAAAATAGTTGTGTTTTAAGATCTGCTACGATATTTAATGAATAAATTACGGTAGTAAAATTTATTAATTCATTTTATAATTATTATTACTGTCGTTATTTATTGTTTATAACCATTTAAGAAAAAAACCTTATGATTTTTTGACCGACAGAATGTTCAATCACGTAAGCATGTTCTTTCTTTTTGCTCTTATTTGTTGGTGTTGCGTCTTCTTACTTATTGTTTATAAAAAAAAATATATGATTTTTAGACAGGCATATACTGAAATGCCCTTTACTAGGGCAGGATAATAACTATATGAAAAAGTCGATATTGACATAGACTATAACCGATATAGACAATAACAAACGACGTAGACATTATCTATCGGTAAAGTCTATGACATTAAATTTATGAAAAGAAGTTCTACGTTATTTATTTAAATATTCTTTTTAATTTATGATTTACATAGTAGTGTAATTGGGGTGTGGTTTGAACTGTGGTAGACACTCCAGCTGGGGGGTTTTAAGAAAACTACCGTTAAATTTTGTAATGATTGGTTATGTTGTACTGAACCAGCGTTCTTGTGCCGAACTAGAACGTTGGTTCTGAACTACTGAACCAGTAATTTGGCGGTTGTCTGGAACAAGTAAAAAATACGTTATCTCTTTATATAGTAGTGAGATTTATAAATTTTTAGTTTACCCTTCCTACCAAGAACACAATAATATTTTAAAATACTGGAAGTAAACCCAAAAACCTTCTAGAAAAAATTTTACTTTATATGTAAAACTCATATTTCTTGTTAAAAATTATTATCAGTAGACACCGATGAAGGAGTGTATAAAAAAAGTAAATAAATTAAAAAAGAAAAAAATTAAATGAAAAATAATAATATTATTGTAAAACTAGGGTAAAATTAACATTTTTAACAATGTTTTTTTTTAGAATAAAAACGCAAAGGTTGTTGTTTTCGATAATCCCAATAAAAAGCGTAAATTTAGCTTAAAAACATCTAAAGCACTGAGTCTAGAACAAATATTGCCCGCTATCTATTTGGTTACTGAAAAAAGTTTAATTTTATTCATTTATCTTTTTATTTATTTTCTTATACCATACTATTCTTCAATGTTTACTCATGATGATTGCTTAACAATCGAAATGGGTACCTATAATTTTACATTTAAAAAAACTTCTGCAAAAAGTTTTTGAGAATTTTCTTTTTTCAAATTCATTTCAATATGTATTTAGCTGAACTACTTTGTTTATAATCTAAGTTAAAGAGTAAATAATTAAAAATAAAATTTAAATAAATATATAAATTATTTATAAAAGGACAGTTTTAAATTATGAATTCAAAATAAGTATTTTGTTGCCTTCCTAGTGAATATTTCTGAACTGGTGTGCGCGCGAATGAACAGTATAATTTGGCGCAAGCGCTGATATCCTGGCCTGAATTTAAAAGAACAGAATTGAGTGGAAAAAAGATAGATAGATAAGTGAGAAATAGAATCAAAAGAGAGATAGAAGGAGAGTGAAGTAGAGAAAAGTAGAGTGGTACGCTCTCACTACTGTGACGTCATTTGCATTGGGTAAAAAGTAACTGGTATCAGAGTGAATTTCGAAGTTGATCCCAACAGCAAATACTCAGTCTCAATAACTTCAGTTTTACTGTTGCCGACTTCTTTTCCGAGCCTTTTTTCCGCGAATAACCAACCAATCTATCTTTTTTTTTCCTTTTTTTATTTTCACATCTATCATATATGTTTGTATTTTATGTATTATTTGTTATTTTATTTTTAGGTAATATTAATATAATAAAAATAAATTTAGCTAAATTAATACAACCACTTTAATCCAAATTCAATACTGAAATGATTTCTAGAATAAATTATAAAAACATCTTGTTTTTGAATGTACGTCATTACATCATTTTACGGTAGACTAATTTTAAAAAAACTTTTATTCTGTATAACTTTTTATACAAATTTCATGTAAGAAATTTATTTTTAAAGATAAATCTTAAATAAAATTTTCCTGAAAAATGTAAGTAGGGTAAATAATCTATGTAAAAAAAAAGATAAAAACTAAATAAATTCTACCCAAAACATATATATTAATTTTCATGTTTAACATTTTTTCAACCAAGCGAGGGCGTATGCACAATTAAAATCTACTTTGTCTTTTGCTCTTATCCAATACTAATCGATTTATACTGAACCAGTGATGATAACGGAATCCTAAGAAAGTACAACGTAATATGGGAATAAAAATCCAACTTAAACTAAATAAACATTTATATTTAACTGGATTTAAGTTTGAAATTTTAGCTTACTTTACAGCAATCAGAAAACGCTGTTCTCTTTTTTTCATTTATTATGAATATTTTCTACATCATTAATTTAAGTAAATATTCTGAATAAACAAAACTGTTGTAGGGCAATAAATTGTAACCTATAATTTTTGCTAAGTACAGTTTCATTTAGAACAAAATGAATAAACGGTTAAATAATATTCGGATTAAATATTGTAAAACATAAATATAATTACAAAAATCGATAAACTGCATGAAAACAACAGTAATTTTTTAACAAAATTTTCTATAAAGGTTTCTTTTCTATTTAAAAAAAAAATAAGGTATTTGAAAAGAAAGAGAAAAATACTCATTTAAAACTACTTTATAATTCAAGAAGAAAGGAAACTAATTTGAGAACTAATTTTACAGCTTGAAATAAGAAAAAAAGTAAAATAATATATATGTACAAAAACGCTTTGTTATAGTGTTACGGCTAGCGAAAAATTTCGCATATGTTTTTTGTATGAACTTTTTTCTTTATTTCAAGCTCTAGAATCAATTACCAAATTATCTCCCTTTCCCCCTGAACATTATTTTTAATGCGTTAATTCTAAATTCGTTTGGGATTCATTACGTAATCTTAATTTAAGTGCTTCTGATTAATTTCAATTTTTTTATGTTAGGTTATTCCAATAATTGTAAATAAAGTATTAATTTAAAATTATTTTATTTGTTTCAGGTGTTGGTTACGCAATCTGTTTAATGGATGTATATATGGGAATGTACTATAATACAGTTATTGGGTGGGCTGTTTATTATTTATTCGCATCATTTAGATCGGAACTACCATGGACAAATTGTGACAATCCTTGGAACACGTTAAATTGTACACCAATATTTCATATTTCTACAAATAATTCAGTCAGCCCAGCAAAAGAATTTTTTGAGTAAGTACACTTATTATTTAGATGCTAATATGCTACTTTTACTCCATTTAAACATTTCAGTTAAATCAATAAAAATATTTTAAAATTACAAACAAATTTTAAACTTGTTCAAAATTAAACGGCACCATACTTTAATTTTAAATATCAATTTGTACGTGGTGTGTTTGAAAAAGTAAGGTCCGTTTTGAAAGAAAAACAAAATTGAAAAATGTGAACAAACTTTATTATTTATGGATAAAAACTAAATTTATTTACTATTTTTCTACGTAGCTGTCTTCAATTTCAACACATTTTTTCATAGCGTTTCACTACCTTCATTATTCTCTCTTCAAGAAATTACGCCGCCAGTGACTGAACGTACACAGTGCCGCTATTCTTCAATTCGTCGTCATTATCAAATCGTTGTTAGCCGCTGTTAAAGTGAAAAAAATAAAAAATAAAAATGGAAAATAATCGTTGGGAGTTAAGTTAAGACTACAGAGTGGGTGATAGAAGATATTCCAATGAAATTTTTCCAGTCATCTCACCGTCTGATTCGTCATGTGTGACCGGTCATTGTCGTGGAAAAACAAAATCCCGTGAGATAGCAACCCACTTCGTTTGCTTTTTACAGCTCCTCTAAGATTTTTTAACGTTTCACAATACGTATCAAAATTCAAAGTAGTTCTGCGGTCACTAAATTAGTCAACGAAGACACCCTTTTGTCTCACAAAATAGCAGTCTAAAGCTTCTTTATCAGACGTTCTTGTTTGAAGTTCTTTGGTCTAGAAGGTGACGAATGACGTCATCGTATTGTCTGTTGCTTTGCCTCTGAAGTTTGAATTTGAAATTCAGGTTTTGTCACAACAATTGTGACACGGTGAAGTGCTGGTTTTCTTAAATCATTCATCAACTTTTTCAATCAGATCATCCGTTATCACCGAAGTTTGATAGGTTCTTCATCGTGAACGTTCGTTCGCCTTTCTTGAAATGAACGGCACTACAGTCGTAATTTAGATCACATAATATTCGGTTTGTAAACTTCTCATATTTTTTTGCTATCAAAAACCGGATTACTCTTCGTACTTCACACTTGACGGGATCTCAGGAACTGTAAATGGATGAATATAATCAACTAACAAAAAAATTACTTTTTTAATTAAGTAGGTTTTAATATTTGGAAAAAAATAATGGTATCATTCTATCCCTTGAGTTTTTTAAGATTCCTCAAAGTACAAGTATTTTCATTTCATTGTCATTATCATCATCATCATCTGGTGTTATTTCCTGGCGGCAGGTCACTTATGCCACTGCTGTCTTCATCCATTTCTGACCCAACCCTTCACCTTCTTCTCCTTGCAGTTTCCAATCTTTCTTTACGTCAACTTTTAACTTCATTGTTTTTTCCTCGCTTCCTTTTTTCTTCTGTTGATCCGTCTAATGTAGTTATCAGGATATTTCTTTCTAACCACACATCGTAATAAATTTTATTTTGTTTTGTGTACTTCCTGCATAGTACTCTTTTCTTATTTCATCATAAGTATTACATCCTCATTTCTCACTTTATCCGTTCATTTTACTTTCTCTATCCATTTTCTTATCCGCTTTTCAAAAAGCTCAATCCAGTCCCTTTCGCTCTTCCTCATCGACGGTGCTTCATTTCCTTATAACAAAATACTCCATTTTTCATTTACGGTTTCTTATTGGATTACTTTTAGTGTACATTTATACTTTTTTCAATTAATATACTTTTCCAATCACTTTAAAATGATGAACTGTATGATTTTTTGATGGTAAAAATAATGTATGCTGGGAATCGAACCTCAGGTGAACTGATAAAACGTTAGCATGCCGACCACTAGACTACATTCAAAATTTGAACAATTCAGAACATTAAATTATCTTATTTAAAAAAAAATATTTTAATGAATCCTTTTTATGTAAGCTTCTTCTTGTATTGAATAATAAATAAATTATGATTGATGAAAAAATATTCAGAGCAATTTAAAAATTGAAGTAGGAAAATACATACAAATAATCGTACAAAATAAATTTTCTTTATTAAATGAACTATTCAAAGTTATTTAAGACAAGCTTATAATAATGATATATTTTTTATTAGTTTTCTTTATTTTGTTATGATGATTCAATGATTGTTTTTGGACCTTATTAAACATATAAAGATAAAAATAAGAAATTTAATTTCCAGAAAGACTGTACCGCTATGTGATTTATGAAATCTATAAATTTTAATTAGAATTCTATTCTTATTAAATTTTATCAGTTTTTTTTAATTTTATTATTTTTTTCGAAAGCAAATATTTGTATTCCATAAACAATCTTATTTGTTTCCGGAATATACATGAAATATATTACACTAAACTTTACATAAACCTTGTCTATCAGCTTTTAAGCTCGAAGAAATTAAATGACAGTATATAATGTACATTCTCACTAAATCCACTTAAAACCATTGAATATTCTCAAACTTATGAAATGTCAATCACTTTTTCAGACAAATTGGGTATTAATTTACTTCTCTTTAATTCTTTTCAAAATTTAAATTGATATGATACTCAAAATTATTTGTTTTTATTCCTTCATTTGGAATAGTCTCGAACTAAAAATTATATAATTAATTATTATAATTTTTGGTCCTTTTAGATAAGAAACGTTTTTCTTCTTTTCATTGTATTCCTGCTATAAATATTAGATTTATCAGTTTAAATGGATAAATATTTACCTCTAAACATGATTATTCATTTAAAAAAAAATAAAATCAATAGAATTTATACGGTGCTTTTCTACTAGATTTGTGTTTTTTACCATACAAATGCAGCTGATTTAAAAATTCTTTTGAGTTGTATTTACCATATAAAACCAACTCTTTCTTATTCTGTATTAAAACAAATTTTATTACTGTGTGAATACATATTTAGGTTTATATACAAATTATACGAATATCTAGTTATAACTAAAATGGCCAATATCGGTTAAGTTTTTTCTTAGCGTGTTAAATTTAACAATAAATAACTTAGTGTCAAGCGTTATGGTGGTATAGGAGAAAAAAAATATCCAGTTTTATATACATGTACTATAAATATTTTATTCTTTTAATAACATGTAATTATAATAAAAAATATTTCTTGGATATTATTTCTTTCATTTTCCAGAAATTTAATATTTTAACATTACCACGTATTTTATATGACATGTTCTGTACGTTAAAATAAATATTAACTGTTAAAAAATGTAAGATTCACTAAAAATACAATGTAGGAAATAAATATTGGTTATTTTTATCCCAAACATGGAGGTGATATTTGAAAAGGGACCCTACTATGCTGGGATAAAGCCCTATAATAATCTCTTCGCAAAGCTTAGAAAAGAAACGAATCTAATATATATATAATAATATATATATATATATATATATATATATATATATATATATATATAAGAACCCAGTTTGATTTATTGTTCAAAATATGTTCTTACTCTATAAATGAATTTTAGTTAACGTGTAATGAAAAGAATTAAATTTAATGTACGAGTTTAAACATTGTTTGTACATTTAATTTATTGAATGAGATACTGTTATTTAAGTATTAAATTTACTGTATTTTAATGTAGAATTTAATAATTATTTATCGTAAAACGTTATAATTTGTAAAAGTATTGATATTGTTTAACTGTAAAATTTACCTTTTTAAATTTTGAATTATAAATATTTTTATTTGAAATATATTACAAAAATGTATATTAAGTACTTGTATTTATGCTTTGAATACATAAATACATACAAATATACATAAATACCGAATCATTCACAAATACTGTAACAAAATTTTACAGATATGTTTTATCGATGGAAATAAATAAGAAAATTAACATAAACGTATGTTTGGAAACGCTTCGTAAGCGAATATAGTAGGCTGGCAAAAGATTTAGTCCTGATTTCTGCGCCTTCAGTAAAATTAAGCCAATCTGTATTTCTTGTTACCGAATTAAGGGGGTATATTTAATGGTTTTATACGAGATCTGACCTGAAAATGGAAAAAATAGGTCCCAAAACTCTATTTTAACTAGTTTTAAAGAAATCTGGAGTAAAAGATACAGACTGAAATTAATCGGGCTGCACTGTATCCGAAGTGGCGGACGACATTTTCTATAGTTTATATAATTATTTGTAACTTGGTATAATTGTTGGTATTTGATTTGATGTTTTTCTAAAATATTTAATTCTTTTGGTTTTCTTCCGAGCTGGGAGAAAATTACATCGACGCCACTTTGGTGACGGGCGACTTGCTGCGAAGTACTAGTAGTTGGACCGTCTGGCCCAAGGCCAGTGTGAGCGATCATAGGCTTATAACTTATGAGGTCGTTTACGGAGGCGGTCTAAGAGCTCCAGATTCGGGTCGTTATAACCTAAGGGATCTGGATTAGCACAGTCTGCGGCGCGAGTACACAGCTGTCTTGCAGGGGTTGGAATGGCGCATGGAGTACAGAGAGCTGGATAATTCGGAGAGCTGGATAATTGATAGGTGAATAATTCAGCCGGACTATCAAGACTGGCTGCGATAGAGTCCTACGGCGGCCTCGGCTAATGAACACACCCTTAGGTAGTGGCCAGTCCGCTGATCGGAGAGTGTCTGGAGCCGTCATGACCGCTGCTTCCGGGGAGCCGTCTGTTAAACGCAGGCGGAGACCTGGGAAAAAGTGGTGGTCCTCTGACCTTAGCGTGCTGCGCGCAAGAGTTAGGTCCGTTAGGAGAAGATACCAGCATCGCCCCCTAACAAGGATTATCGTTGATGACGTGAGCGCTGAGTGTCTGAGGATCTACGGGCGCGCCCGTAATGAGTATGTTCATACCATCAAGGAAGCCAGACTCAAGTTATGGCATTACTCCATGCGCGAGTTGCAGTGCAGCCCCTGGCAGCAAAATCCTGTTACCGGCCAAAGCCATTGCAAGTGCTACCCAATGTTCGATGCGGGTTTTGTGATCGTGACCGCATTTTAACATCAGTGTTAAACGACTTACCAGGCGTTCCTGGATAGTCTGTTTCCAGATGCTTCGGAGGATGAAGCAGAGGCTGGCGTTCTGGCGGGGACTACGCACTTCCTTGGCGTACGGGCTGTGGATCCCGTAGATATAGACCGAGTGATTTCTCGAATGGCACTGAAAAAGGCATCGGGTATTAACCAATTTGACCCGGATCTATTCTACCATCTGCTGCCTGTCTTAAGAGAGCCGCTTGGCAGGCTGTTCACGGAGTGCTTTTGCTGGGGCTGCTTCCCAACATGTTGGAAAGTCACTTTGGTTAGGGTGCTCTTAATATCAGGAAAGGATCCGAGTGAGGTCAGCAGTTAGCTGAGTGAGGATCCGAGTGAGTTGAGCCCATTAGGCTCTTACCGGTAATCGGCAAGTTGCTTGAAACGCTAGTTGTGGAACGGCTCTGGGAAAACAGAGTTCATTAAAATTATACTAATATTTCATGATTTTATCGGTAAATTTTTATCTATAATTTTTTATTAAAACAAATATAATGTAACAGTTATAGAAAATTTGATCCAATTTGATAATGATGGGATCAATAAAGCATCTTACTAATTCTAAGGAACTTTCATCTATATAAGTTGATCATAAACTCCTTTATATTTTCAAATGAACCATAGCTTCCTAGATGTAATACAAGGTGGCAAATAAATTGATTGATTTACTTGTAGCAGATTTCGTCAATGAGAGTTCACAAAACGCAACTAGTATTTGTTATGCTATCGGACGATGCCTGCCTATTCCCCCTATCGACATTGAAATAAATAATACAATTTTATGGCCCTGAAATTTTTTGAGAACAAATCCGGGTATGGCGTTTTTCATAGCTACAAAATTCATCTTTCATTAATAATAAAAAAATGAGCGATTACTTAAAAGTGCAAAAATGCAAAAAGCAATTTTGGACTTTTTATTTTACCATTTTTATTCTTGAAAGTTGTTCTATCTTACATAGGTAAAATGAAAAGAAATTTAATGTTTATTATTTATTTTTAAAGTTTGTTAATGAAATTTATGTTGATTTTAATGCATAAAGATTTTTTTCTCCCTCTGGTAAATACTGACCTACATCCAATTATAGAAATTTTAATTACTATTTTATTTTAAGTGACAAGTAATTCAGTTTTATTGTGTGAAAAAAATATCAAGTGTAATTGGGATTCGAATTCAGAACTTTATAGATGACGGAAGGGACCGTAATTTTATTTTAACTAGTAAATGTTATTTAACCTCTTGGTTATAAAAGTTTAAAATAATTGTTTATTAAAATGAATGAATTCATTTATTTATTTATTTCTGCATGATGTAAATACAAAGAAAACTTGTTATGTTGTTAGAGAACAAAGATCTCCTAACCTAAAATAGAAAACCGTCAAACCAAATTTTCGCGTAACATTATTCAAAGCAAAACTTAAATTCAAACAAAACCAAAAGTATTATTTATTAAGAATTAAAAATAAACTTTTTACGTTTTTTAATATTTTTTTTTGTTTTTTATTTTTTTCAGACGGCATGTATTAGAACAACATCGAGCGGATGGTTTAGATAGAATTGGTCCTATAAAATGGTCATTAGCTTTGTGTGTACTGGCTGTATTTCTTTTAGTATACTTTTCATTATGGAAAGGAGTTCGCAGCACTGGCAAGGTAAGTTCATTAAAATTATACTAATATTTCATGATTTTATCGGTAAATTTTTACCTATAATTTTTTATTACAACAGATATAATGTAACAGTTATAGAAAAACTATAAATAAATTTAACCTTTAATAAACATATGTGGGATTGAATCAAACTTCTCTTATAATGGGAAGATAATGGCGATGTAGATATGTCCTGAAACTTCAAATTATATCGTGCTTCATTCTGAATCATTATCTTCAAAATTAATAAATAAATAAAACTATTAATAGAATGTAAGAAATAAAAGTATTTATTTCATGATTTAAATATGAAGTCGATGTCAAAATATTATCAGAGAAACACTATTTTTACAGGTATTTTGATGTTGCGAGTAAATAAAATAAAAGATTTACCGATGTATCAGTACAGTAAATACTTAATTGCTGTTACTTCCACGTGTTGAATAATATAGATATAGGCACAATATAAAAAAATCGATAAAAGTGATGATAATACATACTAAAAACAATAATAAAATACAAAAGAGTATGGATATGGTTACATTAAAAACACAATTTATAAATACAAATGATCTCGTTTTGTTAAATTTTCCACTATTTGTATTTAAAAATAAAAAACAATTTATTTACGAAAAAAATATTAAGGTTACATATAATACAGAGCGTTTCAATATGTTCTTCGGAGTTTCGAAAATTCATTAACAAAAAACTATTTCACTCATAAGAATAAACCAAGTACTGTACGAAATAGTACTTCAAATAGTTTTTTCCACATATACTAGGCAGTTAGTAAACCATTTGCTCGCTAGGCGTCGACAGTAGAGAAAATGGTTGCCACGGGAAGCGAGAAGTCGTTTTATGTGTTAGAATTTCACTTGTCAAAGTCAGTAATTTCTGGGCAACGTGCGTTTCGGTTGAAATTTCATAAGGAGCCACCAAGTGACAATTCAATTCGTGCATGGTATAAACAATTCAGGGAAACTGATTGCTTGTGCAAGCGAAAATCAACTGGTCGTCCATCAGCCTCAGAATTCAATGTCGAACGGGTGCGTGCAAGTTTCATTCGCAGCCCGTCAAAATCGACTGCGGCTGCAGGCAGAGAATTAGGAATTCCGAAAACAACAGTGTGGAGAGTTCTCCGTAAACGTTTATTATGCAAACCGTACCATCTTCAATTAATCCAGCGTCTTTCTGATGGAGATAAAACACGTAGGCTCGATTTTTGTTTACAGTTACAGGAAAAGATGTTGTTAGATGAAGGTTTTCTAAACAAGATAATTTTCAGCGATGAAGCTACTTTCCATATTAGCGGCAAAGTAAACCGTCATAACGTGCGAGTTTGGGGAACTGAAAACCCACAAGCTTATGTGGAACACATTCGGGATTCTCCGAAAGTAAACGATTTTTGTGCGATCTCTCGTGAGGCAGTGTATGGGCCGTTCTTTTTTATGGAAACGACAGTAACCAGCATGATATACCTGGATATGTTATAATTACGGCTTATGCCTCAGCTACTCAACGACTTCATTTTCCAGCAAGGTGGTTGTCCTGCCCATTTTCATAAAGAGGTTCGACAGTACGTTAACACAACATTACCTCGGCGCTGGATAGGATGTGCGTCTGAAGACCAACACATTATGCTGTGGCCACCAAGATCACGACCTCACGCCATGTGATTTCTTTCTCTGGGGATACGTGAAAGATAAGGTGTTTATCCCAACAATGCCGCACGATATCGCCGAGCTAAAGGATCGCATAATCAATGCGATCAACTCTATCGAAAATGACATGTTAGAACGAATTTGGCAAGAGCTAGACTTCCGTGTTTATGTGTGCCGTGTCACCAGAGAAGCACATATTGAACATTTATAGATTTTAACAAAAACTGTCTAAGTTCCTGCATCACCTCGTACAACTTTCATTTAGGAAAGTGAAATACTTTTTTTGTACTGAATTTTTGTAACTCCTAAGAACATTATGAAACGCCCTGTATATAAAGATTTTAGTATATTAATTATATACTAATATTTAATATTCTTCAAGTACTAACTTACTGTTAAAATGTATTTAAAAGTTAGATGATGGTGCGAAATATAAATTTATATAAACATTAAAAAACTGAAAATTAAGATAATCATATATCCTTAATTAATGTTGCAATAGTAATAAAAAAAAAAGTCTAAAATCTACTTTACATCTTATAGTAGTAGATTATTATATATCGATCAATCTTCAAACAATACTAACTAAAAAATCAAAAGGACGTTACATTTTTTCGATTCTGTTCAACATGTATATAAAATTTTTTTTGAACTTGTTCTAAATTGTGATTTATTTATTAGTTTTCTTTAATTTTAGCATCTTCACCTATTTACTTTAATATTATTTCATGTATCTACAATAGATTTAAAAAAAAAAAACAATGAAATTTAAAATAACATAAAATTATTATTTAATTTTTAATTTTGTAGTTTGAATAACCCGCTCTGATCACGATTTCCTTTGATCCAGCCATAAAATTACTGGAATACTATTTTTTATTTGTGCATATCTATCAATTTCTAACGTGATCTGTATTGTTATACAGATGATTGTGATTGGTACATAATAGTATGTTTATTATGTACCAATCACAGTAAAAAAAATTATGAGACGAGATTAGTAAAAGTTCAAAAAAATATTTTTATGTTTTGTATAGATAAAAACGGCACATCCTTTGAAAATCTTCTCATTTTCATATAAAACAAAATCATGAATTAATATTATTTAATTTAAAAAAAAAATTAAAAAAAAAAACATCCAAGTTAAAAATTTCTCAAATTCTAATAATCAAATTGTTAAAAAAAAATCTTAGCCTTTTTTTTATTTAACAAACGCGTTTTGTAATGCTACAATCCTTCAAAAAAAAATATTCCTAACAGAAGTATCTGAATTACCATGACGCTGTCCGATAAATTAGTATAATTTCCCCAAGACCGTCTTCGGGAAATTATACTAATATTATACTATTTTAATATTATACCATTTCCTGGGGAAATGCGGCGACGCGTTTAAAGCATGGAAATGTCATAAATTACAATTAAAATAATATAACAAGGTACTAAGAACACGTATCAGGAAATAATTTCGAATTTTTTTAAACAAAAAAAAAAACTGAAACCAAACCTATGTCTCGAAGTAATGCAGCAAGATCGATGCGATGCGTTAACACAAATTAATTAATTTAGTAAGGCGACATAACTGATTGTCAGAGTAAAATTTACCTGATTAAAATAAAAAAATAAAATAAAGAATAATTGTTGAATATAAAATCAAGTAAATTAACTAAACATTTGATAAAATAAACTATTACTCGTGTTTCTCAAGAAAGTATATGAAAATAATATTGTCGCGTGTTCGCGGCTCGATCAAGATATATAGACAATTGAAAATGTTTATATAATTACAATTTATTAGTTTAAGAACACAAATAAAATAAGACAAATTAACAATAACAATAATGACAACGGTAATAATAATAATAAACAACAATAATAATGAGAATAATAGCAATAATGTCAACAACAAACAATAATAATGATAATAAATGTCAATAATAAACAAATAATAATTATCGTAATCAAAACCAAGACAATAATAATAATAATAATAATAATAATTAACAGTGATTATATACAAAACAGAATTTAATAAAATCGTCAGGATTTATTCGCAGATAGTTAAATATTGGAAACCAGAATTCGTTCCTTCACTGACTTCCTCGCATAATACTCTCGCCTAAAATTCGCAGACTGACTTCTCGCAGAACTGATTGTCAACTGGTCTTCCTCGGAGTATTTATATACCTATCTTCTTTACCTGCCGGACCAGACACAAGTTGATCGTGGGAACGATCGACCAAGGCCTTTCATTCCCATGCATTCCTAACCTGGATCTGATAACCTTTCTCACGGAACAACATCTGTTTAGGCATGTCAGTGGGCAGTATTACAAAGAACGATTGTTAAACGGATCTATTACCTTTACTAAAACGGTTTCTTATAGCCTCTTTCTGAATTCCTCTCATTATTTCATTTGTTACTACTTTCTTCTTAATTGGTAGGAATCTGTTACTCAGGTCATCTTGATGATGAAAAAGAAAGCTTCATGTTTTAGGTATAAAAAACAAAAAAAATTTTCTAGACAGTAGTTTCAAGATATTAATGATTAAGAGACTTGAAAAAATAAAATTAAATAATAAAGTGTTTACTGTAAAATTTCAGTTTAAACATTGGAGCAAAATTTACTAACCTTCTTTTATTTTTTCTAGATATATGATTCTATTAAAATATATATATATGATAATAATAAAAAATAGAAACTTACACATAGGCGGAAAAGGTTTCAGAACCTACGTGTACGTGATTTTTTAAAATTATTTTCAGTGAAGATCACACTACCAAATTATTGGAGGAGACTTTTTTAAAACATCCAATAAAATCCAATTTGCGGTAAAGTTTTCCTATTTATGATTTTATGATTTTTTTCCATAGTTCATTCTATTGCGACAGATATAAAAATCACGGTGACATGATTTCAATAAGGTTTTAGAATGATTATCATATCAAAAAATAAAAAAAAGCGGAGCAATTTTAAATATATATGTACCATGTATATATTTTAAAAAAAATTAAAACTACGTAATATGAGTATATGCAAATAATGACGCAAATCAATATTACTAAAACCAGAGGAAAAGAATAGACGCAAGAATTCGTCTAGCTAGTACATAAACCAGGGAAGTACATTGTATTAGTGTGGGGTTCTTATGAGCAAATGAATTACTATTCGGGTAAAAAACAAAAGGGAAGGCGAATAGGAAAAAGAAAGAAAGAATAAAACAAAAGATAAGAAAAAAAGGACGAGAACTATACCACCACAAAGACAACAAAGAATTTTTCTGAAGAAAATAAAATAAGGGCAACTCCGACACATTATATCAAATACAATAGTCAAAAAACACCCAATACCGAGTAAATTTAAGTTATAAATAAAGCCCTTTACAATATTTTTTCCATATTTTTAAAAATTGAAAATACAACCTATTAAATTAATCGATATGGCCTTTCGTTTTATTATAATGCAATATTAAAACCGGAAGGTACGTGATCAGAATATTTTTTTAATTTTCTTACCAATACTACTATACTCAAACAAATAGAAAGAAACGTGAATTGAATGATATACAATCGATGAATATACCGCGTTGATTTAAATTCTATTTAATTCATTTCTTTCTACTTCATACACTAGTAGCAGCTTCGCACGGGTATTACTGACTTCCTACTACCACCTTATTGTATCCTCGGAAAGCTCTTTACCCAGAAAAAATATGTAGTCTATCGATTAAAAACAAAAAAAAAGTAGTAAAATTTAGTAATCCAATAAAAATACGTTCGGTACAAAGAATGTAAAAGAAAAGTAAGTTTAAAATATTTCTTTGCTTTATTTTATTATTTTTTCTCCGACATGAACATACTTTATTTTTCCTTTAAGACTTCAATTTTCTGCTATCTCTCAATCATCATTTTTTTCTTAATATATCTGTTCTGTGATTCTCCCGTTGTTAGCTCTTCAGTCTTGAGCCACTTTAAATCTTTTAAATTCATGTACTTTTTTCTTGAAAATTTTACTGTTTAAAATGTTTTTTTCTTTTATTCCGATCTCTTGGAGATCTTTCTTATCTGTAGAAGTCAATTGCTTTTACTTTTGAGATTATCAAAACATTTTTCTTGTCAATTTTTCTTCATTAATTCTCTTTATGTGATCGTAACAAATTATTCTCAGTTTGTCTATTTTTCGATTATGTTTTCAAATTTTCTATAAATTTCCTCGTTTGATCTTAAAATATTTATATTATTTTTACTCTTCGTGACTAATATTTTTTTCTTTTTTCTTTCAAAATATTCTTTAGTTTTCCTGATTAATTATTGTTACAGTTTTTGCCACGTAAAGACTTTCAGGTTTTGTAATCGTGATATATTGCCCGAAAAATTTGCATTTTAAGATCAATTATTAATAGGGTTAGTTGAAAGTTATTTCCATTTAAATTTCCCAATTTTCTAAGCAAATTTTGTCTCATCCATTTTTATGGATTATTTTGCCTAGATATTTAATCTTCTTCACTACATTAATTTTCTCAAATTTTGTTTTCATTCCTCTTGGGTGTTTTTTAAATCTGTTATTATAATAATTATTATTAAAATATATTACATTTTCTGTTAGATCGTCATAACTTTTATATTAATTACAATTATATATCTTTCTCATTTTATCATAACTAAATCAGATGGTGACGCGGTTTGGATATATTACATTTTCAAAAGAGTACAAAGAGTTTTGCAAATGGAACATATCCGAAACGCGTCAACATGTAATTTAATTATGACAAATCTAAAAAAGATAGATAGTTCCACTCAATATAAAAATTATTTCTTTGGAACACTGATCATCTACTCCCTGTTAAAAATCGGAAAACTTAAAGAACTAATATAAATTTAAGACGAACCTAAAATCTTAATACTCGCACTTCAAGACACAACATTTACAGAGGAAAAGATAAATAGACTTAGATAATTATAGAATTTTTCAAAGGAAAATTTGTAAAAAGAATAATGAAAAATACGCCACATTTGGGAACACCTTTTTTTCGATTTAAAAAAAGCACAAGATTCAATTGACAGAACCTTATATAACATCCTAGAAGAACTGGGTGTGGATCTCAAACAATTAACATAACTAAACAGTAATGACTGTTTAGTTACGTTAATTGTAAAACGAGATCCAAACTAAAACACATGGGAGCAGTATCAGAAGAATTCGAAAGTAAAACAGAATGGTTTATCAACAACTCTTTTTAACAGCGTCCAAGAGAAAATAATAAGAGAATCGGGAAAGAAGATAAAAGAAATTGAAACACACCATCAAATAAAATTGGGTCCGAAATGAAGAAATGTAATGACGAAAATTTCTTAATTATTACTTTGTATCTTTATTTAATTATTTTATAGAAACCGATATTGCAACAACTAGAATAATTTATTTAAGGTGTTGAAAATGACCTACTCCAGTATCAATACAACAATGCACACGCTACAATTTGGTTTCAAACTTTTTAACTAGTTTTTATACTAGAATGTCTCGTACGTACGCCGTCATTGCGATTTTTAGTTCGTCAATCGTGCGTGTTCTGTTGTGATGCACTGGTTTTTTTCGCTACCCCGCATAGAAAGTAATCTGAGAGAGTCAGATCGGACGATCTCACTCCCTGAGAGGGAGGTTGGAGGGTTGGTGAAGGCCACAAACCCCTCGAAAAGATTCGTTTACCAAAGACATTTCGTAAAAAGTCATTGACCTGTTAGCTGTGGCGCCACCTTGTTGGAACCAACCGTAATTGATTTCCAAACCAACCCAGACTCCAATTTTCGCTTCGCGTAATTTACGGGTGTTAGTTGTCGACCACAGTCGTGTATTTTGTAAATTAATATACCCTCTCAGATGAAACCACGCTTCATATGTAAAAAAACGTAACTTCGAGGATATCTAAAGAATTATATCTTGATGTTGTGCTAACTTACGCGTTGACTTTCATGAACATTTGGCCATAGCATCCGAAATATCAAGCAGTTTATGTTTAACTGGTTACGTGGTCTTCCACTTCGATCAGCATCTTCAACAGAGCCTGTTGCACGAAATTTCTCGATATGAGTTCAAACTGCAATGTGGTGAGAAACAGGAGTATCTGAAAACGAAAGACGAGTTCAACGAGAAAAATGTGTTCCTCTATCGAAAGAACCATTAAATTTCTCACGACTATTGATTCCGATAAACGAAACAACACAAAACGATTCGAAGCACGTTCAGTCACAACTCAACTGACGTCTTGGTTTATTACTGAACAACGCCCAACGAAGGGTAACCAACCTAAAGCCGAAAGAACAGAATGCACCACATAATTATAAAGCATACTGCAGAGCGACTTTTCGAACGTACTGTATATCTATTATTACTGAATATGTTTATCAATATTTCAAGAAGTAGTAATATGCAACTGAACTTGAAGAATCACTTTATGAAACGTTATGTTGTTTACGGATACCTAAAAAGGCAAAAGAAAAAGGAGGTACTTGAAATAAGTATGTGAACAGGAAAGTAGACAAATGAAAACGCAATAGAAAGAGTGGAAGAGAACGAAGCTTAATCAGTCATTTAGGATAGGAAAGCAAATTGGCTGTTGCATTTACGAGAGCAAAATTATAAACAAAATCATTACTAGAAGGAACATAAAAAAAAGTCTGAACAAAAGTAAATATTATAGATCATCTGAATTTTACCGATGTTTTGAAGATGACCTCGGTAAATCCCATAAGGGATTTACGGGATGTAAGGGATGTACGGAGGGAGTGGTGTGGTGACCGAAACTGCCACATGGAGAGTGTCTTCCTCTACGGTGTCTCATCATCTGAAAGGAAATCATATAAAAACCATCTGAAAGCCGATCGTCTTAGCGGAATGATAGCGTGCTCAGCCTTTCATCCAAATGTTAGATATGGAATTTTTCATAAATTTCCATTTTCAAATGGAACTTTAAATTGGAACTTTAAATAAAATTGGAATGGAACGCACAAGGTTCAAACTTATAGGAATTTTTAAATTTAGCTTGTAAAAGAAGAAAATAGAGTCGGGAATAATGGAACTTAGTTTTATAGCAGATAACACGATGATGAAATAATAGTGTAACATATTTCTAATATTTTGAACATAATTAATGAATAAAATGATTATGTTTAATGTTTCCCTGAATAATACAAATAGGTGTAATAAAGGATAAATGTGGTCGTTTACTGAAAGTGGATAATTTTTAATAGTTAATGAGAAAAGGAAGTGTGATAATCCTTAAGTAATAGACCCTACACTAGTTGAATTTAAATAGAAGAAAGATGAAAATTTTTTATAAGGCACATATTCTATTCGAAAACAAGGAGTGGGAGAGGGAGGAAGAGAGAGATGAGAGGAGAGTGTGATGAATAAATAAATAAATCTCCTGTGTAATTTATTTATTTATTTTTTTATAAACGCATGAATAATTTACAATTTAATTAAACTAATGTAGGTAAGGAATAAAACCTGCTAATTCAATTATCTCGCACGTCTCTTGTAACTTATGTGACGTTGTGACGTAATGAACAGATTTTAACATTATAACTAAACCATGGCTTCTGTTGCTCGTGTATGCACTACTTTCATATGTTGCTTTTATCTACTAAATATTAAATACGAAATCCGTATATTACAGTAAAATTCACTTCGATTTAACATTTGGATCATCTAATCACATGTTTTTGACTTTTAGATTTATTTATATGTACATTTTCTCTTATTTATATCGTAATGTCATGATAAATTTATAAATAAATAATTTTCCAACGTACTGTTTTTTGAAGTGCCGTAAAAACGCTAAGTTTTTCTTCATAATGAAATATTTATTATGCACACATATTCCTGTCTAAAATGTCATTTCTTGGATTCCCTCAAAAAGTCAAAATTAATTTTTATGGTTATAAATAGGCTGTCAGATCATTATAGGGTGCCCATAATTATTAGTCGTGTAAAGCGATTTTTAGAAAATTAAATATGTTAATGTATCCTTTTCTTTTTTTTATTAATGTGCAATCTTTGCTAAAAAGAATAGCCAATTATAATTAAAAAAATAGCAACAATAACCACCTTTATCAAAGGTGGATTCTGTCAATGAATTTTTAAATAACATTAATTTTTAAAAAGTAAAAGTAAAAAAAAAACAAAAAACACTGATTAATCTGGATAGAGTTCAACGTATACGTATATACGTGCTGAAAATAATTGTGTTAGCCCTTTCGTAATTTAGAATTATTTTGTAATAATTTTTTTAATTTTATATAACCTTAATATTTAAATAATTAATAGGAACTTTATTCACATATATTTTTATCTTATGATTTGTTTTTATATTTATAATTTATCTTACAATGACGTGACATGTATTGTTATGTTCCTATCAGAATAAAATATTTAATTATTTATTTTACGTAAAATTAATTAAACTTTTTATTTAAATTATAATAATATTTATTTCTTTTATTACATATAATTTTAATGGCTCTCTAATTTACATTCAAGTGATATCGAAAATTAACAAATTATTAAAATAGAATGTATGTAACAAACGTACTAATTATTAATTTGGGTACTGTTCCAAATTAATAATTAGTAAACATAACTCATAAAATTAACAAAAAAAAACCTCTGTTGATAATAATCATTTACTAACGACGATGAAAGTTAGGGAAAAAGGAAAAAGATTGTCAAGCTGCAAAACAGAAAGAAAAAACAAGTAAAATAAACAATAAAAAATCAGCTTATAATATAGAAAAAGAAAAGAAAATGAGGTTAACTTAGTCTACAAAAAGGTATATAGCATCATATATTATCCGAATATACAAAGTTAAGGTACTACAACACAAAAATGTTGTCAAAATATGCATCATAGTAGTCTACTTTTAATAAGAAGAAATGCAATGAAATTTAGAGAAAAAAGGAAGAGTGTTCGAACGATTACTAGACCGTTGTTTAACGTAGAATATAAAAAGAGATGTAAAGAAGTTTATCCAAACTTCTCTAAGGCTTCAGACAAAATTTGAAAGAAAAGAATTAATTATGTTTTATGGAGATCTAATTAAGGTTTATTCCAATAAATTAACTGAAAGATTTATGACATTAATGAACAAAAAAAAAAAATTTGTCAGGCCTTTGCAAAATTTTAAGGAAATTGATACCAAACCCCCCACCCCCCTGAAGATACTGACCTCAAAATTTAATCAATTTAATCAATTTTAAATTATAAAATGCAATTAAATATTACCGGTCACCTATTATCATTCAGCAATGAATGATTACCACTGTTCATAACATATTTTCCAACAATTTTATTATATTTTTTATTAATATCAACACATTTTTAATACAGCTTTTTGTAATCTTATCAGCTCATATGCAATACTGTGCTGCAACCGACTTCTCTGGTCATATATATTTATAATGAGTTAAGCTTTCTTTTCTTTTAGTTTCAGTTTTTCATTTATTTTTACCTACATATCGTAAATTGCAATTATCGCCTTAACAAATCAATTTAACGATGCCTGCCCTTTCGACAAGGCAGTCTTTTCAGCATTTTCGAGAGTAGAGGCCAATTTCCTAAATGTAGCCATGGTAACATGGTTACATGTAGCGCGATAACATGGCTAACTTTGATTTTTTTTTATCTTGATTCTATACGGAGGATAATATCCAATTTATATAAAAAATATTTAACGTGAGATTATAATGTATTTTAATATAATCTTGTATTTTGAATTTATGTTTTTTTATGTATTTTTTAATCATAAAATTTTTTCAAGTCATATAATTAAATTAAGTATTATCTTGTTTTAACCTCCAAATAATACAAATGTACTAAATTTTACCCAGAATAGAAAATCAATGAAAAATTAAATGCAAATTGCGCTGTTTCATTTCCTTCATTGTATTATCGCGGGTCATAACCCGACTGTTGAGTTATGTATTATTATATTGAGATTAAGGGTTAGAATAAAGCACATAATAAAAATTATACGTATATAATAACGTAAAAATCCCGTATACAAAGAGCAAAATAATATATATATGTATATACATATTCATAAATAGTAATAATAATAAAAAGTGAAAAAATTAAAGAATTTAAAAAAAAACTTTACGTGTGATTTCATATTTATTAAATAATAACAATTACAATATCAAGAAAGAGACAGAAAGAGTGGGACTCATAGCATGAAATAAGGGTAAGTTTTAATTAGGTTTAAGGGTACTTTTAAAATCACACTATTGTTTCCATGCCATTTCATTACAGAAAGGGTGTCAGCGCGGAGGGAACGTTTGTCATTTGTCAGAGTAGAATATACCAACAGCGGTAACGCGCAGCAAGCGGTAAAGTGAGGAAAAATAAAGGGTTTGTTGTATGACTTGCGATGAGGCAGGAATAAAGATGGTAACAGAAACGGAGGGAAGAAAAAGAAAAGATAGAAAATAGATAGAACCAAGGTGGGTGGTTTTGGTTGAAATACTCAATAGAAGGGGGACGGTGAAAAAATGGGTCTAGGAAAGAGAAAGAAGGCGTGCGAGAGAGACGGTAGATGGGAATGGCTGAAGAGATAATGAGAAGGCTGTTGAATGCACCACAGTTGTTAGGCGGTGGAATGGGCTAAAGTCCACTACTAGAATTGACTCAGCATATTTGCAACACAGATCAAACACTCGCCCGCCCCCACTAAGCTATATTTTGTTGTTTTCTCTCTTTTTTATGTTACGTCTTTCTTTTCTGTTTCTCTATTCAATGTTACAACCACTCCATTTATCCTCTCACATTAAATTTTTTTTATTTATACCTGTTTTTACCAATGCTTATTAAATAAAATATAATTTAATAAGTTTTTCCTTTTTAAAGTGATTATAAAAATGTTATAAAGGACTGAACTATTTAGCGCGTAATATTTTATATATTTTAGAGATGCCTTATTATACATTTGTTAAACCTCTAGGGATTCCCGTTTTCACATTAAAAGAATATTATATTTAGAAATATTACATTGTTTGACTAATGAAATAATTAGTAATTTTAATGAAATTTTCTCGTATTTAAAAAAGGCGAAGAATTCTTTAGAATTTAAAACAAAGAAATACGTTTTTTAATAAGATTTTTTCGCTAGTTATTTTTTAATTTTTTAATTCCAAAACTGAAAAAAGAATGATTACAAATGAAAGGGAATTAGAATACGGATATGGAATTTTTATAGAAACTCGTTGAGGGTAAATTAGACGAGCTTAAATAATAAATTTAGAAAAAAGAACATAAAAATGGAAAATATGCAGTCGCTTTAAATCAGAATCTCTGGTTAGCGACATCTCACAAAAAATGAAGAATACATAAAACTTCCGACGGGAAGTAAATATAATACTCGATCACAAGTCTGAGAATTAGCAGAGCGAGATAGTTACTGTAAAGAAATCGAATCTATCTTTACTACAGGGTGTCCCATATAAAACGCAACCCATCAATCACTCATCCATGAAATTTCAAAAGCCAAGCTTACTCTCCTATTCGTTACTGAAATGGACTCGTCCAACATCTGAACATCGTGGCGACACAGTAGAACACTACCGATAGTAACAACAATGCAATCATAACGTTCAGTGTATTGTTAGAGACAAGATGGTGTTTTCGCTAGATGAACGTGTTTTCATTGTCGAGTCGTACTTCAGTACGAAATCAGCGGTTGCAGTGCAAGATTTGTTTCGCCATAAGTACCCAGATAAACCAGCTGCTAAAAAAAAATCAGTATTAAGGTTAGTTGAAAAATTTAGAGAGACCGGTTATATTAATAACAAGGAACACAAAAGATCTGCGTTAGTGTTGAATACAGATACAGTCACTGAAATCAAAGACCGATTACTCGCCTCGCCAAAAAAATCAATCAGACGTTTGTCTGCTGAAATTAATTTGTCTAAATCAACAGTTCATCGGGCGACCAAACAATTACAATTACGACCTTATCGCATTCAAACGGTTCATCAACTTCTTGAGGCCGACAAAGAAAAACGGCTACAATATTGTCAACGGTTCCGTCGATTTCTGCGCGAGGGAATTAATGTTATGGATTCATTATTTTTCACAGATGAAGCACGGTTTCATTTGGATGGCTACGTATTTGGAGAATTTGGAGTGCTGAAAATCCCCAGGTTTATCACGAAAAACAATTACACCCGCAGAAGTTGGGCGTGTGGTGCGCGATATCGCGGAAGAAAATAATCGGTCCTATTTTTTCGACTACACCATTAATGCAGAACGATATCAGGATATTTTATTTCAGTTCATCGCACTCTTGGAAGAGGAAGACAAACACTGCTGGCTACAACATGACGGTGTGACATCGCACTACGCAGGTTCAACTTCTGATTTCGTTGAGGAATTCTTTGGTAATAGTGTTATCGGTCGAGGCTTGTGGCCACCAAGATCTCCAGATTTGACTGCGGCGGATATTTTTCTACGGGGTTACCTCAAAGAAAAAGCCTACAGCAACAAACCACGAACACTTGAACAATTGAAAGTCAATATTAAACAAGCTGTATTAAATATTCAGCCACAAACTTTGAAAAAAGTTGCAAGAAACGCTGTAAAAAGAATTGAGCCTTGTATTCAAGAAGATGGCGGCCACTTCCAACATTTACTCTAAAGGTAAGGTAATGGATGGTAATAATAAAAATTACATTTACATTTACACATGCCTTTTTATTATTTCAATACCTACCAATAAAAGGTTGGGTTGCGTTTTATATGGGACACCCTATATTTACATTACGGTAATAACAGATTTTTAATATAGTGCTTTACATCGTCAGATGATGTTCCCGTATTTTTACTATGAAAGAGACGTGTAACGATTTATCATGTTCTGACTAGTATTATCCATTATGCGGTAAGGTGGAGCATGAATTAGCAGGTTTTAGATGATCATTAGGCAAAAATAAATAAATATATGTAAAACAAGACAAAAAAATATTAAAAATTAAAAAACACGCGACTACCAAAAAAAGAAAAAAAAAGTTTTGACAAACATTGATCTTTAATATAGGATAATTACTAAAACACGATAATTAAAGAGTGGGCCGTGGGAATTTTGTGTATAGTATTTTTCTTTATATTTATTTTAATTTAATATATATATATATATATATATATATATATATATATTTATTTATTTATTTATTACATACATATTTATAAAGACTATGACACTCCCGGTAACGTAAGGATTCCAACATGGGGTCATACATCGAAATCAATTCAGCCGTTGAGCTTCTACGGTGGAACAACATACATACATCTAAATACCTATACGTTACACTCCTTTTGGACAGTCGTGTACATATTAAATTTTTTGAAGAATTATTTCCGTTTTATATTATATAATATGTAATATGCATTTTATAACATTTTACATGATGAGTCGTAGATTTTCCGGTTAGTTTTTATTTATTTTCATATCTAATGAATTATTTAAATTAATTAGATGAGATTATTTATTAATAATATTTATTATATTTAATTAAAATTCTATTTTCGAGATGAATTAATTAAAATACAAATTTTCAATGATACCAATTAATATCTTCATTTATATATTTTTAGTATTTAACGTGGTACGTTTTCAAACTCTTCTGTGCTATTCGATATAAAAATGTTAATTTCGAATTTTTAGGAATTTTCCAGCTAACCCTTACATGTAGGTAAGCTTCTGATTAAAAGTGGTTTTCGTTCTGCTTCAAATATTGAAAAAGTTCATAAATAAATATCTGTTTGAAAATCGCTCCTTTTTTGAGTTAAAGACAATTACAATTTTCCCTCAAGAAAAAAAGAGATTCTGTACTTAAACGATTGCAATTTATAAGGCAAAATTTAGTATTCTAGATGTAATTTTCCATTAAGTATTGAAAATTATTGATTCCAATGACGTGCATTCAATCCTTATGTATAACTTTTTACTTTTTTACTAAACGAATTATGCAATGATTTCTTGGGTATGACAGATCAAATAAATCATATTTATTTGCCAAAAAATTATAGCCGTAGAAATTTCTTTAGTACTGGAGACCGCTGATGTCTGATAACAATAATTCTTAAGTTTCAAAGTATGTTTACAAGCAATATGTCCATTTTGTTCAGAACCCCAAGAAATCTTCGTTGAAAACTATTACATTCATATAAATTTATATCTCATTTAAAGATTTAGTGTTATTGTAGCAAGCAGGGCTGTAGGAACTTACTTTTTTGAGAACTCCTGAGACATTCAATTATTCTTACAGCAAAACGGTATGCTAAGATTATATGGACTTTCTTTCAGCTTCAAAATTACCTTGGATATATCGATATAAAAAACATGAAGACAATTTATATTTTAAGATAAAGCATAACAGCTCTGCGTAAAATGTTTGAGGATTACTTGATTTCTGTGATTCTGTGATGCTGAATGACATTAAAGTCTGCCAATTTCCTATTCGCTGATTTTTCTTTCAAGGATATTTTAAAGAAAGAGTTTATTCTCAAGCTTTAAACTTACCAAAGCCTTGAATATTAGAAAAAAACAGAAAGTGATACAAAATACAAGCACGGTTTTTTTCCAGAATGAAAACCAGCTTGAAGACATTGTTTTCAAACAGCTCGAATATCCAGTTTCATAATTTAATATAAAATCAATAAATAATTAAAGTAAATTTAATTTACTTTTCTGTCGATCTCCGTGGTGGAGTAGTAGCGTCCCATCCGGAGGTACCGGTTCGAATCCCGTTCAGACATGGCATTTTTCAATACTATGAAAATTCTACTTCTGTATCACACGCACAAGTTTTATAAGCTTATGTGACGATATTATCATCAAGCAAAACAAAAGTTTTAAGATTAAAAAAAAGCCATTAACTTTTTATATCAAAAACAATTAATTTTCGTGCCACCGTCTTTCTCTCTCACTCACTCCCCCCCCTCCCTCTCTCTCTCTCTCTCTATATATATATATATAATATGTAAATTTAATAACAAATGAGTCAAACATAAACAATATTTAAAGTTTTAGTCAAGAAATTGATTTCTATGTTCTGTGTATAGGATTAAAATCAAATCGTAATTTTATTGACTGAAATATTAACCCCAAAAGGCCATGAATATTCACCAAGTTTGTTTATTAATATATTTAGATGTATAGAGTAAAATTAATACAGCATAAAGGTTCGCTTGGGAAATATCTAATAAATTACTAGCCTATTATCACTAAATTTAAAACAAAATTATTAACACTTAAAAATACTGATTTACCGTTTTAGTAGAGTAGCATTATATAATTTTCAATTATCTTTATAGGTTCATTATAGTAATATATAAAAAAAATTCAAATAATAAATCAGTTTTGTGCACTATCACACTTCGAGATTAACACAAAACCAGCAATAACTATATATCAAATTTTGACATATAATTTGAACTATAAATATATTTTTGAACTATATAATTTAAATCTTGAACATAAAAGAAACTGTTTCAGTAATTTATTTTTTTTCTTCGTAACCCCATGCATCGGACCTTCAGCTAAGCATCACACGGTACAGGAGGTGTCCTTCCATTCAAACGAACCATCCCACCTACCGGCTGTAAGTTCGGCATGGAAGTTTGGGTCGCCGGTTGGATTTTCTTTGTTCATTATTGCCCACTCTAATGGGGGTACACCGTTTCCGGATTCCCCCACTAGTACGGGTCTTTACTGTCACTCTCCACGGTTGCCAAGATCCTTACAGCTTAGTGGATTCAGAGTTCTCCTACCTCCTCGCCGCCGCCATCCAAGCAAGCCCGATCGAACAGGGACTCCATAGGGGGCTGTCTTTCACCCCCTCGTCTCATGATCCTTACACTGTATTACTCCAGTAACATACTTGGAAATAGCTTCAAACTGTTGAACACAAGAAAGCATACATGCAATTATGTTAGAGAATATAATGTTAAGTTATAACATATGTTGAGTTATGACATAACCGTTATAAGTTTCGTTATATCTTCACACCTCCTCCTGCCTACTAACCATCTTGGGCATGAAAAAATGACATGATCCGGGGTATCAAGGTGTCCACAGTAAGGGCAATTATCGTCATCGACTTTCCTCCTCGCATGAAGATACGTCCTAAAAACACCATGACCGGTCAAGAATGGTGAACCAGTAATTAAGTTCACCGCACCTGATATTCCGTCTGCGCAGGAAGTCTTCTTCCAAGTCTACCAGTTATAAAACGGAAACCTCTTCCCCAAGGATCCTGATAAATAATCTCATAGAGAGTCTTCCACCATTTCTTTTTAGCCCTTTTAATTGCTGCTTTATATACAGTTCTTACTGTATTATAATTACTTAGAACCATGTCCTTATCAGAGGCATTTCTCCTTCTCGAGCATTGGTATGCCCTACGTATCTTCTATTCCTGCTTCCTAAGCATTTCTATCTCTTTGGTCCACCAGTAAGCATGCTTATTTATCCTTTTAGGGACCAACACACTGGATTTTATGGTGCTTGAACTACCGTTACGAACTCTGTTGGAGATGTGATCCCGGTCAGTCAGGATTGTATCTGTCCACTAAATATCCTTTTCTGGAGACCATTATCATTGGCTCGGTAGAACTAATCACACCAGTCCTTGTTTCATGCACTATATACAAATACTCAAAAAGATTCTCAGTTTCTAGGATAGACCAATTCACGTAATCGATGACTCTCTCCGTTGGTACAAATACAAGATCAATTGCAGAATGAGAGGGCCGTCTACGGATGGTCGCTCCACTTCCATTAATACATACTAACCCTAACGCATTGATCCTGTCACTGAGTTGTTGGCCTCGAATATTGCTTACCTCACCGAAAAATTCAGAACATTTGTAATTAAAATCCCCAGCAATTAATATATTATTTATTCCCGCTGTGTTGAACAATTTCTTCAGCAAGTTCGTCAAGGAAGATAATGTCAGCAATATCCGAATTGGAGAGTGATAGCGTGAAAAAACGATCACACTACCCAAATCAACCCATATAAAGCCATCTCGCTCCACTTTTAACAACCGGAACACCAAGCACTGGAAGCCAATAACTTCCCCCAAAAAACAATCCACCAGCCACGCAGGCCGCAAGACCATTGACACATTCGGTTCTGATAATATTATAATTTCCACGTGCTCTCTCAATGCAGTATCCCAGCAGAGGTCCTATGATAGTCTAGTTCTCCTCGTATTGATCTACAGATATTTCAATTTGAGGCTACACATTTCTCGGTCTTGTGGTCTTCCCTACCACAAATCAAACAAGTCCCAGGCACTTTGCACTGGGCATGCTTACGTCCTGGCTTGCCACAATTAAAACACAAATTTGATCGGTCCACGCCCTTAAAACCGGCCGAAACGTGTCCGATGCCCCAACAAAGGAAGCATCTTGTTCCCACTCTCTAGTTTGGACTCGGCAATTTATCCACCCTACTTGTAGTATTTACTCTATTAGTTTCTTTGCTACTCTCATACTGGTGATGATCGATTCATTTTTGGTCTGTCCAATCGCCGGACCAAACGATGCAATTTTAAACTGTCGTACCAACAATCTGCGTGATGGCGTGGTGTATCTCTTGTTCTGTCGCGTCGGCCTCGATGTCCCTAAGGTGAACGACAGTTTTACGACCATCTTTCACTTTAAGATCTACCAAAATTTATCCATCAAAATCCGAGGTCAGAATTTGGATGGTGGGCAAAAAGTCGGGAGGTCCGGATTCATAAAGATCTGGAAGGATATAGATAGGAATAGAAGGGTTCGGGAGAAATGATGAATAAAAGGATTCCCTCTTATAACTAACCTAGCACTTAGAATAATTTCTAAGACAAAAGTTAAATCAAACAGTGTATGAACAGCTGACGGCAATTTTACCGCCAAAAATGTGCCGCCTAAACTGGCGGATTGAATTAACTTTATTTCTTTTAACCTCCGGGACCACCGTTAAGAATTGCTTCAGAGGATGAGATGAATGACAATAAGCGTGTGAAAAATGCCATATCTGACTGAGATTTGAACCCGGGACTTCCGGATGAAAGGCCGAGACGCTACCACTCGCGCCATGGAGGCCGGCGGACCGAATTAACCTAAAAAAAGTTCTGGTCCACATGCTTCCAAGCACACAATAGAAAAAACACTATAGTTTCTCTTATTATAGTAAAGAAAACTTTTCGATAATTCAGTAATTTACGTTAAAAGTAATATACGCAAAAAGTTCTTTTATTAAATTAAAATTGCAAAAACAAATAAGTCTATAATCTAATATTAATGTGAAAAACATGAAAAAATAAAGTTCGTCAGAGATTTTAAATTTCGGGTATGCTATGTGAAATATTGCTGATAAATTATTTATTTATTTATTCAGGATTTTTGATGTAGAAATTATGTTAAAATTATTATATCACAGAACAGAAAAAAAAAATTATACCATAACCATTTAACTGACAATAGACTGAAAATAAAGTAAAATAAAATGTTTGCGTATAGCGCTAAAACTTAAATCTCAAGCAAAAGTTACAAATAATGTTTTATTTGCATGTCTCTACCTTTTAATACATGAAATTTTTCTATATCGTAAATTCAAAAAAATTAAAGATGCACACCTACAATATTTTAATACAATTTTGCCGAACTCCATAGCGGAGTTGTAGCGTCACGGCCTTTCATCCGGTAATCCTAGGTTTGAAACCTTGTCAGGCATGGCATATTTTATATACCAAGAATTTCCATTTTCATATTCCGATGTACAAGCTTCTGTGGTAAATTAATTTATCAATACAAAAATTAGTCAAAACTAAGAAAAAAAAAAACTTTAAAGTCACCGATAATGTAATAAAAAAGCCAAGAGACAATCAACACGATGTACAGTTTCGTCTATCAATACGATATTGAATATATATCTAAAAACTAAATTTAATTACACGAAATTTTGCAAATGCAATAAATTTGAAAAAAAATAGAAAAAAGGCCTCATTATTTTTACAATTTCTCTTCGTAGTTTGAGTGTTACGTTATACCTAAATCAATTTTTACAATTTCTCTTCGTAGTTAGAATGATACGTTATACCTAAATTAAAATTAACAAAATTGCATTTTTATTCATTATAGGGTGTTTTTTTATTTGGTATTCGGTCTTATTTTAAAACAAGATGCATTTCCTAAATTGTTATTGTATTAGTAAAAAGTAAGACTTACTTATACTCAGTGTTGTGGAGGCCAAAACAAGGTAATCGTGCAAAATTTGTTCGAACGTGTTCCTGTAGATGATACGTTGGAAATGTATGAATTTTAAGTAAATTAGAAGTCTAGTGTACAGCTCGATATCACTTTTGTAGCGATTATGTCTTATCGCTGTCGACCGTAAACTCTCCACTGTGTTTGTATACGCCCCGATAATTGGATTTCGAAAGTTAACCGAGTGATTAACAATTTGGTGTGTAAAATTTTAACCTTTAACATAGGTAAATAATCGTAATTCTTACCAGCAATCAGAAATTATGTTCTTTGCAGGTCTGATACACTTCTTTATAACCAACCGCCTAGTAACGTGTCTTTGGTTCGAATGGGAACCGCATATACGAAACACTCTTTATTTTCTATAAAAATTTCCGCAAGCAACCCACTACTGAGGGTTAACCGTCCCCACATTGTATTTTCGCCTTGAAAAAAGATATTCATTTATTTCTATATTCAGACCGTTCTCATCCCATATTATAACTGGGTTACAGAGTACGTCCGCGTACACTTCTCTTATAAATTTTTTTCAATTGGTTACAGTGTCACTACCCATACTAAATTCTTTGTTATAAAACTTAAAACTGGTATGTTCTCTACTCCATGCGTATAGTAAATAAACAACCTCCAATTTCAGTTTGCTAGATTCCGGCTACGTGCCGTTCCTTAACCGAGCAAAATTGCGACAACTCACCTTTGCATAACGTCATTTATCTTCCTTGTGCTTAACGAAACAGACATTTCATGACCCTACTTGCAAAACCTAGGATTATGTAAAATACATCTGGCTTGTAAAAAGAGAACTCGATTAATGTAAGATAATATAAATTTGACTTAATACAGTTCTAATGACTTTTGTTTTGTACTTTTTTTTTGTTTACAGCCACGATTAGGCTGCATTTTTTCTTTGATATTTTTTAAGAAAAGAAAATCTTTTTCTGATTATCTATTTTTAATATCATTGGAATTAGTCTGTTTTTTATGTTAAATATTGATTAGGGTAATAAACTAGTGCTAATCTTTGTCCATTATAAAGAATATTTTCTGTTCTTTTTTTTTTAATTAGGTAATACTTTTAAATTAAAGAACGTAACAGAAAAAGACTTTCTGTTATTTTTTTCTGTTTTTTTGTTTTGTTTTCGTTTATTTTAATTTTGAAAGTTTCAAATTAAATCAAGAAATATGCGGAGACATCTAGAAAATGTAAGAAAAACAAAATACATCAAAAGGAATACTCGAAATAAATATAGTAATGAAACAGAAAACAGTAAATTGAAATTGAAAGATGGTTGTTGAATAACCAAATGAAAGAGTAGAAAGGGACTACGTTCGGATCTGTCGCGGATTAAAAACTTACTACTATGATTAAACAAGTAAATATAATATATACAAAGTTAAAAGTACTTCAGTCTCTTTAAAACCCATCGTTTTGCGTTTATTACAGATTTCTCTTTAACAGATTTTCTAATTTGGTTCCTCTGGTATAATATTATTCGTAAATAAATGAGAGGCATAATGATAACAAACGATTCAAACTAATTCAAATATTAAATAAACATTTTCATATAAAATCAAAAGAAGTCGTAATTAATTCACTGTTGAATTTGACACGAATTTTATTTGTAAAGAATGTATTAATGATTTCACGTAATCAGTAAGTAACCACTTTGTAAATTAACTTTGCACTAGAGAAAAAAATGACAAAAAATAATCGGGTAGGGCTGTATTGGGGCGCACAGTCGGCCGTTGCGTTAACGTAAAACGTTACAGATCATGGATCAAGTTCCTCCGAGCTACAGACCGACCAACTCATCTGTGCAGTTAAATGGGAGAGCCACCGTCGTATTTTTTGAATAAAACTGAAAGTCTCCGATTGAAAATTTTAATTCCTTCATTTGGCCAACTCTACACATCAATTGGTCGATCTGTCATCGCTGACCAATGACATCAATGCTGCAAGATAGACCAAACGAATTGTTTTCAAATACCGTTTTGAAAATTTTGTCCGCTGCACGCCAATGGTCCTACATCACATCAATTCGACTTATGTTGATATCCATCAGCCCGGGACGCCTTCAATAGTTGTACGGGTGTTATCTTAAGTCCATTAATTCAGGTACAGCAGCGGAAGAAGTGCTCGCGCCGTCGGCGTCGTTCACTAAGCGCGCTGTTCCAGCTTTGCGACACTCCCGAAAGAGCCTCAATCACTCGGCACCGGACATTGGGGGTACCCGTGCCACCAATATAAATCGTGTTAATATTTCCATACGCGACCACTTTATTCAGTACTAGCATACCCCACCGCGGCTTCGCAGGGCTATATGGATAAAGGACTTCAACAACTGGAAACAATATTTTTATTAATTATGTGTGGGCTGTTGCACTTAGACTTAACGCTTTTTACAGCTTGTAATTTGATTTTGAGCCGAGCGTATCCGTCGCTCTTCAAATCTGAGCAACGCTCTGGTGTAGATTCACGTTGTCTACGATCACAAATTCTAGTAATTGTAGAAGTTCTTTTTCCTATCTGTGACCTCGCCGCTCTAGGCATTACGAAAATATTAATACCAAATTGAAAGTCTAATCTATTCACATTATGTGTACGGCTTACCCTGGATGGAATTCGTTAGTTCAGAATATAAAAATCTATAGAGTGCTTCTTTATTCGCGTGAAGTTGAGATCTCGTGGGTTGTCGCCAGATTAGAAAATGACAGTAAATTTATTAAAATATTTAACTGTCTGAAGAAGTCAGTACTGACATAGACAATGATCGATATAAACAATATCTGTCGATAACATTAAATTTAATAAAGGATTTCTAGGTTATTTATTTATGATTTCTGTAATAGTGAGTTTGATGAGGTTTGAACTGTGATAAACATTCCGAGGGCCATAAAAATTCTACAGTTAAAATTTCTTAATAATTGGATTAGTAGTTTTCGCATTTATCGGGAACAAACGAAGATGTTCTCTTTATATAGTAGTGAAACTAAACGATCAATTGGGACCACACATTAATATCGTAACGATAGTTATGTTTCTTTGTTAATTTTTATTCTACATTTTTGATGCTATTCTATATTTTAATTTTTGAGCTAGTGTTTTAAACACAACATTTACTATAATCTAATATTTTCAGTTATTATCTATTTTATTCATCCCAGTCTTCCTCTGAAGAATATATTCTCTGTATATTCCTATATACTTATATATAAGTATTCCTCTGAATATATATATATATATATCCTATACGTCCTTCTTTTCACTAAATTACTTAAAATTGGATGTCTTAATACATGCCTCAACACAAAGTTCGTCTCTTTATAAGATTATATCACAAATTAATTTTAACTTCTACTTGTCTTAAGATCTCTTCATTTCGAACTTTCTTAGTCCACCTATTGAAGGATGTTTACAACATACTTCAACAGCATTATGGTTCAAAGGCCTTTTTATTTCTAGCTGTCTTTATTGTTCATATTTTACGTATGTTATTATTCATCTACATAAAAAACAATTTAAATTTTAAATAAATTAAGATATAAATAATTTAATAGCTAAGTGTTAAACCGATCGGCTGGTCAATTTAGTGATCAACATATATATTCTAGTGGTTTATAAATCAGCTGATCTCAGGTTGAAATAGCGGGAATGTTCAGTCATATTTTCAAGCGACATTTTAGTAATCGTAAAGAAAGTTTTTTTAAATTTATACATTATTTCGAGTATTAAGAGGTTTTATGAAATAGAATAAATATATATATATATATATATATATATATATATATATATATATATATATATGTATAATTAGTAAATGCTTTTTGGTATTTTTCTTGAAACTTACTTAAATAAAAATAAAATCGAGATATTGGAAAAACCTTTAGAAAAAATATGAAGTTTATTTAATGGTGGCTTGAAATTTCACATTAAAATCAGTATGATGCCTTCGTAGTATGCCTGTCGTTCATGGTAAGGTTTAAACAGTATTTAGTAGAATTATTATAAAAATCGAACTAAGTCCCTTAAAATGAGTGTAAGCAAATAACCTCAGTATAAAATGTAAATGGATAATCAACTATTTATAAGCCTGGAACTAAAATAAGCGCAGGCGAAAACCTCAGCATAATGTACATAAATAAATAAACTATTTACAGTTCTGGAGTTACGGAACGTTTTTGATGAATAATATACATTACGCTGGAAGTATATTAAATTTCTGGTTTAATAAATGGCAGACAGAAAATGTCATTTGGAAAATGTTGTTGTGTGGTTGGTTGCTTTTATTGATGTTAATACGAGGATAAACTTGTAAAATTTCTTATGATTTAAAAAAAAAAATATTTATCAGTTTGTTTTAAAAATTACAACTAACACAAAGAACAAATTGACAGACATTTTGGTTGTTTTAGATATCCTGATCCTGTAAAGTTTTTATGATGAGTAGATAAAAACAAGACTGTCTGCTGATTATTTTTAAAATTTGATGTGATTATTTTAATATGTATTTATATATAGATGACAAAAATCGTGGGGAATTGAAGATGAAAATACGTTTTTTAAGATGCACAAGACAAGATCTCTTGTTTATTTTATTTATTATTATTTTTTTTAAAATAATTCTATTAAATAGGTTATTATTATTTTTGAGTCTATTTCAAAAATTACATAGTTATTTATTTTTACATTGAAAGGAAGAAGTTGTTGTAGAACCTCCCACCACATTTTATTATTGAATTGGAAATTGGTGATTTTTCTAAAACGGCATTGTGATAGGGGATTTTCTTCATCAAAACTCCAATAAAAAGAACTAAATTTTCACAAATGCTGTTACAGGATCAACAAAGACAGGACAACTAATTAAGTGGATTACATTCATCATTTAATAACGTAGACTCTTATGGGTAATTATTTATTTTTACATTGGCCTGGCTATATTTGAAAACTATGAGCACATGGCAAACAATATATTATAAATATATTGTTAAAATATATCCTTAAAACATGGATAGCTTCTCGTATACCTCTTTCCCTCCTGAATCCTGAATCCAAAGTGATCTGAAAGTATACCTTCCACTTTCCCACTAGCCTTCGTAAGATCATTGTTGTGAGCGAATTTTTATGCATGAGTTATCAGTCTTATTGTACGGTACTGTTCGTATTTTTTTGCCGAGAGTTTTTTCTTGTATTGGGATAATGATACACTTTTTAAAATCGTCAGTGTTACACCAGTTACTTCAGATGCTTTTATGTTTTTTAGGGTCCGAATTGCAAGTTCAGATTCACTTCTCAATATACTGTCGCCCAATTCCTCTAAATTCACATTTTCTTTATCCTCTATGACATCACTGATATCTGGTCAATCACGTAATTTCTTTAAGTACTCTTTTCATCTCTTTCTATTCATAAGCTATAGAGATGCCTTCTTTCAAGATTCTATTGCACGCACTTTTTCTAACCCCAAAAATGTATTTTACTCTTATTTAAGCCGATTCCAGACTGTTAGCTTCAATTAGTCTATCAGCCCTCTGTGCATCGGTCTTCTCACACACTCTCTCTTTCTCTAGCTTCCTGTTTGCTTTCCTATTAATATAATTTTTTTTTACTTCCTACACTTCCTTCTATATTTCTCTGTTTCTGCCCTCTTTAGTTCCCTTCTGTGTTCCATCATTTGGGTTAGTTCTTCCGTCATTCACTTCCTTCAATTCATGCATTTTAGATTTCCAAAAACATTCTCTGCTGCTTCTGATAAACCGTATTTGATGGCATCAAATTTCTTTTCTATATCTCCGTCATGATAATTCACTGTCCTTTCATTTGTTTTCTTTTCTTATTCTCTCTTTATTGATCAATTTTTAACAGCTCTCAGATTCTACTTGCCTTTATCTTGCTTCTCATTAGCCTTTTAAATTTTAGACTACATACACTTATAACCATGGTGGGGTCAGCTGTTTATATCTGGGCCCGGAAATGTCTTACAGTTTTTGATCTGATTCTTAAATCTACCTCTGACCAAAATAAAATTTATCTGGCATCGCCTTAGATCTCCAGGAGTTTTCTAAGTGTATCGTCTACGAGGATAATGCTGAAATAAAATGTTAGCTACTACCAGTTCGTGTCTTGAACAAATCTCCACCACACGTTTTCCACGCTCATTCCTTTTCCCACGTGCAAATGACCCGACCACTTCTCCGTCCGTGCCCTCTCCCTAACAACATTAAAGTGTCCAGTAATGATGAGATTCGAATCATTACAAGCTTAACGCTCTCATTCAACCCACCATAAGTAATTTCCATTTATTCATCACTACCTGCTTAGATTGGCACGTAGGTCAGTATTATCATAGTTTCGGTGGGTTTGGTATCAAATTTCACTAGTATTGTTTTTCCACTGTTCTGTACATATCCCATAACTTTCTGCTCAAGTCCTCTCTTCAATACTACTCCTACCCCTCTCTGGCCACTCTTGAATGTTCACTACTTTTCCGTGTGGATAACTCTATACTCCTCACTCCAGAAATCTCCCTCAGTAGGCGATCTCATTTCTGCAATTCCAAGAAGATCCAGTTCCATTTTATTCATTTCTAGTTTTAGGTTTTCAAGTTTTCCACATTGTAGTAATGTGCAGATATTCCAATGTTCCTAGCCTACTACATGTTGTCTGTTTCTTAGGTTCTGTTTTGTTAGAGGTAGATTTTTAGCAGCCCCCTTTCGGAGATATGAATGAGAGACTATTATTTCCGAAATCTTTACTAAAGAACGCACTACCATAATTTCAAATGCTGATACTTGAGATGTCCTTGCAAACCTTTAATGGAGTGGTTTCCCCTTGCCTTCTCCATCATACGCCTTTGACCCTTCGGTTCATCCGCCTTTTGAGGTGGTTTCCTACCTCACCTTCATCTGTTCATCCGCTCTCGTTTGAGGTCGTTAGCACTTGATGGAGGGGATCATATTATTCCGGGGGTCCCTGCACTCGTTAGCACACGAGGTAAACAAGAAGCTATCCTTACTTTAAGACAGATAACAGAGAAGCGAATAAGGAAGAATAAGGATACACCTGTTGCGTTTATCGACTTTGAAAAAGCGTTGATAGAGTGTAATGGGATATTTTCTTTAATATAATGGGAGTGATAGGAGTTACCGGGGCCGTATGATGATGTGGAAAATATATAAGGATGAGGTAGCAGTTGTGGAATGCGGATATCAGCAACAGGAAGCAAAGATAAAGAGAGGTGCCAGGCAAGGGTGCTCACTGTCGGCTGTATTGTTCAAATGCATATTCACAACTAGGGATTGATAAATTTAGAGGAAAGTTATAAGAGAGTAAAACAGTAAGGATTCACGGAGAGAAAGTATTGAAAAGGATGGTAGGAAGCATGGTCAACATATCGTATTATCCAAATGTAACATGAAAATAAATACGGAGAATATTAAAAATAATGGTAGTGAGCAGGCACGATTCGAATTGAGTGAAGGAATTCACCTATTTTGGAAGCAGAATTACGTCAGATAGGGGTATATAAGGACACTATTAACAGAATAAAACAGGCGAAATTACCATTCAATAAGAGAATTAAGATATTAGCCTCAAACAATATAAACAAAAAATTCAGAAAGCAATTAATAAAGACATTTGTAAGAAGTGTTCTCTTTATGTCAGTGAAGCAAGGACCACAGGAACAGAAGGGAAAAGGAGAATAGATGCACTTGAGCAGTTTTGTTACCGATGGATGTAGAAAATTACATGGATAGAGAAATTAACCAATGAAAAAGTGTTACGAAGGATGAGTTACCATATTTACGGAGCTTATTAAAGAAGAGGCGAGACACGTGGACAGGACATGAAGTACGGCATAAAAGTTTGTTGCACACCGTAATAGAGGGCGCAGTTGAAGGAAACAGTGCAAGAGGAAGACCACGACAAGGGTACATTGAAAAAACCGTGCAGGATGTTGGGTGAACAACGTACATGAAAACAAAGAGATTAGCAAACGATAGAACTGCATGGAGAAGGAAGACTTCTGCAAACCAATCCTAGGATTGATTAGTACAATGAAAAGAATCTCGTAAATTGTACTTTACGTATATTGCAATAACAATATTAAATATTGTTGACAAATAGTGAAGTTTTTTCTTAATTTAATACCGGTTCTTACTGAGACATCGTCAGAGAATAACGCATTCCTATTAATTCTATCAAAAGCCACTTGAAAATCTATGCAGAAAACCTATAAAACTTATAGTTTATTATCCCCTCAACATCAACTGAAATATGTTATGACAATTGCATATATTTTATGGTTTACACATTTACTTTCGTTTAAAATAATTTTTGAATTTCAAACGCTTTTTATACCAGGGGTTTAAGATTTTAATTGTGAAGAATTATAAAGCAAAAAAAAAAAAAAAAACAATTATACAACCATTGTACAATAATATTTATTTTATTTTGTAATATATATGTTAATTTAATAAAATTAGATTTACTAAAAGCATAATTAACAAGAGATAACTGGAGTAAACCAATTTTAGTGCTGTGTTGCGGGTCTCCTTTCAACCCATTTCCATCCCTTTAACTACGACTCACCTAATTTAACTCTAAACAACAAACACGGCCTTCCTACGCCACCAATGTACATTATGACGGCAGTATCCCTTTCTCTTAACCGTGTCCTTCACCTAAACATCCTGCTCTTTATCGTAATACACAAATAAACCAAAGAGGTAGTACGTACTTAATTGAAAAGCCTTACTTAATACTATTTACTATTATTAAAATTATTGTAATTAGATATTTATATATGAGTCTTACAAAATTAAATGTAACATTAGCAATTAATAAACATTTAAGATCACATCAGTTTTAATTAAAAATGTTTAATCCAAATAATATATATATGAAAAATTGGGAAAATAAATTTTGATACAATAAACTTTTTTAAAAATAGAATAAAATCGAATTCAAAAACCATTAAAAATCATTAAATAGTTTTGTTTCTTTAAATATTCTTTTAGAAAAAAGTGCAATATACTATCAATAATTTACACTCTTAATTTGGCGCTGATTTTAAAAAAGGCTTAATTTAAAGAATTATAAAAGTAATTTTTTTTAGAATATTCAGAGCGTATTTTATTATTTTAAAAAGGTTTGTTTTATTTTGTACTTTTTAGTTTTACTTTAATATTAAAAATCGTTAAAGTTAAAAAAAGAATCTGTAAGAAAAAAAGATAAAGGAAATGAATAAAGAAACGGAATCTAGTTTTAGATGACACTAAGAATGGGAATATTTAGAGAAACTACGTAAAACCATTGGTATCGAGTTTGATATAATATTATTCCCTGGAATGAAAAAATATTTATTAGCATTTACCCAAGATTTTATGACAAATTTCATAAAAATTTTATGTTAAAATTCTCTTCAGTATTAAGAAAAAATTCTTGTGCGGTTCTGTTCAAGAAGAACGATCTTTCGTTATTTAATTTTGTTTCGTTTTGAAAAATTATCTACTTTTTCTAACACAAAATTTTACAAGAAAAACTTTGGTCAATAAAAAAAATTAATTCAGAAACGCACAAAATACAAAGTAAAAATGTCAGTATTAACCACTGTGACTCACCACATAAGCGCGTATGAAAAATACGCCACTACGCAGTCAACATATCGTCAAACCTTTTCGACTTTAAATTGAGTGCATCTCAAGAACGACTAAACAAATTTTCATTAAATTTTCACAGCACAACTTCAGATACACAAATTCAGTATATCTAAATTTCAATGAAAGTTATCTAAATTTTCGAGGAAAAAATTTTATACATAGGCTTATATATATATAAAATAATATGACGTGAATCATTCATAATCGTCGCCCAACAAAAACTACTGAAGATAAACTGATGAAAATATGTGTACATGTTCTTTTTACAGTGTAATTGCACACTAACAAAGGATTTTTTAAATTCCTAGTTTAAAGAGCTAAAATCGAGTAACAATTAGATTTACTAATTAAGCTACAATTTCTAAAAAATTGAAATTCCTAATTTAAAGCGTTAAATTGGATTTTTTAATTTTGTTTGAAACCCGGAAATTTTTTTAATTTCACGGTAATAAGTGAAGGTGTGTGAATTAATTTTTTACTTCCTTAAATTTCTGACACCATGGTAACAGAAATGTAATGAAGTAAAGAATAATTATTTTTCCTTTAATGAATATTTTTAAAACATTTTAATATTCACACTACTACTATTTTGTCTTTTGTAATTTTTTTCTCAACTATTTGTATAGTTCTTCATCGTTTGCCCTTCTCTTTTCTTTCTTTGTACATAACGCCCCCTAATCATTATTAATTTTTTTCTTCTTCCTTCCATGTAGCTTTCTCAATATTTTTCATCTCAATCTACTATTTATTACCATTAACTAATTGTAATATATATATATATATACAAATAATAATAATAGTAAATGATAACTTCTCGGTTGGATGTTAATATAACAGGAACACAAAATATTCAGATCCTAAATAAGTCACTACGTAAATAATTTAAATAAATATAAAACAAATATTTAGATCACAATTATTCCATGTTACAATTCTTCAGGTGAAAACAACCATTTTACAATATTACGATATTGTTAAAATAAAGTACTTTATAAAAGCTAGAACTTCAATTATATCCAGTTTTCAAAAACCGTCAAACTTATATACTTAACTCAAACGCCAAAAACAAGCAATTAAACCAAAGCGTCTGAAACTTTGTAGCACCCCATTTAAAAGGTCATACTTGCCAAATGTGAGAGTCATTTGGTTATACTTGCACCATCTCTGTGTCTGACAAAAGAAATTTCCTATCAACCCTAATAAAATCCAATTAGAACTGCAACATACTCACTCCCTTAATAGGATAAAAAAAAAGATTTAGATACAGTGAAATAAGATAAGCGCTGCCATTTTATCATTATGTATTTATTGACCAATTCTAAAAACCCAGCACCACACGTGCATACCATAAATAATAATTAATAAAAAGCAAAAAATTTTGAGTATATCATCGTAGATAATTCAGTTGGATATCTAAGGTTTGTTAAACAAAAAAAAAATTTCCTTGATAGTAAATGCTGAGACGTGAAAATTAACATTACTAATACATATATTAGCAATGTATTAATTTAGATTAACAACTAAATTTTTTGGTAAATATGTCGAATTTATTACCACTTAGATATTGTACAATTAGGATTTTATATTTTATAACAAAATTTGGGACACAAGGAAAGCTCTATTAGATAAATTTAAGGTGTGTGATTGTTTCAAACAAATTAGAATTTATAGTATGAAAGCGTTAAATTGACCTATTTTCTTGGAAGTGCAAACAGCTTATTATCCAGTTCTCTTTAAAAGGCATACCGGAAATGCATCAATCCACCTTTTACCCTTATGGTACAACAGGTTTTGGAGTTTGAACTGTCATTGTTATTTACTTATGTAAACAAATTTTTGCTGAGAAGGTTGGTTAATGTGTATAATTTTTTAATTTTTTTAAAGTAATTTAATCAAAACACACGATTTTGAATAATCCAATTCATAATTTCATTTACTAAACCAAAATATGTACTGATATAATAGTAAGAAAATCTAATCTAGATTTTACTTAATGTAAAACGTTGACATTTAAAATAATAATTTTGTTGAGCAAAACGTCTTTATTTTATTACTTTTATATAAATAAATATATTTATCTTCTCAGTACGTAATAATTAATAGTATAGATCATCTCATGAATGGATAGGTGTGCTATTCCACGCATTACAAAAAGGTAGTGGTTCAACATTTGTTTGAATGGATCAAAGAAATCCGTGGTAAAGCTTTATTAAAGGAGCTTCCGTAATACCAGACTAAGTATAAAATAAACAAATATCGTTGGTAGTTAAAGCCCATATTAATAATTTAAAATAGTAATAAATTAAATATGAAAAACATAGTAAACACATAAAATCACTTCAATATAAATAAAAATTCTACTAACGTTAATGAAAATTATGAATATATGTGTACGATGCAGAAAATTCAGATTAAATAATACATATATTTTTCTTTTTAATTTATCGACGGCGTAATATTGTGTTTGTGAATGAAAATGACTTAATTTCATTGTTGAAAAAATCTTTCAAATGAGTCGATATTTTAATTAAAAATGGCAACATAACGAGGCAATTTTTTTCTAAACTTAAGTATTTGGTTAAGTTAAATGAAAACTGTTGTTAAGTTCGATAGAAAAGGATATAGTGGTTTTTTAAATGTATAATAACTGGTTTTTAGCTAAGATTGAACACTCGTAAATATAAATACGTGAATTATCAACAATTTACTAAATATCGTTCTATGGTAAATTAAAAAGGATCTGTGAGCTTCAACTTTGCGTCTTGAAAACTCATTTTTTAGAGGAAGCCCACAGAAACGATATATTCCTTACAGTGATTAATATAGAGAGATTCACGAAGAATGTAAAAAACTCTCTGGACATGTTCTATTTATGAAAATAAAGAAGAAAGTTCATATAAACATAGGTTCGTAAACGTTTCATTAGCGAGTGTTGGCCGGCGAAAGATTTCATCCCGATTTCTGGACCTTTGTTAAAATTAATCCAGACTGAAATTCCTGGTATCCAAGGGGTAAATTTAGTGGTTTTAAAGGAAATCTAATTAGAAAATTTTCTCAAAAACTACAAAAAATACAGTCTTGGTACCTATTTTTTTTCAATTCTTCAGTTCAGATTTCATATAAAGACACCAAATTTACTCCTTAATTTGGGTCCCAAAAATTTCTGAATGCCTTAATTTTACCAGAGGCGCAGAAATCAGGGCGAATTTTTTCGTCAGCCAACACTAACTAATGAAGCGTTTTTGAACCTATGCTTATATGAATGAACTTTTTTTTATTTTCACAAGTAGAACAGGTTCTGAAAGTTTGTTACCCTTCGTCGTGAATCACTCTAGGGATAATAAATATTTAATAATTATAATAAGCTTAGCTTTGTTTAAGGCACTTCAAAACGATTTTGTTTGCAAAAAAGTCAATTTGATAGTCTCACGGGGGAATTTATTGTCTAACAAGACATAAAGAATTTTGAAACTGTGTACAACTGGTATACTAATTTTATCATATATATTGTGTTTATGAAAGATACTTAATTATGTTCAATACCCACACTAAATAATATTATTAACAACACTAAGCATGCGCAATATTTATGCTAAATTTACAGAATGAATTACGCAATTAATATTCTTTATTTAGTTATGCGGTACAATAGCGAAAAATATCAAAAATTTCATGTAAAAAAATTTCTCCGATTGATCTCCTTGATGTAATTACGTTTTCATTTTAAACATTTTGCAATATTAAAAATACAAGTGAGAAGAAAATTGAGTGCTATTCAATGTAAGCCTACATGAAAATCACTATGCAACAATTACTACTACTAAAAGTTAATATATTTATAATACATCCAAAGATAAATTGAAAATCTGCTATCTAAACCCACAGGTATTACGATTTCCACGTTAGTTTTATATGAATTAAAATTTTATACTTTATCATCAATAAAACTTAAACCAGTTTTAAGGCAAGGAGATCTTTCACTAATGCTTTTCAACTTGGTTTTGGATAAAGTCGTGAAAACCATCTGGGAAAATTATGGCTCAAGTACAAAAATAGGAAAAAAGAGTCAGAACGTCAACATTCCACGTCTAGTTTTTGCCAACGACTTAGCACCCTTTACAGAATCAGAAAAAGAAGTAATCAACCAAATTAACAAATTGAAAGAAGTAGATGAAAAAACCGGCTTGCTGATCTCCTTCTGAAAGACAAAACTGATGACAAGTGCCAGTAAATATCCGAAAAAGACAATAGAAACAAATTATGGTAAAATTAAGATCACAGATCATTTTAACTATCTTGGAGAAGTAATCAGTAGAAACTAAACAGATAAAAAAGCGATTCAGACAAAAAAAAAACAAAACAGAAATTAGAACAACTAAACCTTACGTCAAAAATATTTACCATATAAAACAAACTTTCTATAATTGTAAAATTAAGGCAGTATAGCACATTTATAAGATCAGTTATCTTGTAAGGTATGAAAACTACAATATAACTGGAGCTGATAATCTATTCAAGATAGAAATTATAATTTTAAAAAGGATTTATGGTCTAAGAAGAAAAGAAGAAGGCCAGAGACTGAGATCAAATAAAGAGATATACGATAAAATTGAAGATCTGGAAGTAACAATAAGAAAACTCTGGAAGTAACACGACTAAAATTCTATGGAAAAATGGTACGAATGAACCAATTAAGGCTAAACAAACAGATTTTCAGTATACTGTGGAATTATAAAGGTCACAGTGGCTATATTAAACAGATGAAAGAAGAGCTCAAAAAGTTCAAAATTACAGAAAATGACTGTATAGATCGAAAAGAATATAGAAAGAAAATTTTTGAATTAAAGATTCCTGTAGGTGAAAATAAAAAATTCATCTGAGGAGAATGGACTGAAGAAAAAAGAGCTAAACAACCCGAAATAATGAAATTCTGAAAGAGATAAAAAGAAACTTAAAAAAAAAAAATAATAAATGATATTTATTTAATATATTAAAAATAATTTAATAAAAATAATTTAATAATTCAAAATAAATGTATGTAACATAATAATATCAAGGGAAAACTACATGCGTTGATCATAATACAAGAAGACCTATATTTTAATTTAATTGTAATAAAACAATAGAAAATATTAATATTTTCTAATAATACAAATGATAATAATAGTAGCATTAATGTTGATAGATTCACCTGACGGATCATTTATAATTAAACCCAATCTGCGGTGTATACAATTTTCATTGTGTCACAACGAAAGAACTACTTGATTTATTTTTGTGTTAAATTTGTACAATTGTTAATTTCATATTGAAATTTTAATTTTAAATTTTCACCAAATAAAATGTCATTATTATTGCTTCTGCGTGTAGATAGTGAACATTTCATATATTTAATTAAAAGAAAAAATCGGTAATCGGTAATATAATGGTATTAATTATTGTGAATTTCTAGTTTAATACTAATTAAAAATGGTTTCATAACGCTATAGATCAGTTCCACAGTTTGCAGTTTACTGGTAGTCTTCAGTATATCTACTAAATTTGCGAGTAACTGATTTGCTAAGGTGACTTAGTTAAGGGTTTGATTAATTGAACTTCCTGAGGGATGGTGGTTAACCGGAATTTGAACAAAAAAATTCTATTTTAGTGAAAGTAAATAATCTTAATTAATTTTTTTTTCATTGTACGAATTACAAATTTAAAAAAATTTGGTAAACAGGGCATAACTTTCCCGGCCTTGCCCATTACAGATTTTTTTTCAAATACGCCATTTGGTTTTTAGATTATTAATGATTTAATTATGCACTATTTACCCTACAACTGCGAAAAATATCAAAATGTCCACTGAAAAGATTTTTGACCGAATTAACTCGCTTGATCAAATGACGTTTTTACCTTAAAAATTATGCAGGATTGAGAAACAAACAGATTTCAGTCCCTGTTGACTCCAGTGACTAAAAAAAATCTTTTATTAAGAGTGCGTCGAACGCCTAGGCTAAAGTGTGGGGGGGCCACCATCTTGTTAAAACATAACAGCAACGTTACTTGTTAAATTTGATTTTTTATTGCTTCTTAAACATCTTTGGCGTATACGCTCAACTATGTTAACACTCGTTTAGGACCGTACGGGGGACTTTTTCACTTCCACTGTGCCAGATTCCATAAACTGCTCGCACACTAGATGGTGGGTGGTACGAACAGTTAGTTATGTAACAGCATTAGACAATGCTGTTTGAACGAGGGGGATCATTGCTATAAACACGTCGGAAAGTCCGTTGATTAGTTATAATCATTTATACTTCGTTAACCACAAAACGTACTGTGCTTTCTAATGAAATATCGCCATTGTACTGACTGGTAGTGGAACAGAGGCGTTATGCGCATAGGTTCAAGGTCATAGCCGGTCACGTCTAAAAGAACTTGATGATATCCGATTAATTTTCAGTTCTAATTAACACTTTAATTTGAATTACATAGAGAGATATTATTTACGTTATCGCTGAAACCTTTTTAAATGACCCTTATTAATAACCAAATATTTGTACTAAATTTCAACTTTTCATTTGATCAGCGGGTTTTCAAGAGGGTTTTTGAAGCAAAACCTGTTTAAACCACGATACATAAACTCAAAAATTAATATTAGTAAACCATCTCCCTCCTTCTTTGTTAATTTTGTCTAAAGATTAACGTTATCAATGCCCCATATAAAGAAATTGTTTGAACCATTTTCGAAGAATTTCTGCAGAGCCAGTAATAGATGATCAAAATACACATGTACAAACGTATATACATCATTCAGAAATTTCTAAAACTTTTTTGGTTTTTTTTTTGGACTACTTTTTTTTAAAGACTACGGGTATTTCTATAAACTCCGATATCAAAACTTTTGGTCAATAGCTATACTTTCCCTTTATAGCTATGCTTCTGCAGCAGCAATAGAGATAAAAGTTAAACAAATGTAAAATCCCAAAAGATCAGAGTGTGATGTTAATTCGCGAGCAGTTCATTTTCTAATGAAGTTAATTTACGATTACTATAAATATTTATTTATATAATTAGTTGAATACAAGTTACAGGATAAGATTGAACGTTTCATTTACTATTCTGGAAACGGGTAAAAAGGACACATTTTTTGGGACCCACTAGCGTATTTTTCCACTTAGTTGTTAGTTCCAATATTTACAGTAAAAATAAGTACTGTCTGATTGCAAAAACTTATTACACAAATCCTAATACACTGCCTTAACGAAGTTAATAATTTTAATTCCACCTTAATTTATAATAATATTAAATTTCTTTTCATTTTATATTTTTCTTTGTCACACTATTCCCTAAAAAGAAGTCTTTTTCGTTTGTTCCCGATATCCGCGTAAACTATGAGTCAATGATTACGAAAATTTAACAGTAGCTTTCTTATGACCCCGAAATATTTACCTCAGTTCAAAACCTCACCAATCTCGTTATTATAAAAATAAATACTAAAATTTAATGTCATTGTCTATATCGGTAGATATTGTCTAAGTCAATATTGTCTTCTTCAGAAAGTTATTATGTGATTTACAAAATGTAATGTCATTGTCTAATCTTGCGGTGACCAGCGAGAATTTATCCTCAAGCGAGTAAAATAGTACTCAATAAATTTTTATATCCTAAATAGTTTATAGAAGTTCCATAGGGTAAGCCATACAGGCAATTAGCAGAAATTTTATTTTCAATTAGATGAAAATCAAATATCATAGATAGGAAGAAGAAGGACTTCTAGAGCTATTAGAATTTATAATCATAGACACTGTGAATCTACGCCAGAGCGTTTTTAAATACTTGGAAGAACTAAGTATACGCTCGGCTTAAAATCGAGATCAATCTTCGAGAAATACGTTAGGTCTCAAATCAACTTTTGATTATCATTCTCAAAGATATTCAAACAGGTAGCATGATTAAAATATATAATCGTTGCAATGCCAAAAAAAAAAAAAATGGAATATGAAACTGCTAGAATTTGCTGTTCTGGGGGCTATCAGTTATTGAACAACTTCAATATCCTCCAGATTTCATTAAAAATTTGATTTTGTGAACACATCTTTTATTTAAAAATCACTTAGATTATTCTTGATGTAAAATACTGTAATTTCCAATGATATTTGGAGCAAAAGAGAAAAGCGAAGGAAAGTTTTCAATAGCAAGAACTCTGAGAGCAACTGCCCATACACAACTACTGAAAAACTATTTCCAATATTTTAATTTCTTTTCACATATAACGCGGGCTAAGCTACGACAGGAGATGCTGATTTTTTATAATCATTTTTTTTTTGTTGTAAAATCAGATGAAATAATTTAAAAAAATCTAATATTGACATAAAAATTGACTCCTTTATTACCTAAAGTTGAAAGGTTATAACATGATTTGTTAATAGAATAAAAATTGACAAATTGTAGTTTGATAATTTTTTTTTTAATTTAAATATTTATTAAATTTTACAAGATAATGAGAGAAAATAAGTAAAAAAGCTTTTTTTCCTAAGTACTACGTTGCAGTCTCTTCAATTAGTGAACAATAAGCAACCCCTCCTTCTCTGCCCATTAAGATGGGGATGATATGTATGACATACAAATGATATGTAGTCTTGTATAGATTCAGGCCGACCAATCCAAAAATGTGTGCCCAAACCACCAAGATACACCGATACCCACTCTCTAGTAATCATATCCGTATAAAAGCAACTAACTTTTACTAAGCTTTGAACCTAGTAAACTCATGCTAACTAGTTGTGGACGACGAGTTACCACTGGATCAGCCTGGTGGCTTAAAAAAAGACTTTAAAACCAAAAAAAAAATAATTCCATTTAGATTATAAACAGCTGGTACACCCGAATTTAATTTATCAGTAATTCGGATCCTAGCCAAAATTAAAGGATAAAAACGTAAGTTTTATAGATAATTTATGATCAGGATATACTTTTATAAATTACTTGAGGATTCGAAAACAGATAAGAAAAGAAATGCATTCTCTATCATAAATAAAATTTAGTTATATAAAATTAAACGTTTTTCAACCACTGAAAATCATCTATAAAAGAAAGTTGTAAAATTTTATTTCAATATAAAATCCTAATAAAATTTACTATCAGAATTACTACATAAAAAATGTATTGTTTTATGTTACAGGCAGTGTGGGTAACAGCATTAGCTCCGTATGTTGTATTATTTATCCTCTTAATCAGAGGTGTATCATTACCGGGTGCAGCTGAAGGAATTAGATATTATCTTACTCCACAATGGCACAAATTAAAAGATTCAAAGGTAAGCAATTAAAGAGGAAGAAATTAATGAATAAATAATAATGTGAAATTTTAAATTGATAAAAATTGTTATGTATAATTAATCAAATCTTTAAAATGTTTTTCAGGTTGTTAAAAAATTTCATTATTATTTTTATGTATGCCTCTATCAGTAATAGAAAAATAAACACCAAGTTACCTTTTACAGAAATTATTTTATTTTTTCAAAGTATTTTTAAACATTATTAACACCATCATGCAAGTAGCGAGCGGGGGGCTAAGGGAGATATAGCCACAGCCGAGATTGTCGGACGATGGGGGCTGCAGCCTCCATCGCCCGACAATTCGTTCCGGACTGACCTTGACAACTGTTAACCACCTTTATAAGGCAAAGCAATATCAAACGTTAACTCTCTGCGGTATCTTGATACATGTGAATGTTTATACATTTAAATAAAAAAACATATAAACCAACATGAGAATCTTCCATAGAAATTTTACTGTGGAATAATCACACGTACATAAATGCCAATTCAAGTGTCTTCACTAAAAAATACACTTATTAAATATTATTAAATAGTAAGAAAACTACACAATTGGAATTTTACCCCAACGGAAGGAAGCATAAACAAATTTTTAAAATTTTCTATGGAAGACCAAAAAATTAGTTTTCTACTTTTCCGGTGAGTATAGGCAGAATAGATAAAATAAAGGGGAAAGTATAGTGATCATGTCAAAAATGGAATACCGATGTGTTTTTTTTTTTTGCAAATCTCTACGGTTTAGAGTCCAACTAGCTCATTTACCAAAAAACATACGTAAAACGTAAGCATGAGTGTCGCACAATTTTTGTTCTTATATTTCACGGTTTGAACGAACTGATATCTTTTAGATTTGGCTCAAATATTTCTATATATGTGTACTGATTACATTAACTTCTTTTCTCAAAATTCGTTAAAGGATGAGGAATATCGCCAAAAACCAATTTCTATGTTCTTCAGAGAAATTTTAGGGAAAATTTTATTGAAGCGAATTTACCTACAATGTATATATAAATAATTTTAAAAAAAACTTTCAAAAACGCCACCTCTTGAAAATGGTAAATGTTTTTTTTTGTTTTTTTACTATATCTCCCTCCGGTTTGAATATTTTACACAATTTTTTTGAAATTTTTACTTCATATTTAGAGCTTCATATCCAAGAAATGTCTACAATTTTTTTTTGAAGTTATTGAACCCGAATCTAAAATTAGAAACGTTTTTTGAAAATCTTTTTTCCTAATTTTAGACTTTATTGAAGGCGGTGTTAGAGAAAAAAAAATTCTTATTAATTTGGTAACCTATATAACCTATTCAACAATATTTTCAGAGAAGGTTTTCTTAAGATAGAAAAACTACCCCTAAAGAATATAAATTCTGTTATTTTGTTTTTTGGCTTGACTCTTAATTTTTTTTATTAATTATTTTTAAAATTTTTCTTCATCACTTTAAAACTATTAAAATGAATGTAGTTTTGGCATCTATATTATATTCCGGATCCAAAATAAGAAGTAAATTTTTTAGTTATTTTCATAAAACTTATACTTCATTTTTTCAATAATTTTAAACAATTCTCTTTTTTTATATGTTTACATGAAGATTACATAAAAAATCAAGTTTATATAAAACGTAACATTTGTTACCGAGAAATTAAGAAAATTATAAATTTCATTCTAACTCCATTTTAACCCTTTAAATTCGTAATTTCAAAAAATCCTTTCTAACAATACACCTTACAGAATGTAGACTCCATAAGGAGTGTATACAAATTTTCATCAATTTCTCTTTAATAGTTTTAACTGGGCGTTGATTGTGAATCACTCAGGATATGTTATTTTATATATAAAAAAGACCTCTATTTATTTTTTATAATTAATTTTTTTTAAATATAAAATTAATAAAAAATAAAAATCTCCACAAAATGAATCTTGTAGCAAAATTTTATTTTGTATCAATATAAAATGTGGAAAAACAGCTGTTTACGTGACGTGTTTGTTGTGTACTTTTTGAGTGACTTATTTTCTTTGTATTAATTGTATTGTGAATTTGGGAATTTGGTAAGGATAATTATTTGTGACTAACCCGGACTTGGAGCTGGTGAGTATTATACAATATTTTAAATAGCCCGCTAGGGCGTAAATAACAGATATTTGTGATTAACACAATTAGCTAACCCCAACATAACCTACTAAGGATTGCTACTACGACGCTCGGCCCAGCTGATCGTCGTAAACAAACACTACAAATCTACCACTTCCTCTAACTTCAAGGTAATAGTTACGAGTATGAACGACCAAGTAACAATGTATGAAAATGTATCTGAGAAGACGCACTAGGATGACAGATTATAAGCAACTTGGAATAATCATGATCAACCGTCGAGTGAAGCCAATCGTTCAGGAAATCTTACTAAACAAATGACAAAATCAGGGAGTTACTTCACCGTAGCCCAAAAACTAACTTACTACAATAAAAATTAAGCCATAGCACTAGACGCCACAGCAGATATTTCGATCAGTGTCTACATCGTGGCCAATTAGTCACTTATACGCATCCAAGATCTCTATGAACCGAGTGTGTATCTACATGTCGAATAGTGATCTTGCCAAATTGATCATCGACAAAAACAGTAAAGTAAATGTTGGCAACCACCTCACCCCTTGTTGACTACATCCAAACGGGTAATCCTCTCTAATGTGTGCCCAGTTATCCCAAATGAGATATTAGAGGAGGAACTAAAACGCATTGACATCCACCTTGGACAACTTTCCTGTGTATCGTTTCAGAGCCGGGTTACGAACATGTTCTTAGTTTTCGTCGTCAGTTATACATACACCCTGACGATATTAAAAAGATAGCAAATTCCATGCACCTAACCTACGATGATTCACCGTTGTGAATATATCTCTCGGCCGATGCCCTGCCCTGCTTCCTCTGTAAGCAACCGGGGTATGTAGCAAAAAATTGCAAACTACAAGAGAGAAACCCTTGTAACCTAGAAGCATATTCTGGGACTACAGACCGTCTGGATTCAGAGACCGTTTTTCCTAGCCTCTACCAACTTCCGATTGCACCGAGTAAGACGTAGAAGAGAGCGTTGTCCACCAACTCTAGTTCTGACGACCGTTGGGGAGATATCAGGAACGCAGCAGAAACGCAATGCAATCCTCCAAACCAAAGACTTGTCAGTAAAATAAGATCAAAGAAGCCGGAAAGATACTGACAAATTTGATGCGGGCCTAGAACCTCTAATGGAAATCTTTAAAGCCAAAGACAGCCCCTACGTCGTGAACTATATTGACTTCAAAAGCTTTCTGGAACGCTGCAAGGAAATTCAGCGATATTAGAGCTGTCATTAGAATACACATTTAATACAACGGGACTCATACATACGGTTCGGGAAAAATATCTGTAAGTACTGGAAAGGAGTATAAAAAATAATTTTACGCGAGTAATAAACAAATTGGTGCGATAAGTATAGACTAATGAGTCAATGGAGGATGCTGAAATTACGTGTATGCCCGATGAGGATTGCAATGACTACGCTGAGATGTCTCTCGTCGATAGCCCGCTGGTCGATCTATCTGTATAATCGTTCTTCCGAAGAATTTCTCATACACAGGCAATATTCACCATATTAACGACTCAACCCTACAATGGAATATTAACGGGTTCCACCCCCAGAGAGAAAATTTGCAGTTTCTCATTAATCGGCTTGGTCCGACTCTAATATGCCTTCAAGAGAATAATTTTAAGGATAAGCATTGTGCAGTACTGAAGGGCTATAACGTTGTTTTCAAAAACAAGTTGGAAGTTTTCCACGCCAGCGGCGGTGTGGCCATCTATATCAGCGATCGACTAACCTATAAAGAAATTTATCTACACACTGGACTTGAAGCTGTGGCATTGTCTTTTACACTTACTTCTGGCACATTTACTATATTTAATATTTACCTCCCTAGCAGTCGAGAGTTTACTGTTGAGGAACTACAGCTTACACACCTCAACAGCTCATATGAGACCTTTAGTGCAATGGACCTAACCATATGAAACGAATCATCAACTCACCTTCATGAATGGGTAGTTCCATATCATATCTACATCATAGGGAACGGGGAATAGATAAATGAATATGTTAGGGAATTTTCAGATTTTGTAATGCGCGCTGCTGAGCTTAGTATACCTAAAACGTCTGGGTATATCGTTAAAAAAGTATTTCTTGGAGCAACAACGAATGCAAATTAGCAATGCAAGCGTCAAAGAATGCGTTCAATAGATATAAAGGTCATCGGAATGCGCCAACTTTTGTGAAATACAAAAAACATCGCTCGAGAGCTAGCAGGACATATAAAGAAAGTAAACGCCAAGCGTGGAGCAATTACTTGGGTTCTCTTAAAGGCCACACTCCCATGAGTGAGGTACGGAACAAACAAATTCAAAGGAAACTTTAAGTCGTGTAACCATGTACACGATCTGTTGAGAATAGCCGCATAATACATGATCCTTATGAAATAGCGAACATTCTGGGCGACAGGTTTTTCACTGAATTCAAGCGAGTCAAACTTGACAACAGTTTTCTCAGAAAACTGTTGTCAAGAGGCAGCGTTAAGAGCCAGTAATACTGCCTTAAGAGGCAGTAAGAGGTTTTGTCTGCCTCTGCCTCAGTACTCCACTGCTTCTTACACCTGTTCAACATATAGTGGAGGAAGTAGTGTTTCCGGACGTCTGGATGGAGGTAGAAGCCGTCCCTGTGGCTAAGCCCAACCGTGACTTCACTTTGGCAGTGAACTACTGTCCGATTGCTTTAACATTTACACTTTTCAAACTGATGGAGGAGATAATAAACAACAGACTGAAATAGCATCTGGAAAAAATAAATTCTTCTCCCAATACCAATACGGGTTCAGAGAAATTATATCTACCATGGATAACCTAGTATCGTCTCTAAGGAGCACGTCCTTGTAGTAACGTTAGACATTGAAAAGGCCTATGAGATGCTTTGGTTAGAGAGGATCATCCTTGTCATAACGGTACGGTCCTTATACAGGACTTTGTCCTTGTACAAAACGGTGTTAAAGGGAATTTGTTAAACTTTATGGGTAATTTTCTGAGCAAACAGACGATCCTTATTAGGGCTATGGGGTATTTTCAAAAGTATTTGTAATTAAAAATGCAATCCCTCAGGGATCTGTCCTAAGTGTGGTTCTCTTCTTGGTGGCTATTAATAGGGTAGCTGATATGATCACTCCGCCGGTGAAAAAAAGTATCTTCGCTGACGATATAATTATTACCTAAAGAGGAAAGAAAATTGAAACTACTAGGGAAATAATACAGTATTCGCCGAACTCAGGGCAAAGATGGGCACAGTGTAATAGTTTAAAATTGTCAGTAACTAAATCAATATTTATTGTTTTCTCTAGACAGCTAGACGGATATAAGAACATGGTTAAATTAAAATGAGATGAAGATGAGATAAAGATAACAAACTAGATTAAAATTCTAGGTGTAACGTTTGATGAAAAGCCGATTTTCTCGAGCCACATTAATTATACTATGGCTGAATGTTTAGGCAGAATTATTGTCCTTAAACTCATATCATTTTGCAACCGGGGTGCTAAAAACACATCATTCTGAACACATATAGAAGTATTGTTTTGTCGAGGCTGGAATACAGGTCTGTCCTGTAAGACTCTGCGAGAGAAAAAAATTAAGGGCTTTTTAGACTGCTTGCACGATACTTGCATTCGAATATCTATAGGGGAATTTGCCACTATACCTAGTCTACTAACGGAATCTTATGAACTCCCACAGTTCATAAGACTGATTGAAGTCCTTATCACAGCCTTTCAACCTCAGACTGCAAAGATAAATCGCATTTTCGCTGTTTGCAATCTACTTTATTTCTTTGTATTCTATCATTCAACTATTTATCTTGTTGTACATGTATATCCATGTCTTTCTTAAAATCAAAGTACATCTTAAGATAGCTGAAGGCATGACAGTTTTTTGTTTGCATAATGAATTAATTCACTACAGAAGCTTACAGAGAAGCTTGTAGGAGATAATATGGAAATGAAATTTTGTAGCGTATGATAAATGCCGAGTCTGACTGGGATTCAAACCCGGAAACCCCGGGTGAAAGGCCGAGACGCTACTTCACCACGGAGAAATACTATCAGCCAATTTATTCCGAAATATTATTTCTCAAAAACCAATATTAGATTTTACTAATTAATACTTTCCTCTTAAGGCTGTTGTATTTTTATTAAATCTGATGATATCTGCACCTTACTGGATTTTATTAACCTGGTAAAACAGAAAATTGCAGGTCGTTCTCTGTAGTGGAAATTACCGGCTGATCGTTAGCAAATAAATATATTAATTATACATTTTCTTTTTAACTTTATACTCACAAGTAATTCCCACATTCTCACTCATTCATAATACGCAAAACAAGGTGGCGTATCCTTTTTATCTTAATAACTTATTTTTGAGTTATTAATTTATTAACTTATTTTAAGCTAATATTAAATAATTAATTTTTTTATATTAAAAAAAGTAAGGTTTTTATTTGAATTTATTTCAAAAGTCAAGTAAATTTTAATTTATTATTATATTTTTTTATAATTTTTGTTTACTTTTCCGAAGTTAAAAATATGTAATAACAAGAAAATATGTTAAATTAAAAATAATTAACTCATTTCACAACGCTTCGTCCATTATTTTATCAATTTTCTTTTAAGCTAATTTTTTTTCATGTAAATTTAACGATATAAAATTCTTAAATTTGAATATTTTTAATCAGTTGTTTCTTGTATTGCAACGGGGATAAAAAGAAGTCTTACTAAATTTAAGTTACAAAATCCTTAAATGATTTAATTTCTTTTATTTACGTATGTAATTTTAAACTCTTAATAATATATATGTACATAATATAAAGGATTAAACAATAATAACTTTCCTTTCATTGCAACAAAATTGTACAAAATGATCATGGAAATTGTTCAAAAGAGCTACTATTGCTTATTTTTTACGAGGATTACTTTATTTGAGAAGAAAAATCTACTTCCTGAAAGTCCAAATGCTTAAAATGGAAGTTGATTTAACAATACAATGCACATATATATACATATACATGAAAGCTTTTAACACTTTGGAAAGCTCAGCAAATGTAACAATTGTTACAAAATCCACATGAAGTACTACTTTAATACGCCTTTTTTTTTACTGCTTACTAACCGTTATACTGAATAATTGTTTAAAATAGTACAAAGCTGACAACAGTTCATTTACAACAAACACAATTGTTGCAATTAAAATAGATGTCTTCTAAAACGTTTAGTTTTAACCTTAATATATATATATATATATATATATATATATATATATATATATATATATACACACACAGTAAATTACATTTATTTAGAACAAACCTATATGTAAATTCAATAAAAAATAATTTAAAATAATAAGTAGAATAGTGGCCCTAATCTAAAAAGACATTTCGTCTAAAACAAATAATAAAATAATCAAGTTGATTATTTCATTTCGAATTATAGATAATATTAAATCAAAGCTCTGTCTAGGATAAATTACTTTTTAACCCCATTATTTTTTAACCCACATGTCCCAAACATTATCTATAGACTAACTGAGTTAGCGAAAATTCTTTTTTTAAAAATGTTTTCACGATATTTAGGTTTCAAAATATTTCCCGTGAAAGAAATTCAATTTAATTTTCTATTATATAAATATTATTTAAATATAATATAAACAAAAAAATTATGAACGGAAAAAATGATAAACTCATGATTTTCTAGATTGTTTCTCTAATTTCAAAAATGTTTGTCAACCTTCGTAAAGAAGTGATGATATCTTAATCATTCATCAGTTACGTCCCATGCTCAGACCTCAGTCATAATTTGGATTTTTCTTACGGTATAAAATTTCCATTATATAGCGTAAGAACATATGATATATAATGGACTTATGCTATTTTTTCACATAAAGACTTCGACGGATAAATTATTCAAAAAAACTCACGCAATAAGTGTGTCACAAGGGCTGATTTCCGTTGTTTGTTAAGAAAGAAAGGGTGTTGCACTCCAATGATTTTTTAAAATAATATTGCTTTCGGTGATTTTTTGTATTTCATGTTAATTTATTATCATGCGTTTTTTTAATAATACTACGAGATAATGCGTATTATTCCAATGAATACATTGTACCTGTACATTTGTGTTTCTTTCTTACTCCTTTTCACATAGTTGTCCAGTTATGGCCGCATCAATTGCTTAACACTGCTACATGTCAAAAACACACTTTTATATTGTTTCCCATAATTTGTATGGTTTTGGAGCCTTGCTCACAAAAAAGAAAAGGTTCAAATTGGTCAAACACGGTTAAAACTGATGTTTTTTAGACCTCTTTTCCTCATACTAAATCACAGTTTGAATTATTGCGAAACTAAAGTACTATAACGAACTAGCTCGATCCTGATGGTGCTTGAAAAATTTAATTTTGGCTTTCTAACATGACACCCTTCAAGTTACAACATGAAAATCTTGTAAAACCTTGAAAACGTACCCAAAAACCTAGCTTTTATTTTTAAATCCGGTTCCTAATTCACTTGAAAATCAATAGGGCTCTATTCCCAACAGGTCGAAATCGGTTACGATTTTCCGTACAATAGAGCGGACGAAAAATCTTATACATAAATATTAAATAAACAGTGAAAAATCGTGTTGAGACTCCAAAAAAAATTGGTCCCCCTCCCACAACACCCCATTAGAAAATCTAAGCGGGTGCAATAGCGATTTCTACAAATTCTTTGGAAATCCGCTAAAAAAGTATATACGATTTTGTATTTGTGTGAGGCGCGCGAGCAGATACTTGTGCCTTTAAAAGCTGATAATGGGGATTTATGATACACTTATCTTTCTCCGGCTATAAAAGAGCTAATGAAAATGTTCAAAATTTTTAATAAATTTTAATCTATAAACGTGTTGTCACATTTTAACAAGCAATTCATACATAATAAATTCACTTTTTTATGAAATTTTTGTCACTATTTAAATAATTTACTAAATTAAAAATATTTTATAGCAAAAATATCTGACAATATTACATATATTAGTATTAATATATATTTTTATATAAATAGGAAAAAAAACGAAGTTTGTTGGTTTAATAAATAATAAAAAATTGTTCCAATTTTAATTAATTTATAAATGAAACTACGTGTTGAAAAAAATTTTTTTTAAAATTTTTTTTTAGGTGTGGATTGACGCAGCTTCGCAAATATTCTTCTCCCTTGGTCCTGGTTTTGGTACCTTGCTTGCCTTATCCAGTTACAACAAGTTTAACAACAATTGTTATAGGTAAGTCGAAAGATATAACTTACATATCATTCATTACTCAGCTTATGATGACCAGATTTAATTACATAATTTGAATTTTATCGTACACTGTACGATAAAATAATTAAAGATTGTATACTGTAATATTTACAGCATAATTTTCATTATCATTTTTTTTTTCATCATTAATTCAGGTAGATTATGTTTTTAGACTAATTACGTACAATACATTTTTGAGGTAATAATCTGAATAATAATTTTTATAATGAAAAATTGTAGTGCTAAATTTACGGATCCTGATAAGGAACTTAATATTAAAAGGTAACCATGATGCTTGATTATCCGAATAGCTTGATGACATGATACGAATTGAGGTCCTAATTTTTTAGGAAACAAAACAGATAAAAGTCGAAGTCGATTTCAGTGCGTTTGACATGCCGTATATTGGTTTAGTGAAGAAGACAATGGAAAACCACTTCATTCATCACCTTAATAAGCGTGCATTGGATGTTTATTACACTTAGGAATTTATTTGCCATTTGCAGATGTAATTTTGTCTTGCGTCATGTCATCTACTATAATTACGGTTATTGTACCCAATTACATTTACAGATAATTCACGAAGAATGTAACAATCTTTCAGGACATGTTCTATTGGTGAAAATAAAGAAGAAAGCTCATGTAAACAAACATAGGTTCGTAAACGCTTCATTTGCCAATTTCGGCTGGTGAAAGATTTCGCCCACATTATTCCGCCTTCGTTAAAATTAAGCCAGACTATAATTCGGAAGGCTCTAGTTAAGGTCTTTAGTTATATTGTATTTATTTAGTGTTTAATTATTTTATATGAAATCTGACGTGAAAAGCTATTTAAAATAGGTTCCAGAACTTCATTTCTGTAGTTTTCGAGAAACCTGGGATAAAAGACAAAACGTTTTAGTCGAATAATCATTACTTTATGTTTGTTGTAAAATAACCTTTTTTAATGGGTTAAAGGCTTAAACAAAACTTGTAGAGAATTTGATTCTTAGTAAAACGGTTAAAGTTTTTGGTATGGTTTAAATCCACAGAAACTAAATACTAACGTAAGAATTTCGAAGTTATTAAAAAAAATATATCAACTTGTGCTAGATTTTAATTGCCTAATTAAACGAAAAAAAATTTCAAAATTTCAAAAAAAAAATTAAATATTTTAGAAAAATAAACAATAAAAATATTAGAATAATGAAAATTCAAATAAAAAACAATTTTTATAAATGAAATAACAAAATAAGATACAACTAATTATATAGAATTCGACTGAACCGAAAAGATGATTTTTAAAAATACGGTTTTGTTTTTAGCTAAAAAATATTATTAAAAAAATATCAAAATATAAAATTATACAAGATTTCAGTTTAGGTCTAATTGCTCATCCAAACATAAATTGATTTTGAGAGCTTTACAACTGAAATCTTTCTCATAGTTTGATAAATACAGCTGTAAAGAGATCATTCAAATCGACTCAGTGGTTTCCGAGTTTTAACCCAACATTTGTACAAACAAATAAACAGTAATTTATATAAAAAAATATATTTTATATTTTGAAAAATAAATAAATAAAGGAAATAATAAAATAAACATATTTTATTATAAAAGAAAATAAATTTAAACTGGAATCTTTTCCAGTTTGACTATTCAACTATATCTGGAAAACTACAGACAGCAATTACCAAATTACCATTTTTAACAAAACTGGCATCCGTAAATTGAAAAACTTAACTCCGTACGTTAAAAAAATACACAAATAATATTAAAATCATATGTACTAATTCTGGAAAAAGCTTATACAGTTAATATGAATACAGATTTTTTCTAAATTCCTCAATTACATAAAAAAAATTATTTGTTTAAATCCATAATATAACAGAAAAATGAATGAAAATAATTATTAATTCCAATTTTTATAAAATAATCAGAACTAGCGCCAATGAAAACCATCAAATAATGGAAATGTAACATAAATTATAATATTACTGAGAAGAAATGGAACAATACCGTAACAAAGTTAATGAAGTCATTCAAAACCTCATCAAATTTTAATTACATAAAAACCTAGTTATCTTAATGTTAAAAATAACTGATGAAAGTTCGTGCAGATAATAAAAAATTAATTTTCTTAATTTATATTTAACGATTAAAACGATAAAAGTTCTAATTATAAAAAATAAGATTTTATTTTTTTATTTATTTTTTTAATATCTTCCATTTCATTTAATAATCTAGTGTAAAATTTAAAGATAAATGTAATCTGAATGAATGTGTTTCTCATAATTTGAGTTAAAGAATCCTGTAAATATTTCTGGCAATGATTTTTTTGCAATTTTTTGTTATTTAAAAAGTTGACAACTAAGTTATAATACTTTCTTGGCATTGGTTATTTATTCTTATACAGTGGAAAAATATACATCTAAAAAGTTACCCAAGATTTCTTTTTTTGGGATGGGATAACTTATGATGTAGTTTTATTGCAAAATTATCATTATATGTTTAAATGTACCAAAAAAAGTTTTAAAAATTAAAAAAAAATCTGAATTCTTTTTTCTTTCGCTCCCCCAATATTCCAAAATCACCTTCCAAGATTTTTTTTGATTTTTCTACGATTATTATAATAAATTATTATTATAAACTAAAAAAAAAAATTCACCTAATAAGAAGTTATCTAAGATTTGTTTTTTGTTGGAGAGGTGGGAGAATTATGATGTAATATTATTACTAAATGTTTATAATTTAAACTTTTAATAATATTAATGGTTAATATATTACTAATATAAAATTAACTATTAATTATTATTGTATTAAGATTAATAATAATAAGTTAGAGTAAAGTAATATTAATAATGTTAATAGTATTAAATATTTATTTTAAAAAAAATTGAAAAATTCAAAATATCGATACTTTTTAAACTTGATCGGCTCCCCCACCCCAAAAATTGCTCCCAAAGTCATTTATTTTTTGCGCCGCTTGCACTACTACCTTTTAAACGTTTAAAGAAAATTCGGTTAAAAAAATATGCAATAGATAAAAAGATAGCATTTTTCGATTTTTGGGGAAGAGGCGAATTTTGAGACAAAATTATTTTAAAAACTGTAAGATAAACATGTACGCATGTAATGAGCTTAATATAAAGTAGGGCTATGTTTTGGAAACTTTTGAGAAAATTGACTACCATAAACCTCCTCCATCCCTTGGAGATATTGACCCCAAAACTTAACTGATAAGCTGTTCCATATATTCGAGCCTTTGTACAAAATTTATACAAAATCGATCTATCCAGTTAAAAGTTATTAATCTTCAAATACGCCAACACATGTACAAACATACGTGCGAACATATTACCCCTTTTTTATTTTTTGGAGTTTCTGGGTCATGAAAGGACGAGAAAAATCCCACACCCCTTTTTGACTGGTTACAGTTATATCTTCCTGCTATGATGACAGTAAAATATAAACGGAAGAAAAAAAGATAATTCTGTTTTTCCGCGTAATTTAAATAGATAGAAATATTCCAATTATCACTGAAATATTTTTATTTACTTTTTTTAAATTTCCTCAGGGGTTTGATTGGTTTAATATAATTATGAATTTTTGTCTATTTTGTACAACTTTTTCAGCTCCTAATACTGCAATCTTAATTTCTATAATAATACTTTATGTTTCCATTTCATTATTTCATTATTACATTTCTTTTAATCTTATTTATTTTCAAATTAAATTTTTCCTTAGCAATGAATCTATTTCATTACTTCTAGCTTATTTCTAGATTCAGCAAAAAAAAAACAATGGTCATAAATGAATCTTAATATTTTTTGTTCCTGCACTGTTACGCTGCTCTCAAATCCCTATTTAGTTAATATTAATAAGTAAAATTTCACACTTTCTTGAATGGCTGAAAAATAACTCTTTGATAATCGCTATGAATAATTTTACCAAAACTTTTTTCAGGATTTCTTTTTTACAAGAGATCTAATTTTTTTTTTTTTGAAAAGAAATCCATACCAACAAAGAAACGAACACAAATCTAGATAAAAGGGTAACATAACAGCTGGGAAAACTGAAATAATGACTACTTGCTACATTTTTATACAAATAAAAAACAAAATTACAACAAATTGTTAAAAATTCAAGGACAAAAACTTAATCATTTACGTCATACACGGATAACTCACCCAAATGATAAATTTTTTTTAATAAAAATTTCCAAGTATTACGTTTGTTTTTCTCTTACTTATGAAAAATGGTGAACAATAAAAGTTTCCTATTGAACTGCTGATATTTTTCGAACATTTAACTTAATTTTTATAGATGAAATTTCAAAATAAAATTCAATTAATTTTATAAAATTTCATATTTCATAAAGCTATCATAGATTTAATTAATTTATTCTAGGTTATCATTTTAGCTAAATATTTCAATAAAATTATTATAAATAATTGTCATTTAAAGTAATTTCAATAGAGTAGTTAACTAAGAATATAAAAAATGTTGAGAACATGTTCTATTGGTGAAAGTAAAGAAGAAAATTCATAAAAAACAAAATTTCAGAAACGATTCGTTAGCGACTGTCGGTGGCGAAAAATTTCCCCGGTTTTTGCGCCTTCGATAAAGTTAAGCATGACTGTATGAAATTCTTCTAAATCCAAATTTAGTAGTTTTATATGAAATCTGACCTGTAAAAATGAAGAAAAAAAGGTTCCAGTTCTGAACTTTTAGCAGTTTTCGAGAAATCTGGAGCAAAAAACATAAGATTGGGGTCGAAAAACATACTATTTTATGTTTGGCATAAAAACGGTAATAAATGGTTAATAAAAACATAAAAAGTTTTAAACAAAACTTTGAGAGAATTCTATTCTGAGTAAAACAGTGAGAATCACTGTAAAACACAGTAAAACTGTCCAGAAAAGACTACATACAAACGTAAGAATTTGGATGTTTATTAAAAATAAAAAAATATAAAAATGTAGCTGATTTTAATTACAGAAGAGCTAATTATTAGAATTCTCAGTGCGGTACGACTAATACAAAATTAAGATCTGTTGAAATACGTTTAGCTACTAACAGTACTGTTCGTAAGGCAGAGTGCTGTATTCACTGTGGCGGAGAATATTTTCAGCAGTTTATTTCATCGATTGTTAGTCGGTTTTATGGTTTGCGGTTCATTTTTCAAAAATATTTAATTCTTTGCTGTGTAGTACTGAAAATTTTGTTTTGTTTAATACCTTTTTAAAAAAGAATTGATATGTTTTATTTTTAACAAACTTCGAAATTCTTACATTCTTAGTTAAATAATTCATAAAATTTTATTAAAATCAAATTCTCCAAAATTTGTTTAAAACCTTTTTTTTTTGTTTATTACCCATTTAACCGAGTTATGTTGCGGCAAAAATAAAATATATTTCTGACTCCAATTTTTTGTCTTCTACCCCAGATTTCTCAAAAACAACTAAAAAAATCCCTTTCGGCACGTCGGAAGGCGGAGGTAGATTTCACCGGTTGTAAGTAGGGGATAAAAAATTTCCACCTTAAAATTAGGAAAAAATTCAAATTTACTCAATACGACAATGGTTGCTTGCAAAAAAAAGTTTCACATGTTTAGTATACGACACGCCCATCTTACAATTCCAGCAATATTTTATTCATCACTTGCCGTAATGGTTGGTCATATCAAAACTTGTTTCAGGCAAAAGTTTTAGGGAATGTTTAGAGAACTAACGACCACTTTAAACCGATTCGATACTCTGCTTATTAAGGGAGGTATGATTTTTTTTTGTCTTCGAAAATTTTTTCACCCGCTGGGCCAATGGTTGGTGATATCAAAAAATTTTACTTAGATAAGGAACTTTAAACGAATTCGATATTTTACTTAATAAGAAAGTTATAACGATATTTTGTGTTTTCGAAAAAGCTCTCCCCATTTCCGTTCCCATGGTCCGATTTTGGCCGTTAACGAGTTCGACCGAGATTTTTGGAAGAGTTATTTTTAAGCAACAATTTGAAAGTGATTGGCACAAAATTACGGCAGTTGTAGTGTCCACAAGAAAGTGAAATTATATATATATATATATATATATATATATATATATATATACACACATATAAAATTTTGAGCTGACGGTGGTTTTGGTGTCTGGAGTATTTGAAACGCGAAGATATGTCGAAATTTTCCGGAAGTTGAATCATGGTACCCATTACAGTAGGTAGCTTTCTAATGAAATCTACCAAAAACATAGATGGTCCAAAAACATGATTAAACTATTATGTAATTTGGATGGTTTTACCCATTTACAACCCCTTAAAATTTAATAATTCATTCAATTTGAAAAATAGATATTTTACATTAAAAAAAAAATTATATTATTAATCATTAAAGATCTTTTACTGGTTTTGAATAAAAGTCTATTTAAAACCATGTCCATTTAAACTCGTTTAAATCAGAGTAAACGTCGGACCTTAAAATATTAAATATCACGTCATTATTTTCAAGTCATTTAAATAAGTGATGCGTTGATATTAAAGTGTAACCTGCCCTATCCTATTCGTATTGTATTATAATATAATATTAAATTTAACTTGTTTCATATTATAATTTATTCTAAGCGTGTCATTACACGTGTATTATTTGTATTTTTTTTATAAACTTTGTTAATATACCATAGGCATTTTTAATATTATTACGTTCTATTGAATGAAATGTTTTATCTCTTTAATTTTTAAATAGCAAATTAAATTTTTTTTTTTACTTTAGACCGGAACACTCGTTTATAATTCTATTTTGTAATATGTCGACATTAGAACGGTAAACAACAGCAAATATATATATATCTAACCTTTTACTTCAGGGTTATCTTTTTTCTGTTTAGCCTCCGGAACTATCATAAGGTAATCCTCCTTCAGAGGATGAATGAGGATGATATGTATGAATGTAAATGAAGTGTAGTCTTGTACAGTCTCAGGCCGACCATTCCTGAGATGTGTGGTTAATTGATCCCAACCACCCAAGAACACTGGTATCCACTATCTAGTATTCAAATCCGTAAAAACGTTATTCTTGCCTTTGCTAAGGTTTGAACCTTAAAACTCTCGATTTCGAAATCAGCCGATTTGAGATGACGAGTTAACCATTAGATCAACCCGGTGAGTTTACCAATTAAGCCTGCTAATCTTCAAGATCTGCAAAATCGAATTGTTATAGCAGTGAATTCAATAACCAGGGACCAGTTACCAATAAAAATAATTCGGCACCAATTAAAATAATTAACTGTTATTTACAATTCTCGATTTTTACATTCTTGTACGAAGTAAAGGAAGTATCGTAATCTCGAAAAATTTCGGTTTTAAAACGTCAACGGAAATTTCCATTTGACCTCCCTGAATCCATTTTGACTATAGAACGTGTAAACTATATTAAAGATTGTTTACAGATAAAATAATATCATAAATGAATTTAATTCTATAAAGATTGTTAAGTGTTTATCTATTTAATAAACATTTGCAACAAGATTGATTGGAATTCGGTTGTAATATGTATGTAATTTCCTTTAAAATAACTAATCTTTGTTTATGAACAATTCTAGTCAATTGCTTATGTCCAATCAACCAGTTAAAATCACTGTTTTATTTATTATTTATGTACAATGGATATTGTAACTAAAAACCATGTTTTTAATGTTCAATCGTTTATGAACTTTTAAAGTTCAATTTTCTGCATACATCATTTAAACTAGATTTCTTTCATTTTACCGGTTAAACGGGTAGGCTTTGAACCCTTAATTAAATTTATTACAGACAAACAGCACGTAAGTTTTATTTATTAATTTTAATAAGTAGGTTTCTATTTATTAATTTATTCATTTTGGAAACAATATTTTGAACTTTTGTTATAAGAATATAGTTTTTTCAAGTGCAGTTTATTAGTTTATTTTCGTTATGACCGAAAGCAAACAAAAAATAACGACTATCAAGTATTACGCAAGCATTTTAGTGAAAGCGGTAGGCTCTTTCTATACTTTTTCTGATTATTGTTGAGAAGATACTCAAATCCGTACGTAATATAAAGCAGAGAAAGTAAACTCGATAAAGTATGTTGTCAATAAATATTTTATGTGTACACCCTAATAATATATAAATTATTTCATTATGTCTACAACACACTAGATATATTTCAAAACCATTTTTTTATAATACTGGAGAAAATACCTTTAAATTTCCAAGAATTATGTAGCAGTTCTGGTATATAAAGAAAACATAAACTTAAAGCTCATACCGGCTTCCCTGGCGCGAATGGTAGCGTCTCATCGGGAGATCTCGGGTTGGAATCATACGTTTATTCATCAAAATTAGATTGCATCTAATTATTTAAGAACTGTGTTTTATAGTTGTTATTTCTAAGTAGTAATGTACTACTACTCAGTTGTAACGTTTTCTTAATTTTTGTTTGTTTTTTCTTTTTCTCAACATCTGATTCACAAAAAAATAAATAAATAGTTACGTACTTAGTTATACAAAAAATCTGATGTCGACCTACAGGACTTCCTTGTACGCCTATTAATTAAATTATATATACACATTTTTTTAAAGTGAAACGTACATAAAATTTTATTTCATTAATAAATTCTGAAATTTTTTTCATTTTTATTATTATTATTGAAGTATTAATCGTAACATTTATTTTCACATCAGAGGTTAATCATTATTAATAAATCAATATATTTAAATTAAAAAAAGGGATATGATGATTCGAGCCGATGTGCCTTCCCCTTGTAAGATCCAAATATTTCATTAATTAAAATTTTATCTGGCTATAATTCTGGAACCATTGAAAATAATAACTACTTATGATATGGCGTTGAAAAGCTCTCAACGAGGACTTATTACTGCAGTTAAGAAAAAGTAAAAAATCCATTTTTTTTGATTTTGGGCTTTTTTGGACACTTTTGGTTCAGTCGATTGCAATCAAAATGGGAATGCACAAGTAGATTTTACAACAGTCCAATATCCAAAATTTTAACATCCTATGACAAATCGCTTTTGAGTTATGCAAGATACATACGCAAGTACGTACGTACACGCCGAAACTACTCAAAATGGATTCAGGGATTGTAAAAATGGATATTTCCTTGAAATCTGAAAAACCGAAATTTTTCGCGATCACAATACTTTTATCACATTACTTCGTACAAGGAAGTAATAAGGAAAAAATTAAAATTATGTAGTGATTACTTAACATTAATTAATTAGATGTTAATTAAAATTAGTATCTAACTATTAATGTATAGTTTTTATCACTCATTATTTTACAAAAATTCATAAATGTTAACTCTTTCCATAATAATTCGGGTATGGATCCGTATTCCACAAAACAAATATAGTATAACACACGTATAGTATTAAAAAAAATAACTGGTAAACACAAACGGATAAAACACTGTAGTCAATATCTCCTTTAAAAATTTATTAGATGTTATAATCTCCTAAAATACACAAACAATAAAGTAAATAAAAAAATTAACAAATCAAGAATTATGTCGTGCAAAGATATACTGACGAAAAAAAATTGACAAACTTTATAAAACCTGGATACAATGTAACAATAGATTTAAAAACAAACTATTTTATCCAAAAAAACTTTCATTAATGGTGTCCCGGAAAATATGAACTACTCCGACAACATAATGTTCTACTGTAATGATAAAGCAGAATGCGCTTTTAAACAAAGGTAAAATGAAGACATAAAAGGATGCCTTAACAAAGTAGTATACATCTGCCAACCAATTTAAAGATGCAAATCACAAAACCAACATAGAAAAACATCTTAATATTTTACGTATGCTCAAAAAATAACATGTGTCAAAATTCTAAATCATAAAAACACATAATAATATATTAAATGAGAAAAAAAAGGTGAATTCATGCTGGCGTCTTCTTGCATAGCGACAGTAAGGTAAAAGACCGAAAAATAACTTTTTACCTTCCCTGTCGTCCTTAATTAAGCCCGACACGTACCGTCACGCTTCACGCTAATTGAAATCACTTCTCTATAGTTGAGCAGTAATCTTCCGCATTTACCAGTAGTACCCAAAATGAAGAATGCAGCTTTAACTTTGACCTTCGTAGGCCACCATCTACCACCCACACATAGGTACGGTCAAAAAATAAGATTTAGTGTTGTTTATCCGTCGGAATTTCTAGCTGCCAATCAAACGCTAGCATACTTTCAATATGATCACTTAAGGGTTAAGTAAATTAAACTATAACGTTCCCAGTTAAGCATCGCTGAGATCACAAGATTTTTTCTCCTGAGAATCTGCCCAAAAAAGATTTTTGGAGCCACTATAGGGTATGGGTAGGGCTAAATCCTACCCGGTTTTATAACTCGGTTCCAACTCCGATTCACCAAATCACCGAAAGACCAATATCACGAAGCACCTGTACTACTGTAATTATCTTCTACATAGATTGGGAGTCCCGGTCTGGCCTGTACGGCAGAAGAAAGAGGTGAAGTTAGGTTGAACATGGAATGATTCTGATAGAACAAAGCTCGCCTCAAGTTAGAATGTTAGGAATACGAGCCACTATTTCTCACTTGAGTCCAAAACTTATTCGGTTGATATAGTAAACATTACAGAGTTATCTCAAGGTAATCGGGGTCAAATAACCGCTATACAAAAAATTCTGGTTAGTTTTTATTTAAGGGTCTACATTTAGTCATACAAATGGATCATCGACTCCCTGAATCAAGAAACTCGTTAGAACTTCGCCGGTATGAGTCCGCAGAACTGGACGGCACGGCGAAGTCAACGAACTATGTTTACAGTTCTAAACATGACTTAACCAAAAAGTGAAATGAAAATACGAAAACAATTAAAAAACCTATGAAAAAAATTATATTTCAATTCAGTTACATTTGTAATAAACAATACTTACATAAAATACCTCAAATTTTGTTTTAAATTTTGTTTTTTTCTTCCATTTGATGAACCGCGTAACTCGAATATGTCACTTTAACTCAAAAAGGTGGGTTTACCAATCGCACTCCTAGGTAGCAGTACTTGATAGTACTAGGTAGCGTACAAAAACTTGATAATGTACTTGAAATAATAGAATTTAAAAGAAAATATACTACAGCTTGTTTAATAATAAATGCTCTTATGTAAATGAAACTACTAAAGATAAAACAATTTTTTTTTATTCCCATCACTTCATTAAAAAAAATAAAAGTATTAGTTTACAAGAGATTATAGCTGCTAATAAAAAATAAACAAACAAAACAACAGTAGGAAAGTGTTGCAAATGTGGCAAAAAAGATTTGTAACATAAAACAAAAATAAATTCGATTGGGAAAACTTTTATTCTACAATTAGAACTATTTGAATTAATTGATGGAAAAAAAAAATCATTTAAAAATAATATAAAAAGTGTGTCCACAGATACGATAAAAATCTAGGGTTACACTTACAAAGTAATTAGTGCAATATTACATCAAGGATTTCTGATTTGTGAAGGTCATTATATTACTTTTATTAAAAAAGTAAAAATATGGTATGAAGTGAATGATATGATTATCAACAAAAAAGTTGCCCGAGAAATTAAAAAAATGTATATTTCTTTGTTCTAGAAAAGAAATAAATTTTAATAATAAATCCATACGACAACAATCAGAATTACATAGTAATTCATAAAAAAAAAGATAAATTAACAAAACGCAATAATATCAAAAAAAATTACAATGGAATTGTAAACCGTACGGTAAGAGTCTCGCAGATATCATTTCTTCCGGTCAAAAATAAAAAATTTCTGTAATATAAATAAAACTGTTTTTAACAAAAAAATACTGATATCAAAAAAGGTAAGACACTACATTTCTATTATCAAAATCTGTTATTAATTTAGAATTTTGTTTAAAAAAAAAATACATGTTAAATGTATGTAATAGACAATAATTGATTAACAAGTGTCCCATATAATAAGCAAAAAATAGAAAAATTTGTTGCAAAACTCTCACCGACTTGATTTCATTTATTAAACAACGAATAATCATAAGAACTGTATTATTTCTGTAAATGTGATATGTATTACATATAAATGAAATCGGGCCGGTAAGAGTTTTGTAACAAATTTTTCTATTTTTTGCTTATTATATGGAACGCTTAAACATCTTTTATTATCTATTATTGTATATCTACTGTCTATTACATATATTAAACTTGTATTTTTTTTAAACGAAATTCTAAATTAATAACAAATTTTGATAACAGAAATGTTGTCTTACAATTTTTGATATCAGTATCAATTTGTTAAGCCAGTTTTATTTATATTATTACGGAATAGTTTTTTGAGCTGAAGAAATGATATTTGTGAGACTCTTACCTACGGTTTACAATTTCATTGTTTCATTCTTCTGAATGGAACAAGGACCATTATAAAAATGTTTAAAATAAATTTGATTCGGTCTGTAATCTAAAACTAGTATATTTTTTACAACAAAAAAGTTTTATATTAAATTAAGCAACATAACTTATAAGTAGTGAAACATGGAAGATGAGAACGAATAAGAGAGAGAGAGAGAGAAGGAAATGGGTACTTATGCTGCGGGAGTACATAAAAGAAAAATAAAACAGTTAGGATATTTATTTAGTGGAATTTTGACAACCACTTTGGAAAAGTTAGTTGAAAAAGAAAGGAAGCAAGGCAGAAAAAGAATGAAACTGTTAGATGAGGTTAAATTGGTAAACCATAAGGGGATGAAGATGAAGAATTGGGACAGAAATGGTTGAAGATAGCAATGGCATACAACAAATGGCGCCAGGCACTACACCAGATGATGATACAACTTAAAATAAAAAAATAATCATAAATTATTGTAATTTAATTTCTCAAACGTGGTACCGCTGATATGTTAAATAAATAAATTAACAATTAATATAATCCACCTTACCAGCACGTTGATATGTACTCTAGATCTTTCGGCCTACTTGGAAGCCATCATCAGGAGTTATAATTAATGCATTAATGTCAAAGTTTAAAAATCATATTTAAAAATTAAAATCGGAACATGTATTTTAGTAGCCTACATGAGGTATAAATTATTATACATAGTGTAAAATTTCATTTATTTTAAAATTCTTAAGATTAATTAAAAATATGAAATAAAATTACTAGGTTTCTTATGAGTTCATTTTCTACAATCTTACTGAATAATTTAATGGGATTTTCCTTTATAAAATAAATAAGACATATATTTGGCCATCTAATTACACAGAATATTAGTTTTTCAGCTTCCTTAAACTTCTGTAATGATTTTTTAATGTGTTTTTTCAAAAGAATATATTTTCCAGAACAAAGATGGAAGGAAATTAAAGAAGAAGAAATATACTGAACTTCAATCGTAACAAATCTACAGTTCACTTTTCTTTTACATGTATCGTTTTAACGATTCTTTCTAAAAAAATTGAATTTAAATGTTACTATTTTTTTTTATTTAATAAAATTAAAATGTTGCACCAGAATAAATTATCTACTTATATTTAACTGGAAAAATGAATTTAAAACGTCGTATCTTGTAATGAAAAATGAAATAGATTAAAAAAAGCTTTTAAGTTAATATTTTTTTATATTCGTTTATTCTGAACAAGTATACATCTATATCTAACTGTAAAGTAAGCGTCAATAAATTTTTACGAAATTAGTTAAAGACAAAAAAGTAGTTAATTACATTAAAATGTAACAAAACCTTGATGTAGAAAATAAAAAATTAAACGCTCATTTAATTTAAAACATGAGGGAAAAGAACATTATGCTCTCTACCTAAAATAATGATAACCATTAAAAGTTTTCAATTCGGAGTTTGTAAAGGGAAAAATATATTAAAGGCAAACAAATTTCATAGAAAAATAACGGAAAAGGATGAATTTCATAAAATTCAATTTACATTTTTTATGTAATCGAAGTGGGGTAAGATTTTTCATTAAACTTATAACTTTTTATCGTTTTCTAACATAAAATTAAACATTTTCCTTTACTTTTTTTGCAAACAATCAACTTATGATGGATTCTCTTCTGTTGAAAAAATGCTAATAGTTTTGAATTATCAAGACACATTACCGATACTGTTACACATATTATTATATTAATTATATTAATATAATTTTCAGTATTAAAATATTATTTAACGAAAATTTGAAGTAGAACAAAATATGTTACTCATTTACGAGTAGGACTAACATCCGCAATAATAATAATAATAAAATTAAAAGCTTTGTTGTGGTGCCGGTTGACAATATTTTACCTAATTTTCGGTAGAAAGTGTAATATATGATCGATTACAACGATTTAAATAGATTGAAAAAAATATTAAAATTATATTAAAATTAATATATATTAATATTAAAATTATAATTTTATTAAAAATTATTGAACATATACACATTTAAGAAAAACTTAAAAACAATTTGTAAATAGTAAGATATAGCCGCTTTATATTTTTTCCCATCAGTCTGAAGCTTAATAATTAGTTCCTTTTGTAATGTACAAGTAGTCTTATTTTATTTTTAATCATTTTTGTGTATGAAATTTCAATTTAACATTGAAATTCAAAAACCAAGATAAAAATAAAAAAAATAAATATGATTTTTATATCTTTTATTCTATTTTATGTTCTTTAAAACGTGTAAAAATATTTTCGATTAACTACTTTATAATTAATTGTTCTCACCAAATTTTGGTTGCTGTCAAGTTACTGCCGGTTAAATGCTCATTTTATTTATAAGAACTATCTCCGTCATTTATATATATAAATGTATAATGCAGTATAAACACATGCTACAATTTGATACGTTTTATTTTTAATAAACTTCGAAATTCTTACGTCATCATTTCGTTTCTGTGGTGTTTATTTATAATTAAATTTTCAGATTTTCCAACTTTTTCGTAATTAAATTCTCTACAATTTTTGTTTAAATTTTTTTTTTTTAGTACCCATTTAACAAATTTATGTTAGCCGAAAATAAAATAGTGTGTTTTTCAACCCAATCTTTTGTCTTTTACCCCAGATTTCTGAAAAAAAAACTACTAAAAATACAGTTCCGGGATCTATTTTTTCTTTCAATTTTTCAGATCAGATTTCAAATAAAACCTCCTTAATTTGGGTCCCAAGAATTACAGTCTGGATTAATTTTATCGTAGGTGCAGAGAGTAGGGCGAAATCTTTTGCCAGACGACACTCGCTAACGACCTTCATAAGCATATTTTTCTCATTAAAATAATGAAAAAAGTTTATATAAGCATCGGTCGGAAAATAATTCGTTAGCGAGTTACGGGTAGTGAAAGATTTCGTCTCGATTTCTGTTCCTTTGCTGAAATGAAGTACTAATGAAATTTCAGAAAGGTAAACTATGGGGCGAATTTAGTGGTTTTTTATGATTTTCGATCAGAAAATAGTTTTTTAAAAGATTACAAGAAGTGTATCGCTATTATTTTCTACAAAATAAGGTGTAATAAAAAAGATTCAGTTAAAAAAAAACAGTTTTTTACCTTTGGCGTAAAATTATTTTATTGGTTAAATTGATAGAGAATTTAATTGTAAGAAAATTGATGTAAATTATCGACCAATAACTTTCCATCGCAGCAATTTAGTTGTAATTTCGTGTGAAACAATAACAGAATAATTACGCTAATACGTATTGTCTGCCTGCATTAATAAGAAGTTATTTCTTAATTATTAGTCCATTAATCCCCTACTACGAGCACTGTAATGCTGTACAACATTAGTAATCTGTGTTTAAACTCTCAGAGAGTAATGCTCAACAAATAAAATTTTCAAACATTGTTGTGGTTATGATTCAGAATCTTTTTTCAGTGTGCTGTATTTGTTATTGAGAAGTTAATTTTCAGTATAAAATTTTATTTAATTTGTGAAATATGCATCTGTGATTATGTATTTAAGTAATTAATTTGCACCAATTTTAAAATCTATTGATAATAATTAGTAAAATATTTATTATGTAGTAAAAGAGAAATACCCTATAAGTTTGAATGCCGACATTCATTTCATCTATGGTTTTTGTAAAGGCAATGCTACACAAGCCATTTAATATAACATCTGAACGAGAAATAAATGTGAACGAGTAGATTTTACGTACGATTGAGCGAAGTCCAACTACTAGTACTAGTAGATTATCTGCACGTTTGGGGATTCCACGCAACAGTATATGGCGGACATTACACAAAGAATGTAATCGTTATCCACATCATCCTCAACCACTTCATTGTCTTGAAGGTGATTACAATCTGCGGCTGAATTATTTTTAGAGGTTATCACAAAATAACTTGATTCCATCGTTGATATTATTTACAGATGAAACAATATATATTTACGCGAGATGGGATAAACAATATACGAAACAAAGGTTATTGAAATATGACAATCCTCGTGAAAATATTGAGACTGATTTCCAGTTCCGTTTTTTATTAAATGGTGTGGGATACAGGTAACGTTCTTATCAAACGTCACATTTTCAACAGTAGACTCACAGGTAATGGTTACCTGAACTTTCTTCAAACTGAGCTGTCAATACTTTTAGAAGATGTTCCACATCACAAACAGTAGAAGAGCTGATATGTTTTTCTAACACGATGGTGCACCGGCGCCATTTTATGGCCCTGTTATTCATTATCTGAATGAGACATTTCCTGACCGCTGGAACGGTTGAGGTGAACCTCAATTATGGCCAGCTAGATCACTTGATACGAATCCCTTGGACTTATTTATGTGGGGACATATGAAAGAGATCATATATGCACAAAAATCAGAAAATGCAAATGAACGTTTACAAAGAATCACTTGGGGTGTTGAAGAAATCAAAACAAACCAAAAATACTACCTCATTTACAACTTTCGTGCTGAAATGTATTTTCAAGTTGATGGCGGACATTTTGAACATATGAAGTAATGTAAGAATAACTTATTCTATTTATTTGGTTTTAGAACATCAGTTTGTTTTTGCATTTTTATGCAATAATAGAAAGTTGTTTTGTAATTTAGTATTTTCCATATTGGAACGTATTGTTCTGCATTAAAGAATATATTACTTTCTTGCTCTGTTATTTTTTTTTTACTTTATTTACATTAATTGCCTCATAATTAAATTTTCTATCAATTTAATCAATAAGTTTTATTTGTTTATAGAAAATTTAACAAAGTTATTTTACGCTTAAGCTAAAAAACTGTATTTTTCAACTTAGTTTTTTATTACACCCTATATCTTAGAAAATAATGGTGACACATTTCTGGGTCTAATATTTAAATATTTTTCAGGTCACAAAACATTAGGAACAACTAAATTCGTCCCGTAGTTTACCTTAACAGAATTTTAGTAGGGCTTCATTTCAGCGGAGGAGCAGAAATTTGGATAAAACAATCACTACCCGTAACTCATTAACGAAACTTTCGAATCCATGTTCAGATGAACCTTTTTCATTATTTTAATGAGAAAAATACGCCTATGAAGTAAGAGAATGAGAAAAATAATAATAATAATAAACCACATTAATTTTTGAAGGTAATAAGCATAAACCGATTCAAATGTGATTTAAAAACTTCACAGTAGTATGGATGACGTGTATTGATTCTTGCAAGATACTAAGATACTGATTAGATGACGTTAATATAATGATAGTGTTGTCTTATTAGCTACGTCAATGATCGAAGCTATGTACTCTATATTGTTACATGATCATTACAGAATATTTTTCTCTTTAGTAGCATTAATTGTAAAACAATTTTTCTTTATTCAGTTACAAACTCATTCCTACCATAATCTATTTTAGACTCTGGATGCTTAATGTTAAAAAACAAATCCGGGGGTGAGTCAATTTTTTAACCGGCATCTTTAGTTTTTCTCTATAAATAAAACTGCAATGGTTGTAAATGTAAATCTGTAAAAGTTAACTCGCTTATTTATAGAATGTACGTATTTCTAATTATACACATACATTTTAGAATTTAAAAGAAAAGAATACGCGTTATAACTTTTAATAAAATTGTTTTTAGAATAGTTTTCAAATAATTTTATTCTTTATTACTTTTACAACGAAATTAGAAAAGTTTTAAAGACAAATACAATTGTGATTCAGTCACGGAAATTGGAATATAAACAAAAGGTACGCCAATTTCCGTGAGGTAAAGAATTCACATACAGTAGCAGATGCTCTGGGGCATTTCATTTATTCTAACGATAATTTTGAAAGTAATCTTATCTAGTTTTCGTTTTTAAAAACGAAAATATTATATCTACTTAAAATAGTTGTTTTGATAGTGAAGGAACAGGTAAATGGGAAAATTTATGAAACTCGTATGAACATATTTTAGCGTATGAAAAATGCTATCCCTGACCGGGATTCAAATCCGGAATCTCCGGATGAAAGGCCTAGACGCCAAATCAAAACAGACCAAAATGTGGCAGATAATTGTCACAATTTTAAATTCAACAAAATTTTCTTCACCAAATAATAACGTAAAAGTAAAAACTTCCAAAGCAAATTAAGCATCTAGATTTCTTTATTCTGCGAGTAGTCAAGAAAAGTTGATTAAAAATTAAGTTTTATGATTTTTTTGTGAGCGGCTTTTTTTATCGATCTTTAAGTAAACAATTTAAAACAGAAAGGAAATGATTATAGAATATAATTACGAATATAGAACATTTTTAAGATATTATTTCTAATTCTTGGATCTGAGTTTTATATCAATAGATTTATTTTGCGCATGTAATCTCTCTTTGCTTATTCCAGTCTGTTATTGACGTTTGCATTATTAATTTATCCGTTCTTTGTAATTTACTGTTTAAATAACAAAATGCGTCCAATTCTGGTATTCGTATTACCCTATCGTAATATTAAATTTCTATTTTCCTCTTTTCTACCATAAGAATATCTTCTTTTACTATTTATTTTACATCAGATCGAAATTTTCTACTAGCAACAAATCTATGCCGTTAGTTACACTTACGTTTTGTTTTTCGTAATATAAAACATTTCTTGATTTTTTTAACGTCCTACATAATACAATACATACATCAAAATATATATAAAACTAAAAAAAAATGTTGCTATAAATATATAATGTGACGAAATTCAAATAAAGGTTTGTAAAACTAAAACGTTCATTTTTGTTCGTCTCCTCTACCTAAATAATATAAAAACTGGAAATATTCTGTTCAAGATATATAGGGTCAGTATTATATAAACGCGAATCAATAAAATAAATATAGAATACAAATTATTATATTTATACACGTAACGGGTCTACAAAAGAATGAACATATGTATGGCATCTACAATACCCAGAATATAATGTATAATAGAAACGTTATTTAAAAATATAAATAAACACGGTATATAAATTTCTAGAGAATAAGAACAACAAAAGAATCAAATAATCAAAACTCTAACTGTACAATATAATTCATATTTGAAAAAATAATAAACAGGAACATAAATAAAATATCAATATAATCGATGATAAATTCACGATCTTAATAAAAATACAACATACTTTTCAATAATTAATAAATCTAAAAAATAATTTTTGTTAAACGCTGATCATTATTTAAGAAAAATTCATTTCTCAAAAGTCAGTAAGGTAGAAACATAATTCAAGACTGAGATAACGCGGTATGAAATACATTAGACATATTTCCATAAGGGAAAGCAAAACTTCAATTTAACGAAGTATACAGTGAATTGTTTAAAAAACGGTTACGTTTTATTTATTTCAATTTCTTCTGCCTAACCGAAGCCTGACGCGAGGACAATTTTAATAATAAAAACTTAAAAAAATTATATTTTATAAATTTTTTAAGTAGTACTAAACATAGAAAAAATAAAACAATCCCATCCATATGCAAAGAAACATACATACAAACACTTGTACATCTCTTAAGCTTTTAGGTTACATCCATGCTGTGTTTGGGAAAAAATTAACAGCAAAAAGAAACAGGCCGCTGAAAAGGCGTTGAAATCATGGAATTTTGTTTTTGTGCGCTTTTAATAGTTTCGAAGTAAGTTTATTTTAAAATATGTTCAATAAATCAAATTCTTAAATTATAGTTTGTTTAATTTAAAATTATTTTTATAATGATTTTTTTAAGAAAATAATCAACGTCGGTACCTAAATACACTTTTATGATTTTATTCTATTCTTTTATGGAACTTGTACACTAATCTTTGTAACTTACAATAATAATTTAATTGAAAAATATTTTCCGAAACATATGACTTATATTTATAGAACAGAAAATAGTGTTAGTAATTTAAATCAAATTAGTTTCATAATTAATTAAAAATAACTTAAATAGCCAATATAAAAATACAACTTAAAAAAGAAAAGAATTTAAAAATTCTTCCGTAGATGTAATTTTTTTAAAGTTGCCTAAAAACAAATAATTCTTTGTCAATTAACAAAAGGAAAACTGAAAAAATTACGGTTTAGTTAAAGCCAGTTTTATTATAAAAAAAAAATAAATTCCAATATACTGAAAAACGGCTTTTCGTTTTCGACGCCCTCATTATGTTGCCGTCATAAACGCACTGATTTTCAGAGTACAAGCGAGCGTATAAAAAATACATCAATAAACAGTCAACATAACCTCAAATTTGTTTGATCTTAAATTCAGCTTAACTCAAGAACAACTCAACCGATCTTCATAAAATTCTCACATGCACAACTTCAAATATACTACTCCAGCATATCTAAATTTCAATGTTTTGAAGATCTTTGAGCCAAAAACTTTTATACGAGACCTACAAAATAATAATAAATATATAGAGAAACGACAATTTAAGTGAATGGTATTTTTAAAACTCTTCGTTCCTCAAAACGTAAAAAAATTCCTTTTCACCCCCCTACTCACATCATGCAACAGACAGTTAAGGTTTGGTACCTTTCTTCGAAAACTCTGTAACAAAGTTGTTTATAAGAAACTCAAATAGAACCTAATACCTACATATTCATGAAAGATCCATTTATATACAGAGATAAAATAACACATCCCCACGTGTGCTTAGGATTTAAAATAAGGGAATATACATATTTTTTTTATCTTAATTTTTCTAACTTGTTTTTTTTATCTAGAAAATAACTTAAATGTCACAATAAAAGCAAAGTACATATTTTTGCTATAAATATAAAAATAAACAATGATTATAATAAAAACATTTTTCGTTATAAAATTTTAAGCTTTAATACAAAAAAATGTTATAATGGGACAAGATCACAAGAGGAAACCATAATCACCGAAAAAAGTCCATTTGAATAGTAAACTGTAAAATTATGTATGACAGAAAAAAATAAATTAAGGCTCAAATGAGTATTTTCTCTTTTTTTGATTATGTTAAAGAACAAAATTATTGTTTATAAAAAAAAATTAGAAAAAGCCTTACATAGATATATTTCTTTATTTTATATCTGTGTTCCTATATAAAATAAATGATTCAATGAATTCCTATTATTTCACTATTTTAAAATTATTTTCTCGGTTAATTTTTTAAAAAGGGAAAGCTAGTAAATATACAAATAAAGTATTAGGTAAATAAAGCGAACTAAAATAGAGGCATTATGAAAAAAAAAAACAGTTTTGTTTTCCTTTATGATTTTTGTAAATAATTATAAAATTTTTGTTCGTTTTAAATATTATTTTTGTTTAAATATTATTATTCCAGCTGTTCTTTTATGCTGCAAACCCCCCCCCCCCCGCCCAAAAAAAATTGTTTCAGCACTTACGGTTACTTTTATTTTATTTTAATGCTTGTTACCAATATATTTAATCTTTGGATTCAGTTAAAGATATTGTACCATGAATAGTTAACACGAGAACGGATAAAATAAATCGCTAACTGAAATTCAACTTAAACGTGGTACATAATTTATTGATCCAGTATAAGAGAAGATGTTCAACCATTTATAAGTTTATTAAAATAACCTTTTTCAAATAGTGAATCGAGTATATCAACTGGATATAGATCTAACTAGATATTTTATTGTGGTGGAGGAGCGGTTATTGTGACAGAATGTTTTTAAAGAGCAGAATAAAACATTACAAAAATAATAGCCCTTATAATACTAGGTAAACTTATCAATTCTAAAAATAATTCTTATTTGAAAATATTGAAACAAGATGAGTAATTTTGAAGAGAACACAGTTCGAAGTTTCTTAAATTTCCTCTGAAATTTAATTACGAAATTAATTAACTTATAAGTTCATGAGAAAATCGATTTCAGCCGTTGTTTAACGGTTGCGTGACCCTTTATTCCCCCATACACGAGATCTATACATGACGCTGATAAACAATTAACATTAAATAAATTCATAACTTTTATTGTTAGAAATAAACCTTGACGTAAACTAAACCACAACGAGCAAAATACATTATTCATAACAGAATAACAAATTATAAAACCTTACATACTTACAATAAAAGATCTTACGTCAAATACTAAAAATATTCATAATATTACTGTTATAGAAAGCCTAAGAAGTGTTAAAGAAATATCCTCGAGAAAAAGTTTGAGATAATGATAGCTCTTTTTTTGACAAACTTATAATCTATGTCCAATAATTAATTAATTTTTATTTAGTCATCTGTTTTTACCCTACTTTGATCAATTTCCCAATAAGATCATCAGTTTTTACACATACTAACCAGCACAAGATCAGTATTCTTGATCAAATACAACAGCCAGTTCCTTTCCAACTGAAAAGTGAAAAAAATGTATCCATATCCTTTTATTAGGCTAGTATGATTACTGAGCATTACTTAAGTTGTATATATTTTTTTTGGTAACGAGGTGGAGGAACCTATTTACGGGCGTCAAGGCAGTGTCGGGCTCGCTAACAGGTTCCGCAAGATGTCATTAAGTGCGTATGTGTACCTGCGCACTACCGACTAAACCTCCACCCCGGCTAACCACCTCTCCTGGATACTGCTAAAGTGGCATTAATTCAGGAGGGGGGGGGGGGTAATTTTGAATAATTCTAGACTATTTTTATTTATAAACAGTTTTGATAAAATTTATTTGGCAAGTATCTCGATTTTTGTTTAATTATTGTTGTTACTTTTTATTATTTTGTAAATCGTACGATTCTTAACTAGTTAAAAATTTATGATGTGAATATTGTTTTCTAATTATCAACGAATAATAATTAAAATTCTTAATTTCACTTTTTTTTCAGGGACGCAATAGTGACAAGCAGTATAAACTGTTTAACAAGCTTCCTGGCGGGATTTGTAATATTTTCTGTATTAGGTTACATGGCACATGTACAGAATAAAAGTGTTGATCAAGTCGGACTTGAAGGTAAGTTTACTAACAATTAATATATTTTATACAAAAATATGTCTAGATAAAGTTACATTAAGTAAAATAGTAAGTAAAGTAAAATAAAAAGGAATAAAACTGAACTGAATTAAAATTAAAAGTTAATTAAAAAAAAAAAAAAAATTATATTAAATGTTTAATTAAAATTAAAAAAATGTTTAACACAAAAAATTGTTTTCGTTCCAATTTAATAAATAAATAAATTAAAATATTGTAATTTAATCGTGCTGATCAACTGATCATTGATTACAAATGATAATCTTACCGTTGTTACAAAATGAAGCTTACTTCATTCTTGTGTAATATTCCATTTAGAGTGTTTCAATACAACACTGTTAATTTTTTACGAGAATTTATTGTGATGGGTTGGTTAATTTATTTTGTCTACCTCTACCACATTTGCAAGCCAGTTTTGTTATTTACATCTTTTGCCTACAATTTTTGTAATTAATTTTGCCGAATTAATTTTTCTGTGATATCTGCTAACATTGCTATCAACATGTCACTTAGTGAGAAGGAGAGACACTTTTAATGGCGGGGGGCTTTGATGCTAGAGTAAGGTCGTACAATGAAATTTGTGAATTTTTCAATGCAACATTTTATGATCGTATCACTGTATCTTAAGGTACAGTGTCAAAAATCATCAAACAATTTGAAGAAACAGAAAGCATTAATAATAGGGGAAAACCAGCGAGGCCTAAATCTGCCACAAATAATAACAAATCGTTAGAGATTATGCAAGAATTTATTCATTCGTCGAGAATCTTCATTCGTCAATTCAAACATCAACACGAGAACATAACATTAACCAAAACTCAGAAATTCAAACATTAAAAATTGGAAATTTCAAACTCTTCAAAATTCGTCTGGTGCAAGATTTTAATGAAGATATCTACGATCGAAGACTTAGGTTCTGCGAAATTATGAAGAACGATGTTTGTGCAGATCCTAATTTATAAACAACATAGTTTTTAGTGATGAGGTCACATTTTTTTAAATGGCAATGTAACTCGCTGTAATTGTCGATACTGGATTGATATCAACCCCACTGGTATCGTGAGGCACATACACATTACCCAGTCAAAGTAAACGTACGGGCAGGTATTGTAGGTGGACGACTGATACGGCTCGTATATTTACTGATGGAAATTTAAACGCAGTGAAATATAAGGCTTTGTTTTTCGACCGTATAATTTTAGAAATTCAAAGCGTTACTGGCCACAACTTCCAAAACATTTGATTTCAACAAGATGGTGCCCTACCTCATTCCTCATTTCGGTCTTCAGGTACGTGAAATTTTAAGTACATTCTTTCTGGAAGATGGATTGGCCGAAGGGGTCAAATAGAATGGCCAGCGAGATTACCCGACTTGTTACCATCGAGTTACTTTATATGGGGCCGCTCAAGATATCGATGACTTACAAAATAGAATTCGAGAATCAGCACAAAATATCACTAGGAAATCATTGCATACTGCAGATAATTTTTTAAACCGATTGGCACACTGTCGAACGACAAAAGGAGGATTTCAAAAATTTATTAAAATTAAATGTAAGTAAACAATCAAACGTTCTGCTTAATAATTTTTTTATTTTTTAATAAATTTATTCGAAAATATTCATTTAATCAAATCTTCTCTTCCCTTAATAAGCCTGGAATAAAGGAAGTTTGCTTTTCTTAGGAACTGATGTAATTTTTGTTTAACATATGTGTCATACGTTCAGTCATTTACAGTTTTTTTGATTCTAATACTTAACATAAAAAGGAAGCTATAATTTTTTTAATACCTTTAGAAAAAATAAAAATAATATCTTAAGTAGCCACAATAGCTGAATTAAACTTAAAAATTACTTTAAAATGATGTAAATTGTGCTGCAACATAATTCATTATTGTACACCAATATTATTTTAACGTAAAAATAAATATTATTTTAATTTATACTTTCTTTATTTTTTTGTAACAGGTCCAGGTCTAGTGTTTATCGTATATCCAGAAGCTATCGCAACGATGACCGGATCAGTATTTTGGTCCATAATATTCTTCTTGATGTTAATAACATTGGGTAAGTATAACTAATTATAATATCTCTGGTTTACATAATTTTTTTTTAAACCTCCGGAACGACCTTTAGATATTACTTAAGAGATGAATAACAATTTTTGTAACGTGTGAAAATGCCTGGCTGAGATTCAAACCGGTACCTCCGGATGAAAGGCCGAGACGCCACAGACACCGTCTGGTTTACATAATCTAAAAGAACTTTATTAATACGTTAAGTCATACTCATTATATCTCCTGAGATATATAAATATACATCCTGCATTATTTATCCCCATTTTATTTTAGCCCTAACCGACTAATATATATATACATATATATATATATATATTAAAGCTGACAAAGTATTGCAAGACTTTTCCTGATTTTTCTCATTAATTCAAACATTAAGGGTCTGAGTTTTATTTTTACAGTAAAATAATTTCATCTTTTTATAAAACAATAATAATAAATAACAATAATAAATAAGTACTAATAGGATTAGAAAACCTTTTTTGTAACCAAAATTTTCAGTGTTCATAATAAGACATTGTTATTTTAAATATAAAATAAAAAATTTACAATTATAAATAAAATACACAAATTCATAAATAATTAAATTATTAAGAAAAAAAGAAGAAAAATAGAGAATATATATTTTTTAGAGGTAGGGAATAGATTTTAAAAAAAGTTGTTTCTAAAATTATTCATATATAGGTTATATACTTAACAAATTTGCTTAAGTAACGTTTTATATAAATCTAACATCCCCTTAAATAGAGGCTAAAATAAGAAAAAGATAATTTTCAATAATAATGTTTTACATTTCATATCCGGCGGCTATAATTAAAAAAAAAGTAAACATTTCTTGATAGGTCCATATATGAAGTACAAACTTTTAAACACGTTTTGAAAAATATATAAACCGAAGGGATATAGAGCGAAGAACAAAAAAACATATATTTAAATTTTGGGAGGTGGAGGTTAATTTTTAAAAACGTTTTTCTTGGATTAATATATGCATGGGTAAGAAATTTTCTATAAAAATTTTAAGAATTTTTTAATTTTAATTTTCTTATGTTTTTCTATTTTTAAACTTTTCTATAAAATGTCTCTGAAGATAATCAAAATTGTTTTTTTTTACGATATCTCCAACCCCTTTTACAAATTAAAAAAAAATTAATATGATCAATGCCTCAAATATAGAAATATTTGAACTAAATTTGAAGAATTTCGGTATGTTCATTCCTGAGATAAGGCCAAAAATATTGCACACGTAAATACATATGGATGTATGTATAAATACGTACATACTAGTCGACAAGGTGAGGAGCATATCCGGAGAGTTTACAAACTACTGATGTGTACAGTCACGTTTCAGTGGTACTAGTAAAGTAATTGCGACTTCTGCTGTGATATTAGATTGCCGTTTTAAATATTATTGTCTGTGTGTATGGTTGCAGATGCACATCACGAATAGTGTTATGTTACATAAGGTTATATTATTTATTAGACTTTATTTATATTAATTTCATATTAACGAATTAATTGATATCATTTAAATTTCAATGTTTAATAATAAAATTTAATTGTTTCTGCATAATTACGGCTATTTTTCTATAAATAATGAATTTTATCTTTTGCCCTGTTATTTTATAATAAGAGCAATTTTTTTCTTAGATAATGTACTTTAAAACACAAGCATAATGAAAATATACTTACTAAAAAAGTATATACAAATAAATCAAGTAGAAATTTCTTAAATCAACTGTTTTGTTTTAAGTAATGATATTATGACAGAGAGTCAGTCATAGAATAACGGGTTAAAAGTTTAAAATAATAAGCATTCCGTATTTTATAGTCGTATTATTTCTAATAAAAAAAAATATTCTCTGTTCACTGCAGTGGAAATTACAACAATTTTTACTTAAAAGTAGTCTTGTTAAGATGTCAAGTGAACGCGGAAAACCTCTTCGCAGTCAAGCGCGTTGTCTCACGTTTAACGTTATTAAGTTCATAAATAAAGAACAAATGGATTATTGGTTAATGGATTAATGGTGTTTCTTGTGAAAGCGATGAAACGTGCTTGGAGAATGCTAAATTTAAACTGGACTACAGTAATTGACATGATAAAAATCAGACACGAAGCAGAGTCTAGTGGTTCTCAGATTCAAACGCCAAAGAAAAAAAAGAAATATATTCCTCATAATAAATATGCAATAGATGATTTCGACAGGTGTGTTACTACAAGAGAGTTATTGAAATATTTCGAATTCTAAATTTAAATTTAATTCTAAATTTCTTTCATTTATGAATTCAGTAACGTTTTAACATTTTTAATCGTGTTATTACCATAATCAGGAAGAAATTAATTATAGGTTCCAAAAAATATAGTAACCTATTTTAAACTGACAACATTTCTTGTTTAGAACGGATTGACAAGCGTGTCACTTTGTTCAGTAGGACTAAGCCCAGACTGTACTGTTATGTTATATCTCCAGCTCTGTCTACAGCCAAACAAAACAACAGTGCCCTCCACGAATATGAACTTCGCCTTATCGATTTCTACGTGCGTAAATTTAAACGCACATACAAACAAATGTATTTTTTTGGTCTAGATGAATAAATTGAACCCTAAAATATAAAGATTCGGAAAAAACCTAATTTTTAGCATGATTACTATACTTCTCCCTTAAAATAGCATTCTACGGGTAAAGCGATAAATCGGGCGTTATTCATAATGTCCGGGAAATCTAATTAATGGCCAAGAGCGTTTAGACAATGTGATCAGTGAACTAAAATTAATTAATTTACCCGGGCAAAATATATAATGCCTAACGACGTTCGGGCAATGTGATTAATAAGTGAAAATTATTAATCACCTTGCCTGGACAATGTGATTATTACTTAATGTTTATAGGTATAATAATAGGGACTATTATCTATTATCTATAGATATTTATTTTTTAATAATTATCATTTTACAATAGTTCATTTGTAATATTAAAATTAATAATTTTACCCACTATCATTTCAATCTCAATATTTGAGTCAGAAAACGCTTAAATCAAATTCACTCTGAAAAATGTATTCCTACTTAATATTATCACTATTATCTATCTAGAAAATGTAATTATTATTATCTAGTTATAAATTCACAACGGTGATCATTTTATACTAAGAAACGCATAAAACTTTTAAAACCGAATTAATTTATTACCAGATTTAAAATAAAATATCTTCTTTATACACAACGTTTCGAAAATAAAAAAACACTTGTGTAGTGGAGTTTACAATCATAATTGTTCACTTTCACTTATTAATGCTTGCAATAAAATAATAATTATTTAAATATTCAATCACTTGTTACAACTTTGACACAGGTTTTGTGAGCGCCTCGGTTTTCGTGAACAATATTCATTCCCGGCTAAACAAAGTTTTTTAAATCCTTAACGGGGTTGTTGTCTAACTCAAGGCCACTGTTACTTTGGTAAATTTCTGGCACCCCATAAATTTAAAATATTGACCTATGATTCGAGGTAAATTTTAATGCCGATTTAGTTTTAATGGCATAGAAGTGGTAAAAATTTACAACCTTTTTACCTTTTTTTTTTTTTTTGTGAAATTGATCTTGGTAAAAAAAAATATTATGTACTCACCATCAGCGTTAGACTGCATGCTAATGGATCCACTTGGCAACTGGAGTTCATTTGTGTGCTTATGATGTGTTTTACTACTAAACCTTCTCTGTGTACGCTATGTTTCTTTTTTTTTACAAATAACACAGTGGTTTAGGTGCGTCGAAATCACTTTCACGGTTATGTTCTTGTATTCGTTCTTCACTTCTACCTCCATCCGATTTTTCCAGCCTGTCCAGCCGAATTTTGTGTATGATAAATTATTCCAAAAGCGTTCTCCAGGTATGCTTAGTATTTGATTGATGATTCATCCTATTTTTTAGGACAACTAACTGTTCGATATCCCCTTTCAGAATCACATCATAGCAATACAGATGTGGTGGTATAACCAATAATTATTTGTAACCATTAATTAGCGGTTCTATATTTATATTAAACAAATTATTTAAGACTTGACATCATTATTTGGTGGTTTGTCTGGTAGCCAGTCCCTTACGCCATCGCTGCCTCCATTCATTTCTGTTCCAAGTCTTCTCCTTAGTCACCTTTAAGTTTCCATTCTTCACCTCGTTGGTTAACTTCATCCTTCTTTCTTCTTCTACTGATCCTTCCAAAGCAGTCGTCAAAACTCCACTTCCTCTATTCACATACTAACAGTTTCCCCCATAAGTGTCATTTTAGTTAAATTAAAATAATTAAAGATATAACGTAAAGGTATGTAAAGGTATAAAGGTAAGTTACGTAAAAATTTTACCATTTTACTTCCCGCATAAATGCTCCTTTTACTTAAAAACTTTTCATTACTTCCTCATTCGACACTTTATATCCATTTTAGTTTCTCTATTCTTCTCCATATCAGCATCTCAAAAGACTCAATCCAGTTCTTGTACCTCTTCCTCATCGTTCATGCTTCAATTTCATACAAAAAGACACTCCATACATAGCAATCAGCCTACCTTATAATTCCAAGTTCAGACTTTCCTATTCTTCCTGAGACTTCTTTCGCCATCGCTATCTTTCCTTTTATTTTTTTTGTGCTCTTCCAGAACTCATAGTAACCACAGTCCCAAAATATCTGTAATTTCTTTTACGTTTTCTGTTCTTTCTTTTGCCTTTATCTCTAAATCCTCTTTGGTTATTTATTTTCATTAAATTAGTTTTTTTTATCCCATACTCTTTCATTTCTTCCTCTACGGCTGTTAACAATCTTTGAAGTGCAAGTATGCCATCAGGTAGAGTTACTATATAATCGGCAAATCTTATGCATCTTATTTTCGCTCTCCTTGGACAATAATACATTCTTTTTCATATATTCAATGTAAATATCGAAGTGTTGGTGAGAGGCAGCATTCTTGCATAACATTTTGATCTATACCCACTCAATCAGTTATATTATAAGAATTATAGATATCAGAAATTTGACTGTAATACAAAATTATGTAAATAATAAAACTATTTTACTATAATGTTTAAAACGTACATTAAAAATTAAATGTAATATAATTTAAGATTTTAATTAATTAAGATTTATAATTCATCAATTAATTTCTGTACTTTCAGGGTTGGATAGTACATTTGGAGGTTTAGAAGCGATGATTACAGCGCTTTGTGATGAATATCCAAGAGTACTTGGTCGAAACCGTGAACTTTTCGTCGCTGGTTTATTGTTAGCAATCTATATCTGCGCATTACCAACTACCACATATGTCAGTATTATATTCGTTAAATATAACTAAATTTTAATTTTATTTTTAAGCTAAAATAGGCTATCGTATTACTGATTAAACAAATGCAGTATGTAGTTGAAGTTCAGGAATCATTAGAGAGATGCTTAGTAATTGTATTCGTTTCGTGATAATAAAAGAATAGAGTTTAGTGACGATGCAAAGTTATTGTTAAATATAAATCCCAGATCACCAGATCACGTGTATATTTTCACTTATGTTTTCACCAAAGTGAAAATAGAAAAGAGGTGAAACATTTTTTTCAATCATCAAAGGATTTTTCATCTTATGAAACATAAGCGTTTATTGGAATGTTTTACAAAGTAAACTACGCGCCGCTTGGTCTGATTCTTCTACTAGAAAATTATATTTTTATTAAAGATACAGCTGAGTTTTACTAGAAAGACCACTGAAAGCAAACAGAATAGAATCGACAAACGATTCTATAACGATGCAGCAAAACAACCCATACTTCTGAATATTACAGAGTCAGCATTTTAGAAAGCATGGAAAAAAATTCAGTATTATACTCTATATATTTATATATAATATTTTTAAAAATCATAACTTTTTCGTTATCCGGAAAAGTTATTGATTTAACGGTTAATATTTACCGTTAAAATTTAACGGATATTTTTTGTTTTTGTTACGAAAAAAGAAATTGAAATTTCACTGCAATAAAATTTAAATCTTTCTTACGTTCATGAAATTGGCCTATTCCCAGGAAATGCTAAGATAAAACTAAACATCTCAAAAGTTCCGATATTTATATATTATTGATTTATAAACTAAATAATTTGAATTAAGGATACTTACGTCGAACTAAAAGAAAGATTAAAATTAGAGTAAAGAAACACTTGATGTATTATAAATATAAAAGACCAAAGAGATCGGGTGTAATCTAAGATCAAACAATTGGCTGGAAACTAATCATACAATTCGGTGTTTAGAAAAAATTGCTCTAAAAAACTTACGCAATACACAGGAATTGTATAATTTCATACTTTTTTTATCAATAATGAAGCAAAAATCTTTTTGTTGAACAACGGTAGGAGAGATCACAAACTTATTTCAATAATAAATATTTTTAATCTTTTTTCAGTCCCTCCCACAAATTGTTTTTATAGCCAGGGAATATTTTTGATTGGTTTAAGGTTCATGTTTTTTATCTTTTTTGAGATAAATATTTATCTATCGAGCCTATAGACGATGGTGGGGGGGGAGGCGCATTAATTATTAGTGAGCAATCTGAGTTGAAGATTTCAATAGATTAGATGTGCTTTTACTAATAATCATTAGGATTATTACCTAATTATTATCTATTACCTAAAATTACCTAAAACGGCAATAGAAGATTTTTACCAACATTTTAAGAAAAGTACGGTATTATTTTCGGTTACTTAATTTCAGTGGGGGAGCGATAAAAATTATCTTCCTTTACGTTTTGAGGTATGAGGAGTACGAAAATACCGTTCACTTAAATTGGGGTTTCCTTATATATTTGTAGGCCTACGTATAAAAATCAGTTTAATTAATCTCAAAAAAATACATCAATTTAACTGAAATTTAGTTAACTAGTAATCTATCTAAGTTGTGCATGTAAAATTTTATGAGGACTGATTGAGTCTCGTTTTTGAGTTAGGATCAATTTAAGATGGAAAAAAAATTTAACGGGGAAAGTTAGAAGCGTGGTTCTATATAAATCTGCACGTTGGAACGCTAACGTTTCTTTATCTGCGATATCTACTGTTAGAAATATTTTTCGGCGTATTCATGTAGCGTTACTTACTTTGAGGGTCATAATGACGGGTATGTGTTTGAGCGGGGCAAAAAAACAAAATAAAATAATGAAAAGTCTGTCTTCTTGCGCAGAAATGGGCAAGGATTTTTTTTTTTTTTTACTTTAATTCTAAAAGATTTTATAAAATACTTGTTTTATAGCGTTTTGAAAGTACTGTAATATTAGTCAATTAAATTTATTATTATTATTGATTCTTCATTTTTTTATAAAATCGGGAACGCTTCGAAACAAAGTTTAATTTGTGGGATCAGATGTTAGTATTGTCAACTTAGAAAATAAATTATTTCAAACTTTCTTAACATCTACTTGTGAGAAGGGTTGCCTGTGGTATAACTCAGATATTCCTTTTCCTTTTTAATGGTTAAAATAATAACGGCTGAAGTGTAAAGTGCCTATCGGGTATCTAAATTTCTTCCCGAAAAAAAGGCAAGATTAAACCGAGAAAGTGTCATATTTTTACAATTAATTTTCGCATACTAATATTTTCGGTCGTTGACAACACCATGTTCCGTAAAATATAGTTTACCATTACCACTAAATAAATTTAGAAAATATATTAATTTTCATTAAATATTTAGTTTATTAAAATCGGGTAAAAATTTTATAATTACATTTTTTTGATAAAGTAAGATTCTACATAGTTGTACACTTTTTAATTCGTTGCAACAATACGAGAAACGAATTAACTACAATGTCATATTAGTTTTGTTAGTCGGTAATATTTGCATCCGGCTAGTAACCCTCTTAAACAGGGATGTTATATATTAAAAAAAATATGTTTGGGCATTGTATATATTCACAAAAATAGTTAGCCCTTAAAGGATGACCTTCTATGGCTATACCTAAAGATCAATCAAGCTCCTCATTTACTACTTTTCTCGCTGCATCAATTTATATAAAAAAGTAAATGAATAGATAAAATAACACTGTTAGAAAAATGAAAATATATCCTAACAAAATTTAAAATCCATTTATACATAACGAATAACCTATCAGAGCATTTAAATTGTAGCGAAAATATTTAATTAAATAAAACACACCATAGATAGGCTATTACTGAATTAAACACAATTATGATACGTCAATTCTGTTGTAAATTCAATATTGTTCAAATAGATAACCTAATCTGTTAAGATTAAAATCGATTGTGTTAAATAATCAAAAGTACGACGAAAACCAATTATTTTCTACGATTTAACAACATTTGTTTTGAATCAAAGACTTAAAACTTTAAGCTACTTATAGAATTTAAAAGTAGAAATCCAAAAATACGAATGTATATGTATGTTAGGAAAAAAAAGAAAATATAAGTAGCAAACAAGTCAATGTAACATGAATGGAACATTTGAGTATATAATCTAAAGTAGTGATGCATGAAGGGTAGTGACGTATGTGGTTTGGTCTGGTTGGTGATGACCAACAGTAGTAGTGTATTGTGATGATTTGTGGCGGCGGTCACCAACAGTGGTTTGACGTATTATTAAAAGCATTGATAGAATATTGATTTATATAAATATATATATTCTACATACTAAATCTCGCACACGCGCGCGCAAACATCTACACACACATATCTCTATATATAGTGATAACTCTCTTTTGTATTTTAATTACTGTATGTAGTCTATATATAAATATTCTTATCCATTTTTACATGTGTAATACTACATATAACAATCTATAAAGCACTTTTTAGCTTCAGAAAAAATTTACAAACTAAAAAAAATTATCTGATTTTAAACTGACAGGTTGTGAATGCAAAAGATAATGAAATTGGACGGATGTTATAAATTTATGTTAATGTGATTGAGCAATTAACCAAATAAACAACTGAAATAACAGGATATAAAAAAAATCGCGGAAACAAAATTTGAGGAACAAAGTTTTGAAAAATTTTGTTCCAAAACTACCGCAGAAAGAGGGTAAAAAAGAAAATATAAAAGAAAATACTTTAGCAGATAGCAAAACCCGTGATTCTAAGTATATTTAATGTAAAAAAAAATTATATTCAAAACCGATTAAACGAAAAATTTTATAATTTTAATTAAATTAAAAAAAAAAAAATTGTTTAAAACCATTTATTTTATTTATTATTTTATGGTTATTAGTATTGTAAATTAAATCAGATTATGATATACTACTAGTTTTATGGACATTACCATCCTTTCTAACTTTAACTTCAAAATATTAACTTTCCCTTCATATTTCTTTACATTTTCCATTATATTTGATTGTTTTCTCACCTTTTAGGTTTTATACTCCACAAAATAGCTCATAACTTCTTTCCTTTTTTGTAAAAATTAGCTTTTCTTAGAAACAAACAAACATGAAAAATGTTTAATTAATTATGCATAGATATATCAATAAACAGTATACTAATAATAATAAAAATAATAGGCAAACATAAAAATTACTGTAACTATTTTCTTTTCTATTTCTAACGTTATAATCTGTTCAATTAGTGAAAAATAATTAATCCCTCCCCCATGGCCCAATGAGATGAGCATGATATGTATAGCATGTTAATGAGATGTAGTTAGTCCTGTACAGACTCACGCCTATATTCCTGAGATGTGAGGTTAATTGAACCCCAACTATTAAAGTACATCGGTACCCACTGTCTAGTATTCAAATTTGTATAAAAGTAACTTATGTTTACTAGGATTTGAGGATCAGAATCTTCGACTTCGAAAATCAGCAGTTAAATACTGATTTTCAGCCGTTTAAAAAATTTAACAACTCATTTTCAGATAATCTGATTGGTTAATATATTGCCGCATCTGCTGCACTTCTAAGTCGAATCTAAGACAAACTTTGTTCGGGAGTAGATCAGCTGCCAGAAAGTTCAACATTGAAGAAACAAATGTTGTTGGCGTAAACAAAGTGATTTGATTTATATTTGCAAATCTACGAAAAATAGTTTCACAGGATGATATTTTGCTCAATTTATAAAATGGGCTAAATCTAAATCACTACCAGTAACAATTGAAGGCAAGAAAAACCACTGATAGATTTAAAATTTTAATGCTTCAAGAAGCTGGGCAGAGAATTTATGAAAAGGGAGAGATATCCTCTTAGACGGAGAACTTCAAACTGCGAGAAACTTCCTGTGGTTTTTGAAGAAAAGCTTCTCCAGTTTCAGCGATACATCATTGGACTTTGTGCAGAACTCACATATAAATTTAAGAATATAGGAAATGCGGATGCAAAAACCTCCCTTAAATTTGTTATATATATTAAAATTAATATTACTGTTCTTCTTGTTTTATCAACTTTTTTCTCAAAAACCTTTTGAAAATTTGTGGTGAGGCTGGGAATTGGGAGCAGCTAAGACTCGAGCAAATACGATATTTATTAATTTACACATATGTTAAGTTTTTAATTAATTATTAATTGACCAAACAAAAATGAAGCGATGTGACATTTATTTACATATCAATTCAAAAAAAACAAAAACCTTTTTGTTTTTAAAAGTATTAAATTAACTTTTTAGCAAATCTAATAATGAATAGGTTAAAGCATAATACAATTAATTATTATTTAAATTTCAACTTTTTTTAATTCAAAGATAGATTAAATATTAATAAATTTTATATTTAATTTAATTCCAACGATAAAAAGTCGAAATTTAATCAAGAATTGAATAATTATGTCCTGTAGCATAATTGTACTGATATTCATCAAAATCTCTCATAGAATAAAGGGTTTAGGTGTTAAAAAAATACAAATTATTCTGGTTAAATTGACTTGAGATAAATATAATTAAATGTGGAAAATTGAGTTCATAGTGGAAAGTTACTGATAAGATATAAATGCATGGGAGAATATAGGTGTTTATTAAGTGTTAAATGGAAAATTTACGACAGTTAATCACTGAACACATTATTGTTATTAATATTACAGTCAGTCATCACTACACTGCTTTAGCACTCAATAATTATAAAATTAATCAAGCAAATCTTTATACCGAAAAAGGTAAAGAAAAGTAGTACTTTGAAGAAAAAAAATTTAATCGTAAAACTTTCGTATTTATCTAACCTTTATATTCAGAATGAATAAAAACGGGTAAGCGTATAGTGTTGCAAGTTTCAGGTTTGTTTTTAATTATATATAATATGTAAGAGATAATTTTTAAAAAAATTACAGAAACGATGTTTTATGTTTTAATAACTCACAAGTTATAGCTAACTCTAAGAGATTAATATTACAGATTTTCGACGAGTTAAAAATGATGGCTTGGCTTTGTTATATATCTAAAAATCTACGATCATCATTCGTAATATTATTTAGCACAGGATATTCAAAACATGATTTTAATCCATTAGGAAGATATTATGGTAAAATACGATATAAAACGACGGTTAAAAATAAAATTAATGGGAATAGAAGACAATAAGTCAATGAATATCTACATAAAAGTTTACATTTGAAATCGGTTAAAGAGTGTAGATATTATATAAATCATGGTAACAAAAGATTTCACTATGAAAATCAGAAGAAAAATCTGTAAAGAAATAACAAATGGAATGAGACAATTACTATGTAGTAAAATGGAGTTTGATCTAATGAAGAATTAAGGACAAAACGTGGACACTAAGAAAAAAGGGGGAAGAAAAACTGGACGAATTTAAAATAACGCTATACAAAAAATGAAAAACAAATTAACTGAAGCTGGATAAAACAAAAATGTATAAGATTAGAAACTTGAAAAAAGTTATTCAAAAAAGCAAAGCCTGAAAAAAGGAATTTTCTGAATTATTTAATGAAAGAAGGGTTAATTTAATATTTTGATCAGTAGAAAGAAAAATTTAGAAGAAGGGAGATAAAATAATAAATCAATGGAGAAAATATTATAGACAATCTAAAAGAGAACAGAATTTATCAGAAAGTCAAAGATTTAATCTTTAATAAAAGAAAATGGAGATGAATCTGATTAGATGGACATGCCTCATGAGAGAGATCTATCATGAAATGATATATATCTGAAAATTTTTCTCATTTTCAGTAAACCGATTGAAATTTATCGTTTGGGAAATTTAGGGACACTAAAAGTATGCTACGAAAATTTCAGAGGATATGATGTGGTAAAATAAAAACAGGATAAATCTGAAAAAAGATATTAGTAATAAAAGTCTTAAGTTTTATAGAACATTAAATATAGCTCTATTAGCATCCACCGCCGGCTTCAACCACGCAGTTTGCATATAAAACTACAAAAATTGGAAATAGTTTTTAGCAATTATGTTTGGGTTGTTGCTTACAAAGTTAACGCTATTCTTAATTTACTGGATAAAATATGATGTTTAGATAAAGGATGTGTTCCCTCAAAATCAAATTTTTAATGAAATCAGGAGGATATTGAAGTTGAACAAAAAATATTTTTCTCCCCGCCACAGCAAAGTACGGCAGTTTCATCATTTCATTTATTGAAATTGCAATGATTACAAAATTTAAACTTTAATGATTTTTTAATTTTCCTATTTGAATATCTTTATAAGTCATCTAATTTCAAAGTGATAATCAACAACTGATTTGAGACCTAAAATATCCCTCGAAAGTTGAATTAGATTTTGAGCCGTGCGAATGCATTGCTCTTTAAGCATTTAAGAATTTTCAGGCATAGATTCATGTTGTTTACGATCACAAATTTTAGTAGCCCTAGAAGTTCTTCTTCCGATCTGTGACCTCACTGACCTGGGCATTATGAAAATATTAATACCAGATTCAAAGTTTAATCTATACCGATAATGTGGGTGGCTTACCCTGACAGAACTTCTTAGTTCAGAATATAAAAATTTACATTGCTACATTGCTCCCGTGAGGATGAATTCTCGTTGGGCAAATTAGACAAGAATATTAAATTAATAAAAAAATCGTAGTAAATTTTAGTTACTGTTACTAGGATTTGAACACTAGACACTAATACCGGTGTACTTTGGTGGTTGGGGTTCAATTAACTACATATCACAGGAATAGTGGGCCTGTGTTTGTACAAGACTATACCTCATTTACATGTCATAACTTCATCATCTCACTGAGCCAGGAGGGGTTGCTTATTGCACCAGTTGAGCATTTGCATCATTAGAAATTTAAAAAAATAGTAACTTTTTGATAAAGTGATCGATTGAATGACATCGAAATTCGATATTCCTCAAACCATCAATACTTTATTAAATATGTAAATAGTCGCAATTTCCTTTACCTGTACTATCAAACTAATATGTTTTTAGATATATTAAAAATTGATCTTTTATTGACAATGAAATTAGTCTGAAGAAGTCGATCCTGGCATAGACAATGATCGATGTAAATACATTAAAATTAGTAAAGAAGTTCTAGGTTACTTACTTATGCGATTTTTTTTGTTTTTATTATTTATTAGTTTGGTATGTTTGAACATTTCGGTGTCATAAGAAAGCTACCGTTAAAATTTGTAATGACTGGTTCAGAGCTTTTCGCGGTTATCGGGAAAAAACGAAAAAGATGTTGGCTCATTGTATGATAGTGAGATTTACGGCTGGGATCTATCGAAAAGATGAATAACATACCTTAAACATTACAGAAATTAAGTTTTTGAAGACCAACAAGGATTATAAAAGTCTGGATAGAAAACTACTTTAAAAACGTGTAGATATTTACAGACTGCGCCAAGAAAGATAAATCTCGACTTCGAAGTGTTATAACTCTCCATGAAATATTTTATGTAAACAACTGAATTTTATATCATATTATTATTCCTTTTATGTGTAATTGTTAATATTTACAACTTAAATAAAATTTACAGGAGTTACGTCCTTTAAATAATCCATTTTTGCGTTTTCTGAACTGTTTTTTTTTTTATTCTCAGTAGAGATTAAGAAAATTTCTTTTATCGCATTAAACCATATTATTTATTAACGATGTTACAGTACATATGATTTTATAATCTCAATTAAAAATAAAATGTATAAAGGATTATGAAGAACAGAAGAATTAACATTAAAATAGTTCAAAATTTTGACAGTCTGATTGAAAAGTGTATAGTCCACTTTACCTAAGCCTAAAATATAATACATACATTCTTCATTTTTTGTATATATCTGTTTCAATATTGCATGAACTGAAGTGACTGTATTATTATACAGTCGCAATTGTTTAATAAGCAATATTAATAGGCGGCACATATTGTCGACAGTTTTAATCAAAATTCTAATTATACTCGTACTTACAAACCGATTTTCTTTCTTGTTGTTAATTATAACTAAAAAAAATTACTTACAATAACAGGACCGTTAAAACAATCAGTTAAACGCCAAACAAATTTAATTAATTAGATTACTTTAACTTTCAAGGCGAATATAAATAAATAGAAAAACTATATTAAAGGGGAAAGAACGGTGATCATGTAAAAAATGGAGTATCGGTTTTTTGCAAACTATACAGTTTAGGGTCCAACTAATTCATTAAACCAAAAAATTCATGCGTCTATATATATGTATCGTACTGCTTTTGGCATTAAATCTCAGGTTTGATCAAACGGATTTTCTTCAAATTTGGCTAAAACATTTCTATATGTTCATTGATTATATATTTTTTTCAAAATTCGTTCAAGGGCTGGGAGTATAAAGCGAAAAAACCAATTTCGATTTTCTTCAGCATTTTAGAAAAAAAATTATTAAAGCAATTTTGTTACCTACAATGCATACATAAATAATTTTTTTTTAAATCTCAAGAAATTAACCCCCAACTCTTAAAATTGAAATGTATGATTTTTGTTCTTTCGCTCTATTCTGCTGGGTTCAAATATTTTCAAACACTATGAAAGTTTATACTTCATATATATAGTTATCAAGAAATGTCTACAATTTTTTTGTTGAAATTATAGACCCCGGAGAAAAAATGCAGAAAAGTTTTTTTTTTAATTTTCTCTTTCTTATTTTATTGAACGGAGTGTTAAATTTAAAATTTATCATCCACCTCAAAAAATACATATTCTGGGTTTTATATTGTTTTTGATTTTTGGTTTTTTTAATTCATTAAATTTTTATTATTGAATTATTTTTTTGGTATTTTTCTCTATCACTTAAATGCCTATTAAAATTGTTTTTAAAAACCGGCACTTATGTTATATTTGAAACCAAAAATGAGGAAATGTTTTTTTCAAGACTTTCATAAAAGTTATACTTTACTTTTTCAATATTTTTAAACAAACCTCTTTTAAATTAATTTTTCTGACGTGAGTAGACGGGAAAGTCGTGCGATATTTTTTCAGCTTTATCATCTAACAGTTATAAAATATAATTCTTCAAATTCACGCTTTGTCTTGTACTTGAGTGATATTATTGGTCTGAAAACCCCCCTCCCTTCCAAGGATATATTGAATATCCCATTAGGGTAGATCGAAATTGATTTTTAAGAAATGGGTACCGGAACAGACTTGAGTCAAATATTAAGGCAAAAAAAATATTAAAAAAAACAGAAAGAATTTTGTGTCAAACACAGGTTCACGTGTTACTTATTTATGGGAATTCATTAAATATAAAAAAAAGTTTCATATTGGCTTATGAAGTATAGGTTACATAAAAACGCAAAATAAGTTTCTGTAATATAGGGTGTCAAAAAAAATATCCAGAGTTCAAGAACGAATATGGTTTTTATTTTGCAGCACTCAATAGTGTTTTTTGAGCGAGTAATCTTGAAGAGACAGTGAAGTTTTAGTTTACACATTCTATCTCAGATAGCAGCTACATGAATTTTAATTTATTTGAAAAGATCATAAGGAGTTACTGAAAATTACATAAAAAAATGATCATTTTATCGTGACCTGTGCTCTTTTTCGGACACCCGATCACATTTTTTTCACTTTACAACTTTATTACTAAGTATGCTTTTAATAACTTCAACATAAAAACGGAGGTTTTTCTAAGAAACAAGAGAAACTCTACGAATTTTCCTCGACCTATCACAGAAGTAGTATCAAGAAATGTTTGATTTTTTTTTGCTGCTGGAAAATTTGTACATATATCATAGAATAATGAAAAATAAATTTTAAATAATGAAAAATCTCATGTAGGAATTCATTCTTTGGATACGCATTAAACCAGAATCTTCAAGATGAAAAGGAAAGAGAGTAATAAACCATAACCTTCACAGTATAAATCGATTTTCTGTTATATATTTTTTTCATTTAAGAAATAATACAACTAAATTAATAAATAGTTTAAAACTTTAGATCTAAGTCGAAAGTCTTTCGTTTAATAAACTTAAATAAAAGCATATTCCCTCTGGAATGTGTGTCAATATTGTTTTTATGTAACCTATAGTATATAAGTCGATATTATAATAGAAACATTTTAATAAAAAAAAAAAAAAAAAATGTTTCTGACAACTTTTTTTATATTTAATATAATTCCTATAAACAAGTAACATATATACCTGTTCCATTGATATATTGAAAACAATATGTCATCAGTAAATCAAGCTGTCATTTCTATCTGTTAGTAAATATAATACTAAACAAAAGGTCATAGATATACTTCTACATAAGCTGTTTATATATTTTATATAGAATATGGAAGCTAAACATTTTTCTCTTTTTTCCTTTTTTATAAAAAAAACCAAAACAAATCATTCGATAGAACCTAAAAAAAGTAATACATTAATTGAAAGTAAAACAAATGTGAAGTTAAAAAAAAAATTAAAAACGTGCAGTTTAGAATATTTATATTAATCGATTTCTACTATATTGTCAATAAATCTATTAGAGGTGAGGTTAATTATGAAAATAGAGGGAAAGAAAAAATCCACAAAATTAAATGGATTCTATAGACTAATCATTCTTAAAATGTCGGTCAAGTTTTTACTGATAAACCACACACAAAAAAATACGATATCGTTTCCAAGGGTAATAGATATCATTGAGTGTCCAGGAAATATTTCCATCAGATCCCTATGTTTTTTATTTTGTTTCTTTTTAAACTGCGTGTATTTTTAAATAGTTTTAACTTTTATATATACAATAAATATACAAAAAAGTTAATAATTAAAAGTAGTATATACAAAAATCGACATCATATTGCGAAATATACATAATGCATATTTTTTGCTATATATTAAGGACATATTTCATTTTAATTTACAATTTTTAAATTGTAGAACCTTTTATCATACAATATATATATCTAATAAACAGTAATGATAGAAGGAAGTGGAGACAAGATTTTACATTGAATAGAGTATTTTTGCTAAGGTATATATTTCCTTTCTCTATTCTCACACTAATTTCGCCTCATTATGTAAAACTATTATTTATAATAAATGATTAAGTAGAAAGCAAGACGAATTAGTTGATAATGTATGCCTGCTTTATCTATGTTATAATTTGAAATATTTTCCTCATAACGCTGTGACCTTTCGATAAATCTAAGCAAAACACTTTTAAAATACCATATATAAAAAGATTTTATAGAAGAAACAAAAAAGGCAAAATTTAATTTTCTAAGCGGTATAAAATTTATAAGAACCTTGCTCTTTTTAAATAATCCAATAATGATATCCCGATAGTCTACTGGAAATGTTGAAATAGATGTCAAAAAGCTTGGTTATTATATAAAAACTGCTTTTTTTCTCTTAAAATTTACAAACATTAATCAAAACGTTAAAGGTTATGTTAAAAACTGTATTAGAAATTCATCAAGAAGAGTACTAAACCATAAATCACGTAGTAAATTGAAAAAAAAAACCCGTTAATAATGCTTCGAAAAGATTTAATCACCAATGAATGATAAAGTATCATCATCATCATCTGGTTTATAATTAAGAAGAAATACAATACATTCTAACCTTCTTGGCAATATACAATTAAACATCATACTCAATACAAGGAAATCTGATGGGTTTGACGTACAAAATTTAGTAGCTTTAGGAGCTATTTCTACGAGCTTGAAGATTCACTTCCTAAATTCACATGTGGACTATTTACCTGAAAATGTGAGTGCCGTTAGCGAAGAGATGGGTGAGAGATTTCACTAAAACATGAAATAAATGGAAAGAGGTATCAAGGAAAATGGAATAATACGATGATGGCAGATTATTGCTGAATTTTACACCGAAATGAACCCTTTAAAGAACATAGAAGGAAAAACGTGAACCAGAGTATAAACCGCCCAAAGAAACTTCGACACATGGAATAAAATTGTTAGTATTTTATATTCTTCTCATTAAGGGTTGGTGAAGAGAGGGAATGGTTTCCAAAAGTATGACGTACCTCATAAACATTAATTATTAAATAATAAATTAATTTAAAAATGTACTATAAATAGAAATTAGGCTTATTTTGGGGTAATTTAATTAGAAATTAAGGGATCAATGACCCCCCGACAACCTCTTCAGACTAATCAGTTGTTAAGCAATAAGAATGCATAGTACCAGCCAAAAAGTGAAGATATATTAAGTTATTATAAAAATGTTTTATATCTATTTTATTCTATCACATTTTCGCAATTTTTCAACTTTTTACAAATTTTGAATTTTGCTATTTGCGAAAACTTTCGATGTTATGGGGAAAATTATAGATTATTTTCGGATTTGGAGCTAAAAGATACATAAGAACCAATTATCAAAAACTAAAAAACACAACTATGGCAGGCTTGCGTAATTGGTTAATAACTTATCAATAAAAATAAAATTGAAGTGACGGTTAGGAATCTAACTAAACAATTTTAATGTCCACAAAAACATTTAATACATGAAAATTCGTTGCTTTACCAAAAATAAAAAAAAACGTACCGGAACGGCATTCCGGCACCAGTGCACCTCTGCTTTCAATATTATTAACACTGCACCCTGTATTTCATTCCACACAAAAGTATTCAAAGTATTACATTAATCAAACTTTTCTAAACCCCTCGACACGCAAAACTTAAATTTTGGCAATATCAATCCCCCAATATGTGCTAGTAAATATAAAAATTTTTATTTAGAGCAGATAATCCGATCAGTAAATATAAATAAAAAAAGTGATAACACAAACGTATTCAGAAACCAAATTTAAATACATAAAAATAATCTTGAAAGCGGATTTTGAAAATTTTAACTGTCAAGGCCTTTTGATAGCAAAAGTAAAACTATTTTTAAAGAGTTTCGATCAGATTTGAGCCTATCACCACATTTTCCTTTTACTGTGTATATTAGAGTAGTTCATTATGGCACTACAACTGGTGTCAAAAAATAATTAACGTAATTAATTTAAGGTATAACTTAAAAGAAAAGAAGAATTTTGTAAAACTAATACAGATTTAAGTTTATAGGTTTATCATGAATGATAATATCACTTAATATTGTATTTATTAAGTTAGATATAAAGTAAGATAAGCCCAAAGGGAGAAAGTTAAATAAACCAAAGTTACAAGTCAATAGTTACGGGTTATGAGTTAAGTTAACGTAACGTAAAGTCGAACCAGAATCTTGTTGAAGTGATAGTAAATTAGCGTATAGTACAATTAAATGTGCATATATGGAGGTAGCAGCTAAAGTTTGGTTTGACAATGTTTTAACTTTGTAATAGCAATAATAATGGGTAGGAAAGGATGACTTTTGTATTTAATACAGAATTGAGTAAGTAAGGGTAGGATGCATTAGCCCCATTCATATTCACGCACGCGCGCGCACGAACGCACACACACACACTAACAAAAGAGAGAGTGAGTGAGAGAGAATGATTGTGGGATGAAGTGATAATAAGTAATAGACAGTTGATATATGGTGTTGACTAAGATCGTAAAATCACATAGTTATTGAAGACAGTTTGGTGAAGTGTTTATATGCGAGAGTAAGTATATATATATATATATATATATATATATATATATACGTACCTAAATAGGGGAGAGAGGAGAGAGTATTACGCAGTGTAGAAGGAAGAGGGTGAAAAAGAGAGAGAAGCTACCTTCTCAGAAGTATAATTGAATAGAATTGGATGTGGATGGATTGATACGAACTGTATATAGTTTATGTAAGTGAAAACAGAAAGAGAAGAAAGAGAGAGGATGATAAGAAGAGGTAAAACCATCTACGAACAGAGAGCATGAATGTTCCATGAGCAAACCACCTTATCACTAACGCTATCACTAAAACGGTTCCCTTGTCCGATCTACTCAGCATCCAATCGTATTCAATGACCCTCTTGTAACAACCCGTCACCTGGGAGGAGCTCTTCTAACGCATCTTAGTGTTCCCCCTTCCACCATTACTATACAATCTCTTATCTCGATATATTGTACATCTTGCCTACACTGAACTACTTTCAGTTAGTTACTTGAAGTAACGAGATACACTAACACCGAAAGAAAAACTAACTATCCCTGCAAAAAGAATGGAACATCACCGACCGTTAAAATTAATTACGCGAATGGGCATCAATTTTTCACCCTGTAAAGGCAAGACATGTTGCTGCTTTTTCCACTGCTTTTCTTCCTCCTTGTTTTTTCCTTCTGCCTTTTCAATCTAACTAAATCGTACACGAAGAAAAAGAAATGAGGTAAAGTAAAATAAAATAAAAAGGGCGAGACTAGAGAATTGCGGTGTGATTTCTGCCTTTACCCTTACAATATTTATCATAAATTATTTTTATCACTTACTATTAAATCAGTGACTGAGAATTTAATTTAATTTGACGCTTTTATAAATAATAATAAATTTATTTATAATATACTATTTTAACATTTATAAATTATATAAATACTTTTTCATTCATTTTATATTTTTTTTATGAACATGGAAATGGATTATAAAACATTATTTATTGGTTAATCTATTCAGTTCCACTAATTCTTTAGAAAAAAACATGATTTTTATAAAAAAGTAAATAAGTAAATTAAACACGGAGTGGTAGCGTCTTGGTCTTTCACCCCGAGGTCCCGAGTTCTAATTCCAGTCGGACATGAGATTTAAGTTAGAATGTAAGTCTATGAAATACAATGTTGTCAAGGTGAACAAGGTGGCTGCATAACAGTGCCTGGGATAAGAACCATCCAAACACTAGATTCATTCATGTTTAAGATTTCTCAGTCAATTTAAACTCTTATAATTTTAATTAGGATTTTACTGGCTGGAATTTGCTCTCTCAGATAAATATAAAACTAACTGAGTGTGGAAGCAAGATCCTCTTTTTAACTCAATCTTTCGACATTTCGTCTGTTTGTAAGAATGCGACACAAATACAATCAAATGTGTTTTCCAATTTTAGGATTACTTGCTATTAGGTAGAACGACGAATGTGGATTAATTTTTTTTTAAACAAAATTTTCTGTTTCCAAATAATGACCAATTCGACTGCAGGAATGAGAGAGTTGACGGTTCTTACTCAGCGTCATGAATGTTCTTTACACATTCTGCCATGTAAATATTAATTTTGTTATGTATTTGTTGTTCACAATGTAGTTATACAGATTTGAAAATCTAATTAATACTTAAAGAGACTTTGTTCCCGATAACCGCGAAAACTACTGAATTAATCATAACAAAATTTTAACTGTAGCTTTCTTCTTCCAAAATATTTACTATTATAGTTAAACCTTGCCAATCTCAACTAATACATAAATCATAAATTATAAAAATGTAAAAATATGTATGAATTATAAATAGAAATAAAAAAAATATATATATAATAAAATATTACAAGTAAAAAAAATATAAAAAATTATAACTTCTTAAGCTAAATTTTTTTTGAAGTCGAAGTTTCTGAGGTTCAAATTCTAGTAAAAGTTAGCTACTTTTATAAGGATTTGAATACTAGACACTGGTCACAGGTGCATTTTGGGGGTTGAAGTTCAATTAATCACACGTCTCAGGAATGATGGGTCTGAGTCTGTACAAGAATACACCTCGTTTACATATCATAAACATCATCCTCATCTCATTGGGTTGTGGGGAAGTCGCTTATTACTTCCTTATACGAAGTAAAGAAAGTATTGTGATCGCGAAAAATTTCGGTTTTCACATTTCAACGGAAATATCCATTTTGAACATCCCTGAATCCATTTTGACTAGTTAAAAAATAAAAGTTTATTTTTTTTTATTTTTACTCTACTTATATTCTGAACATGATGTTTATTAATAGAAATCCGCATTAGTTTTCTATCTTTAAAGAAAGTTTTTTGAAAGTTTTCTATTAGCGGTATTTTTATAGCCATTTAGTAACCAGTACCCCGTTTTCATTATGTAATTAAAATACTTTATTCTTCATATATATTTAAGTATTATAAAAAAGCTGACAAGGTACTACATGGCTTTCCTGGCTACTCCAATAAAATCATACAATACCTTAAACACATTTTCATTATAGAATCTATTTCTGCTTTTAAATCACGTGTATATAATTTTTTTAAATTTCTGGATGGTATCTATAGACATTTCTGGATACCTCTATACATGAAGTACGAACCTTTAAATTTTTTTAAAAATATTTAAATCGAAGGGAGATAGGAAATTTTAAACATTTATTTAAATTTTTAAAGGATGGAAGTTTATTGGAAGTATAATTTTTTTTAATTTCTGGATGACATCTATAGACATTTCTGGATACCTCTATATATGAAGTGTGAACCTTAAAAAAATTTGAAAAATATTTAAATCGAAGGGAGATACGAAAAACAATAAAAAATCATTTATTTAAATTTTTAAAGGATGGAAGTTGTTTTTTGAATATCTTTTTGTGGATTGTTTATTTATGGATTGTAGATAACAAATTTACTTTAATAAAGTTTTTCTAAGGTATTTCTGATAAAAACCAAACGTGATAATTTTCATCCCTTTAACGAATTTTGAAAAACAAAAACTTATGCGATCAATCCCGTATATATAAAAATATTTGTGCCAAAATCTGAAGATAATCGGATTGGTCAAACCTAAAATATAAGGACAAAAGCAGTGCGACACACATACGTACATTCATATGTTTTTTCTGGTCTAGATGAACTAATTGGATCCAAAAACGTAAAGATTTATAAAAAAACCCAATACTCTATTTTTGATATAATCACCACACTTTCTCCTTTAATTCTAGCTATATTCGTCGGGTAAGTAAACTATTTATAAGCGACTTAATTACAGTTTTATTTTGTTTTTTTCAGGGAGGTGTATATTTAGTAAATTTATTAAATGTCTATGGACCTGGTTTAGCGATATTATTTGTTGTATTCGTCGAAGCAGCTGGAGTATGCTGGGTTTATGGAGTAGATCGCTTTTCTTCTGATATTGAATGTATGTTAGGATATCGTCCAGGAATTTTTTGGCGTTTATGTTGGGGTTATATTAGTCCCGTATTTTTACTTGTAAGTATATAAATTTAATAAACTATTATTTATTATTACTGATAGCAGATTAAGAAAATTTCAGCGGGTTAACAGCTTATTTTATAAACTACTTTTATGTTTTTTTTTATTCATATTAACTTTGGCTCAAATCAATTTAGCAAGTCAAAAAATGAAATGAGTTACAACAATTCAAAATATATGGTACTACTCTACAAAATATATGACATCTCCACTCTTTTTCCTGGATATAAAAATTTCTTTGTTGTTACTACATCCTTTGTATCAACTAATGATGATTGGTAAACAATAAAAAGTATTCATAAAAATAAATTTATTTTTTTTTTATAATTTAATTGCAATTTTATTCTTTTTTTAAATATAAAATGTTTGAATGTTTTATTAGTACATTATTAAAGTGAAATATCAGACTGGAGGAAAATTATAAAATTCTATTAACCACTATGAATAGCCAAACTGGAATGTTCTTAGTAAAGTAGACGAGATAATGGCATTTTTAAAAATGATAAAAAAGGAGATATCACTTCAATGATAATTCATATATACAGAATAATTTCATGGTGAACATTCTATAGGAAAAATTCGAAAGGTAAAAGACGGACAGGTATATCAAGAAAAAAATATTTTACAAATTAAAGAAGTTATAGGAGCACGTTCATAAAAAAAAATAAGAAAAAATTTACCGAGGTAGAGAAAATTGAGAAGAAGATTTGCTACAAATCGATCTTCAAGTTAAAAAAAGTTGCCGTTTATTTTATCTAGTAACAGGAAAAGTTGTTTTATTTATAACAAAAATTCTTATTTTTATCATTAGAATAAGTAATTAAATAAGATATACCACGTGCTTCATAAAGGACTTCAAAACTTTAAAAGCATATGAGAATTTATTTAGATAACTTACAGATTCGGTTGAGGTCTTATTTCATAGAAAAATACAAGTTTGTCACCCAATATTCACTTTGATTCGATATGGCTTCTTCGCTGTTTAATGCATCATACATTCCACCTGATGTCGATTTCATTCCAGAATGTAGCCAGCAAGCTGGGCGATACCTCTGCAGCTGCGGCATTAATTCGAAGTCTTTGATCAAAATGATCAGCAGGAAAAGGTGGCACAAACCCGATCTTTAATGAAACCCCACAAAAAAAGATCTAGTAGAGTCAAATCTGGGGAGAGAGGTGGCCATGCAATTGCACTTTCACGACTAATCCACCGATCTGGGAATCGAGCATATAGAAAATCTCGGACTTCTAGACGGTAGAGAGGTGGTGCTCCGTCTTGCCGATACCATTTACGGTTGCCTGCTGGAAGAAGAACGGGCCGTACAGTCTTTGTTTGCTTAGGGCACAAAAAAACATTGATTTTAGGGCTACCACGAAAGTGCTGTAAAGTTTCACGAGGGTTTTCGCTACCCAATATTCGGCAGTTATGGGTGCTCACCTTGCCACTGATGTGAAACGTTGACTCATCAATAAAAATTACATTATCTAAAAATCGTTGTCTGCAATTCTATCCATCATTTCCACACAAAACTGCAGTCGAGCAACTTTGTCGTCATATATAATGAATTGAACCGCGGTTAGTTTTTTTTATGGCTTCAAGTGCAATCGTTTACATTATACGCGCCAAACATTCGTTTGTGGAATGCCAGTCTCACGTGACGCCCGTTTAGTCGATTTCTTCGGACTACGTGCAAAGCTTTCTCTGAGTTGTTTCACAGCAGCTTCAGGAAGATGATTTTGTATGTTTAAGAGAACAACCTGTCTCAACGAAAGTTCGGTGCCAAGAGTACTAGAAAATGCCTACTAGGAAGATCCCTACCGTATTCTACGAAAATTTCGTTGAACTGCAGTTGCTGACTACAGATCATGAAACCAAAACACACAGCGAGCACGTTCCGCACCAGTAAATGTTGTATTCATTTTTAACAATAATGGTGACAGCGCTGGTGGCCGAATTCAGTACTAATGAAGTTGAACTATGTGAGTCAAAACTTTATGTGTTTTTCTATGAAATGAGACGAGACCTAAACGAAATCTGTTAATTATCTAAATAAATTTTTATGCTCTTTTAAAGTTGTAAAGTCCTTTTTGAATCACCCGCTACTTACAAATCATGATTTATACGCAAATTACATAAATGTATTCATAGTAGTATTTTTTTTAAATAAATAAATATAGTAAATAAGTAATATAAACATTGAATTCTTTTACAGGTAATTTTTGTATTTTCAATAATGGGATATGAAGAAATGTTAGCAGGAGAATATATATACCCACCATGGAGTATCAATGTTGGGTGGCTTTTAACTGCATCTTCATTATCCTGTATTCCAGCTTATATGATATATAAATTTTTAATTACTCCAGGAACGTTTTGCAAGGTAAATAAAAATCATCATAATTCATAATGTTAATTTTTTTAATATAAAAAAATCACATCTATAGTTATTCATTTGTAACAAATATAAAAAACCGTAATTCTGTTAAAATGTTAAACATTTGTAGCAAGTAAAAATTAATTTCATGTGTGGATTAATTTATAAAATATGAAGTATTGTGTTTTATCAAGACTAATATGTTTTACAGACTTTATAAAATAAAAACGGCAACATTTAATTTCTCTTGAAGTGAATGCGGGCGATTAATTCGTACAGTTGTTTGGTTGACAGAATATAAAATAAAGCGTATTTTATTCAAAGGGATTTTTTTCATTACCATTTCTTTCGTCATAATTTTTTGTATAATAACTATATTATATTTATTCAGAATGATGTACTTAAGACTACTAAATCAAAATTAGAGACTTATTATTTATACACACGAAAATTTTCTTGAATAATATTTTTTCCACATTTAAATAAAAATATTTAAAAAAAACTATTACATTTCTGAATGGAATAATATAACAGTTACTACAGTGCGATAATTGCATCGTGCACATCATGATACTACACACTATAATCCCACTATGAAATATAATACAAAGATACTCACATTTATTTGATTCATGGAATATGTTATGGCACTGAGGAAGGCACCGGGGATTGACCAACTTGACCCGGATATTTTCTATCATCTGCTGCCTGTAAGAAGAGAGCCGCTTGGCAGACTGTTCTCTAAGGGTGCCTAAGCTGGGAATGCTTTCCCACTTGTTGGAAGGTGGCTTTGGTGATGGTGCTCTTAAAATCAGGAAAGGATCTGAGTGAGGTCAGCAGTTATCGACCCATCAGCCTCTTGCCGGTAATCAGCAAGTTGCTTGAAAGGTTGGTTGTGGAACGGCTCTGGGAAAGCATAGATTTGAACTCACTTTGAAATCGAGGCCAGTATGGTTTCATGAAAGGGGTTGGCATCGAGGATTGCATCTTAAATGCTCTTGCCGAGGTGTAAGGCGCCGACTGTAAATATGTTTTGGCAATTTTTATTGACAAAGAGGTAGCATTTCCTTCCTTGTGTTGGAGTTCTGTCCTCTATAAGTTGGAACGCCACAATGTTCCCGTAGCCCTGCAAGTCGTAGTGCGTGACTATATGTTTAACAGTACGGCTCTGTTTAGAGAGATGCGCACCTGGATGTGGAAAATTCCGTTACCAGGGGAAGCCCGCAGGATTCCGTTCTCGGTCCCCTACTGTGGAAGCTGGTATTTGATGGAATTTTGAGACTGACATTCCCGGAAAGGGTCATGGCTCAGGCATTAGCCGATGACTGTCTCCTGTTAGTTCGTGGTAATTCACGACCGCAGCTAGAAGACCGGGCGCAGGCGGCTTGGTCGACGGCGGAGGCCTTGCTGAATGGACATGCAAAATTTAAAGATTTCTGTGCCCAAAATTATGTTTATACTTCTCAAGGGTGCAGACAAATTATCGTACAGTCGTAACCCCCACATTAAAGGCTGTGTGATCAGCCGAGTTAGAGTTCATAAGTATCTGGGTGTTTTATTTGATGAGAAGTTGTTGTTTAGCAACCACATTAGGCAAGTAGCGGCGGACGCCGTCTCTGTGGTGCACAAGCATAGGAGGATTCCTCGGAAGGATTACGTGCTATCGGGCCGTCATTTGTAAATGGTGTACCGAGGTGTCTTCAAAAGTATGGCTTCTTATGCTGCGTCCGTTTGGGCACATAGGTTGGACAGAAATCGAGCACTTATTCAGAATTTAAGGAATGCTCAGCGTAGATCATTAATAGTATGCACTGGTGTTTTTAAAACAATCTCCTACGAGTCTACCACCGTATACTCTCCCAATCCACCGTAGACTCTCACAATCGGTTTCGTGGTGAAAGTTGCGAAGGGCAGGGAGGCCGAGGTATTTGGGATGCGGTTTCGAGCCGGGCCTGCACCGGAGTGGAACGGTGATCAAAATGCACCAGTTCAAAATTTCGTTCAGTTGTCCATCTCCCATCTGAGGAGGAGGCTTTACAGCCTCGCAATGGATGCATGGTAGCAAGAATGGCACACCACGACTAAAGGAAGGTTCTTGTATAGATTTATACAGGACTTAAGGGGATGGTATGCCTCTCCTTCGTTTGTAAGGGCAACGGGTGCCCAGGCGCTCTCCAACCACGCGAAGTTGAACCAATATTTGTTTCGGTTCCGCCTGGCAGCTGATGCGCTGTGCGTCTGCGGGGAGGTCCAGTCGAACGAACATCGACTGCCCAACTCTGGGGGGGGGGGGGCAGAACGCAGGCTACCTTAGAACTTAGAGGTCAAAGGAAAAATAGGCCACTCATAAGCGGCGAGTCAATGTGGCGTCAGCCGCATTGTCGGACCGTGTGGTGTTCTTTGAAGCCGCTGCTTTGTTCAACCGGCATCAGTAGTTTATTTAAGGGAAAGACTCCTACCTCGCCGCTGTGGGAAGCTACCCGAGAGTTATGGCAGGCCATCAGTCAATTAAAGCGCCAAGGGCTTTAATATTGGTGGACAGATACTTGCTGGAATTCAGCGACCTAGGCGTGGCAGCGAATTGTTGTCTTGACGAGATATATTTGATTTATTGAATGTCATATATATTTTAGTAGTTGACGGGGTGCGCTTACCCATTTTAGGATGTATGACAAGTGAGCGATGGGACACGAAACAAGTGGTGTGTGGCACTATGCTTAGTTCGCTCACGCAATTAGGTTGCTCTAGGAGCTAGTTAGGACAGTGGTCGCTAAACTGATTCGAGGCTGATTCGAGGCGACAGTAGCCGTTTGTGGCACAGACATTAGGTCTTATGCTTTATGGCGACCGAATGGGGTGGTGGCGGGAGAAATGCCATGCAAATCAAATCAAATCATGGAATATGTTAATGGACAACTGGAAATGTCTTATAAGTGTTGCAAAGTTGGAAATTTCCACCATTTTTCTGAAGGCAAGTCTGAACCCTTCGCACTATATTTTTTGACACCTTTCGTAAGAAATCAGGACTAATGGATTCATCTCTGTAGTAATGGGTCCCTCCAGGTCTTGCAGAGTATGTGGGTTTGCTCGATATGCACGTCCTTTCTAAAACCTCGGAAAAAGATCTGGTGACAATAAGTCAGGTGAACGAGGAAACCACAGACCTTTTGAGATCATGTAATCAAGAAACACTTCTTCCAAAAATTCCATGGTGTTTTTGGATATATCGCACGTTGTTTGTTCTTATTGCAGGTAATAACAGCGATCAGATTAAGAAGAGTTAAAAATTGCTAATTATATCCTGGTACGCAGGAGTGTCAAGTGTTTCGTAAAAAAACATCGGGCCTACTTTCGTCGTCGAGAGATCGCACACCAAACGATTACCTTCTGTGACTGCAGCGGGGATTCATGTTAGATGGGTGGATTTTGTGTTGACCAATATCTGTTTTTCTGACTATTGATGTGACCGCTAAGGTGAAAGTACCCCTCATCACGAAAAAACATAATCATAAATTAATTTTAACCAAATGATAAATATTACTTCTTATATTTATAGTAATTAAAAAAGTGTCTTAACGTACATTAATCTTCGATAAAAAATCATGAAAAAAATTAGGTTAATACATTTTTTAAAGTTCATCACCTTTGTTTTTATAATTTAAAAAAGCCTATTATGAAGAGATGAGAATCACTCTAACTTTATTTTACTCTTTTTTTTTTTACATTAACGCAATGAAATCAATAACCACTCTTTCGTATCCGAGCGGAAAAATAGACGTCCATATATATATATATATATATATATATATATATATATTAACGTATTTATAATTGATTGATCCTGAGTTTCAAAAGCGCGTTGGGAAAATTGGTTTACTTAAAAAAAAATACAGGATGCTTATCGCAGAATGAACTATAATATATTGTACAAAAATTAAAAATGAAATTTGTAATAATATTACAAAGATATATTATTTTATTATAACACATATCTTTTGTAATTAAATTATTAGTTAGGTTATTTTGTAATCAATATTGAAACATGAAAATACTTATTAAATAATTATTTTTAAAACTGCCTAAAATATTGTTGAACTTTCGCTATACTTGAATAAAGTTTTACATTTAATTTTTTCCTTTGTAATAAAGTTGAAAATTTTTATAACTCTTACGACTATACTAATTTTTTTATTTATTAATTTACGCATTTTCTTATAAAAAGGAAAAAATAACATTAAAAAAATTCTATAGTGATTTATTAAAGTGATATACCCTGAGTGAAACACTAATAAACAAACTCGATCAAAAAACTTATATATGTTAAAATTTCAAAGGTAAAAATGGTTAAATAGTGGTAATAAAAATGATTAAAACTTCATTTGAATTCACAACCCAAATGATGTTATTTTGAAATATTTACAAAAGAAAGTAATAAAAAAATTCATTTAAATTCTCACTTCGTTTAAAAAAATTTGTATGAGTATAGCTCCATTTATTTTAGGAATTATTTATTACGCTAAAAATTATAAGTTTTATTTTAAAAACTCTGTTTCCCCTGATAAAAATAATTTTTTATAAACAATTTATATAAGTTAAAAAACAACAAGACAAATAGACTCTTCAAAAAATACGAAATGAAGAGTTATCGAAACCGGGCTGTTTGTAAAGTTCAGCACTTATACATACCTAAAAATTGAATTAAGACCTTTTATGAAATCGTTTAAAAATTAAAAAATAGAAAGTTTATAAAATATTAAACAAAATTAATTCATGAAATTTTGAGTAAGTATTCAGCAGGTATTAAAGAGAAAATGATTTCTAATAATAATTTGTTTTTTCCTTGGAAGTGTTTTATAGAAAATATTTTTGTTTTAATTCAAATTTTTTAGCAAGATATTTTTTAAAGAACTGATGAAATATTAAGAAGCCTTGTTCTAATTTATTTGCTATTAAATTTACTATCTATTACTTATAAAAGAAATGTAATAGTACATCTGATTAACATGGAACAGTTCTGTATTAAAAGAATAATTAATGCATTCAACATTACTATCCAAAGACGTAATGGAGCAAATTTAACTGTCAACGGAAGTTACTACGCGTGCGCATCTAAACTAGTGCGCATATGTGAGATATATATGGTATGCTTGAACGCACATGTACAGAGCTTAATAACATCAAATATTGCCGTTAATATACGTACAATAACTGTTGATCCATATAATCACACGTATAAAGTGAGCCTTTAGATTAGTGCTTACCTGTTACATTCGGTACAAAGTACACAGAACTGGCTACAACACCTGAACCGATAATAAATTAATTTTCTATTGTTATTGAAAGTAATCGGCAGTATTAATGTGTTATATACGTATGTAAATTCAGTATATTACTTAAAATGATAGAGCAATTAACAATTAAATACAAATCATGTACTATAATAGGCTAATTAAATGTTGTAACACTATTTTTAATTTAATATAATATGAGGTAGGCCGAATTATAACAATAGTATTTCATTAAACTAAAATACATGGGACGTTATTTCTTGACAAGGTGCAAATTAATGAAATTCCAAATTAAAAACAAATGTTTAATGCAAAATTTAAGAAGAAAAATCAGACATTAAAATTATTCTGTACAGTATTACCCCAATTAGATTTTCTGTTTGAAAATCTAGTAGAATAGAATAAGTATACTAAATGAAAATAAAATTTAAAGAAGACTAATAACCCAAAATTAATATTAATATAAAACAATAAAAGTCATGAACTTTAGAATCAAGCTGCACCTCCACTCGATTTGAACTGATATCAATCTGAACTGATTTTCCGGAGATTTAACGTAGATTTTAACGTATTACATAGAAGATAACCTATTTTGAAAATTTTATAAAAAATGTTTTAAGCAAAAAATGTTATAAAATAATTAAAAAAGAAACCTTATCCCCTGAAATGTTTTACTAAAATTTTTATTTCCAGCGAGGAAATTATAAAAAAATTCCCGCTAGTAAGATAAGGAATCTTTGTTTAAAATTTAAGAATTATTATTCATAAAAACAGTTCAGAATTTTATTTGTTTTAATTTTTGTTTAATTTTTTTCAATAAAATGTATCAAAAGCTAGTAAATCATATAAAAAATAATATTTTTTTATTACAATAGAGGGTGGTAATAACCTTGATCTTTGTTAACAAATGAAACAGAAAAATTCCAATAAAAATGGCTCCAAATATTATTTTTGTGTTCTGCAAAGATTTTTTTAAATTGGAGCAAGAAAAATTCTTTGTCGCAGTAAGTACATCAGAAAGGCAGATTTCCGATTTTAATTGAACAGAAAGGATGTTACACAGCTGTAATGATTTATGAAAATAATATTGCTTTCAATGTTTTAGCTAGCTTTCGGTGTTATTCTGTATTTCATGTTATGTTAGTATCATGTGTTCTTTTATATTATTGCAAGGTACTGTATATTGTTCCAATAAATACATTACACTTGTATACTTGTGTCTTTTTCTTCCTCCTGTTCCCATAGTTTTTGAGTTATGACTACATCAATTGCTTAACACTATTACATGTCAACAACCCACTTTTATACTGTTATAAATAATTTGTGTGGTTTTGGAGCCGTGCTCACAAAAAATAAAAGATTGATATTGACCCAAAACAGACCGAAAACGATTAAAACTTCAAAACTGATTTTTTGGATACCAATCCCTACCCGATCATATTTTGGATTATTGCGAAACTAAATTACTTTAGCTAATAGAAACTTGCTCTAAGGCTAGTAGATATAGAAATAATTTCTATGGCTATAGAAACTAACTTGCACCTTTTGGTTAAATCTTATTTTCGCTTCAAACATGATGTTTTGGGACCATTAGGAAAACAATCAGCTTTCCTGGTAGTGCTCGAAAAAATCTAATTCTGGCTTTCTAACATGTCATCCTTTAAGTTACAAACTGAAAACCTTGAAAACGTACCCCAAAAACCCCCTTTTTGACTCTAACTCCGGTTCCTGTGAACCGATTTGCTTGAAAATCAATGGGTCTGTATTCCCAACAGGTATACAACACCCGAACTAACTTTCGTCAAATTGGTTAAATTTTCAACCGGTAAAGCGAATGAAAAAACTTATACATACATACGTATATAAACATATGTTGTAAGATATGTATACATCTTATACGTATGCACATAAATATTGCAGAATCGTGTTCAGAAGACTCCAAAACGTCATTAAAAGCTGATCCCCCTTCCAATGATATCCACTTAGAAAATCAGATTAGGCGGAGTAGCGATTACTACATTTTTTTTGAAAATCCGCTAAAAAACACTAACTTAATTTTTTTATGCAATTTTTAGGGAGTAAATGCTAAATTGTAATTAATTTCGAAAGGGAAGGGGCCGCTTGCAAATATTTTAAGCAAAGACATATTAGCAACAAAGATTACGACCTTTTAAATTACTGTCTGATTAAGTTGAACCACCCTACGCTTAAAGGCAAAAGGGGAAGAAAAGAAAGAAATAAGCAGGTTTTGCCGTTCGTACAAACAGAAATAAATGAATGAAGAAAATGTATTGAAATAACAATGAAATCAAAGCTAAAAGCTAAAATAATGAGCTTTTGTTTCAGTTTAATATAAATATTTTTTAAATTTTAAATGAACAGATTCAGCTCGCAATGAAAATTAAATTAGTTGCCTGCATACGAATATTGTGAAAACGTAGTTTTCCTTAAAGATCTACGTTTAAATATTTTCCAATGAAATCTAGAAAAAAAACAGTTTTTATTATACAATATTCATGGAAATAGTTTTCTATTTAAATTACAGATGACATTTTATAAAGAATAAACAACGTCATATAATTTATGCCTATAAAACAATATCTCCCGACGAATCTTAAAAAACACCCAGTAAAATTATTGAAGAAAAAATAACGAAAACACGTTCTACTTACGGTGTGAGTGTACATTAAGAAAATACTTTTTGAAATTTCGAGTTTAAACAGTTAAAATGGGGTAACATAGAAATTTTTTATTTTTTGAATATCTGGGTAATAAATGGAGATATCAACTTGATTTTTGGTGTGTCTAATTTGATTTTTGTGATGTGAATATCTAAAAACCAATTGATAGATTTTCTAAAATTCGACCTTGAATTGGTGAAGAAAGATAAAAAAAATCTTTGGAACAATAATTGCAGATTTTCCCAATTTCCGACTATAAAAACGAAATATTAACTAGATTGAGGCTTGCAAATACTCTTCAGATAAATATATAAAAATAATTTTCGGGGTTTTTCGAATTTGGATTTTTTAAGGAGTGCGACGGTGTACGGCGCGACGATTCAAACAAAACAGCCACTGGCACAGTTACTATAGATACGACACGACTAGGAGTCTTGCCTTCTGTTTGACTAAAAAACATAAAATTAAAAAAAAAGAGAAACAAAGTACGGTTACCTGTTGGTGGTGATTGTCGAGTATCGCTAATAACCGGGAAAAACTTTGCCCTTCGTAGTCCGCACGAAGAACGGGTAATCAGTTATAACTAATATTTTAAGATGGGGGCCGACTAATTTCATAACCGCAATCTTTAGATCACAAGTTTCGGGTCCTATAATGGCCAAACTATTGCTCTGAAGAAATTACAATACGCTGATATTTTTTATAAATTGAGGCTTAATTTTCATTTATCATTATTATTCTCACAAGCATGACTGAAGGAAAAAGGGGTCTAGGGAGCAGAATCCCCCTGACCGTCTAGTATATATATATATATGTATAATATTTTGTTTACGGCATTTATAATTCAACAATATAAAAAAATGATCAAACAGTAAAATTGTCTATTAAGTTTATCATTTATCACCAATAGTTTACCTGATCAAAAAAAAAAAAAACGAAATACCAGAATAAAATTTTATTTTATTTCTAAATTAAATCACAAAACTCTTTCAGCTACAGATTTATGGAAATATAACGAAGGAGTGAAAGTCACACCCAAATACTTATTTACTATTCCGGTTTCTCTATTACCATACACTATTTCTCAAATGCAGACAAATTCCCTAAACACCACTATTTTACTTCTCTATATTTATACATAGACTCCTCTATAATTCTCAATAAAATTTTAACTTATTTAACATTGATTGCATAGAATTGGCTTTGAGAATGCCAGAAAAATAAGTGCTTAATATTAAGGTTGTATAATCGTAATCTTGTATCGTAATTTTGCCTTTTGAACACCACACCTTAGGCATTAAATTCTTGTACAGGTCTGCTAAGACATTAATTCCAATTTTAACGCAGATTTTATTAATTTATAAAACAGTGATTTTCCATCTATTTTTCAATAGCAACCCAAAAATCGTCAAACAAACAGTATTTCTTCTGCCCGCTTATCTTCAGTTTTAATTTCACTACATAATATAAATTAAACACCTTATTTATTGTAGAACACCTTTATCTAATACCTGCTTGACCAGGTCTATATTATTTCTGTTGATCCATGCCTGCAATCTGTTTAAAATTTCCCTTGAAAATATTTTTATTTGAGCGCTAGGAAACAAAATCCATGTATAGATTTACATTAATTAACTAAGTTTTTAAAATAATGGAAAAATTTTCCTCCTGAAATTTTTCGGTGCTTTACTATAATCGTAAACATAATTCTATACCGTTACAACTCAATATAATTTTAAAGCGCAAGTTTAATAGGTTTTATTGGAATTCTATCAAAACCAGACGATTTATTCTCCTTAGCGTTTCATATCATCATTATAATATAGAGTATTATAAAACGTCTATTTAAGATGGTTTTCGACCTAATTGATGGAATACAACCGATCTAACAAGTACGAACATTACTTGCAAACGGGCTTCCAAATATTAAAACCAAGTCAATCGATTGCCGGCCTCCGTAGCGCGAGTGGTAGCGTCTCGGCCTTTCATCTGGAGGTCCCGGGTTGGAATCCCTGTCAGACATGGCATTTTCACACGCTGCAAAATTGTAATTTCATTTCATTCTCTGACCAATACCTAACGGTTGTCCTGGAGGTTAAAAAAAAGAAAAAAAGTCAATCCATTATTCTTGATCGTGGATTTAAAACATTTTAAATGAAAATGAAAAGGAATTAAAAATGGTTTTAATTTAAGCCTTATTGTTCACACCACAGTAGTCATTTTGCATAAGAATTTACACTTTAAATCGTTCTCAAAATTCATTAATTATAGTCGTGAAATAATCATTCTAACCAGTCTAACGGTTCCAGATTTAAACTAATTTTAATGCACGTAAGAATATTCGACATCAGGATGTTAATTAACTTTTTTTATACCAGTAAAGGATAGTTTTATAAATGATTTTAAAAATTAATTTTTTGTACAAATAAATTAATAAATAATTTAATCTGTTTTGAAGAAAATTAAAAAATGATACATTAAAACAAAGATACATTAACAAATGATTGAATTTATGATAAGATCATGTACCTTTTACTGGTTAAGCTGGATATTCAATTTTTTTTTGTTTAAATTACTTTTTTTTAATAGGAGAAATAAACTTTTTTAACTTTGTCACTGTTATCATTGTAGAAGTGTTACATTTTTTAACACGTACTGGGAAATCTTTCCAGCAACGAGAAACTGTTTACTGACATAGAAGTAGACGTGCTATTTGCGTTAAATCTGTTTTTTGTTTTTGATTGTAATAACACACCAATAGCCCAGCTCTTATTTCGATTTAGGTCGGAACATTCGTCAGTCGTAATAAGTTGTTAACCGAAACCTATTGATTAAAATGTACATATAAAAAGCTTTTTAAACCCATGCAAAATGAGTATATCTTCAATTAGATTTGAAGATTAATCCTCTACTATTACAGAAAGGCTGAGTAATAAATGTATTGATATATAATACTGACATTTTAAGGTTAAATTTAAAACTGTAATTTTTTACGTATATTAAACTAAAAAAGTAACATTATATATAAATATATTTTATATGCATATAAATATATATTACTGTTTGTAATATTGAAAATTTTGTCTGGTTTAATAAAATGTGCCACATTTTTGATAAACTTTTGTTTTTGATAAACATTTTAGTTTTTAATAAACTTCAAAATTCTTACCATGTATTTAGTTTCTGTGGACTTTATTCATACACCATTCTACTCAAAACCAGGGTCTCATGGGTTATACGACCACCACTATAAATATCCCATTAATATCTGTCCATGTTCGGTTATGAGATTGGATATTTACAGTGGTGGTCGTATAACTCATGAGACCCCAAAACCAAATTCTTTATAAGTTTTGTTAAAAATTTTGTGTTTATTACTCAAATAACAAAGTTATTTTACGCCAAACATAAAATAGTATGTTTTCAACCGAAGTCTTTCGTTTTTTACCCCAGATCTCTCAAAAACTACTAAAAATAGTGTTCTGGAACCTATTTTTCTTCCAGTTTTCCAGATAAGGTTTCATAATTACAAAACCGCTAAATTTATCCTACAATTTGGAATCCAAGATTTACAGTCTGACTTAATTTTACCAAAGGCGCAGAAATCAGGGCGAAATTTTTCGCCAGCCGGCTCTCTCTTCACGAAGCGTTTCCGAACCAATGTTTACATTAACTTTCGTTTTTATTTTCACTCGTAAAACATGTGTGAACCGCTCTTTATATATATATACGTCATAACAATATTAATAGTATAGTATTTGTCTTAACAAATAAAATATCTCTATGAAGTGTATACGTAAATAGATTGATGCATTTCGATTGACCGTACTCTCTGCACTTGATATCCTCTTAGAGAAGTTATTTACTTGAACCAATGGAAATGTTACGAAACCCGATTGATTTCGTCTTGAAATATAAACAAAAATACACATCCATACGCACACACAAACCTGTACAAACATTTAATTTTATTCAGTTTTGCTTTTCCGTTTCTTGTCGGAGAGACTATATATTTTTCAATAATTTTATAAATGTTAATTACAAGCGCTAAAAATATATTTAAGGATTAGTTTATTATACATTAGAATCGTAGAAATGTTATTGAATAATCCAGTTTTGAAAAGTTTTCGTATTTAAATCTATTGCTTTTGGTTTTGATAGAATCGTTTTTTTTTTGGTTTCACTTAAGATTTTAGCTCTAATAATGCATAAATCACCAAAAGTAAACCGTCATGTGAGATCTATTAAAATTTATTAAGCCTTAATTAATTAAGACTTTAAGTCAACTTGGACATACAGGCTAAAATTAATAAAATAATTTTACTAAATTTACAAGTGATATGCACGACAAATATTTACCTAAAACTTTTTTTTTCACATATAACGATATCGTTAAAAAATAATTATTTAAGTTAACACAAAACATTTAAAAATTATTATACCGGCTGATTCAACAACGACTTCACAATTTTAGCAAATAAAAATTTATTTAGATAAATTACAGAATCAATTGAGGTCTCATTTCATAGCAAAACATATCAAGCCTTGATTTACGTAGTTCATTAGTACCAAATTCGGCCACATTCCTATAACCAGTGGTGTTAAAAATGGATATATTTACTGGTGCGAAACGTGCTCGCTGTGTGTTTTGGTTTCACGATTTACAGTCAGCAACTGCAGTTTAACGTAATTTTAAAAAGATTACGTTGTATTTTTTTAGAGTAACGTTGTACGGAGCCTCCTAGTAGGCACACAATTTACTCTTGGCACCAAACCTTCGTTGAGACAGGTTCTTCTTCCAGACAGAACGGCCCGTACTTCTTCCAGGAGACAACCATAAATGGTATTGTTATCTGGATTCGCTTCAAAATTATGTAATTTCTCACAGGATGATGACCAATATGAACGCAATCAACAAGACGGAGCACCACCTCACTACCGCCTAGAAGTCCGAGATTTTCTTGATACTCTATTCCTAGGTCGGTGGATAGGTAGTGAAGGTCAATTCCATAGAGATCGTATTTACGTACCGCGTTCACTTGCTGAAGTAAAACTTTATTTTGTTGAACTAAAACTTTGAATTAACGCCGTAGCTGCAGAGGTAACATCCGACTTGCTGGCTACATTATGGAATGCAATCGACTTCAGGTGGGATGTACGTCGTATTACAAATGGAACAATATCGAATCAAAGTGAATGTTGGGTGAAAAACGTGATGTATTTTTCTATGAAATGACACCCCAACCGAACCTGTAAGTTATTTAAATAAATTTTTATATGCTTTTAAAATCGTGATGTCCTTTTCGAATCAACCGGGTAATAAAAAAACGCCTTCAATACAAGATCTTTTGGAAAGTTCTCAGCCTGGCACAGAGGTAATAAACGTATGTCCAAATTACTATAATTTGTCAAGTATGAACCTTGTCGATCGTGTGCTGCAAACTTTCAGACGTATGGGTTTATTTGCTGGTTTAGGTGATTGATTAAATCAATGTTTCTAAAATATAAGTTCGAACAGTTATAAAGTACTTTGTTTTAGAAGGTTCAACAACGACAGACTTACAAAAAAAAAAATAGATCCCACTTTCAACTTCTTCCTCTTCGTTTTAAATGGTAAAAATGCGAGCTGCTAATTTTCATACATTAATTCAAGATGATGAACACTGGGGACGCCCACAAACCATTACAACCGACGAAATTGATACAAAAATCCACATTGGCATCTTAAATGATCGCTGACGGAAGGAACGCGAGCTTGCTGACTTCGCAAACATCAGTTATAACCGTATTTTACATGATGTTTTGGATATGAAAAAGCTTTTTGCTCAATGGGTGCCGCGTTTATTAACAGATGACCGAAAATATATTCAATTGAACACTTTTCAAATATGTTTAATCTTATTTAAACGCGGTTCTGCTAAGTTCCTTCGACCTTTTGTAAAAGTAAATAAGACCATTCACCATTACACGCCAGAGACCAAACAGTAGGTTGAAGCAGAAGAAAGTGTACCAAAGTAAGCAAAAAAGGTTCCATCTGCATAAATCATGGCTATAATTCTATGGAATTCCCATTGTGTGGTTTCTATAGACTACCCTTAAAAGTACGACTCTCACCGGGAAGTGTTACGCTCCAGTTCTAGACCTATTGAAGGGTAATATTCAGGTTAAACGTATACTTCTGGCCAAAAAGAAAGTGCTCTTTCAAAATGATAATGCACCTGCAACACACACACACGTCTCGGATTGTTGATTTAAAAACCTATGATCTATTCTTCGAAATGCTTCCACATGGGCCGGATTCGATTCCAAGCGATTATACTTCCTCATCCCAAATCTGAAGAAATGGCTTCCTGGGCGAAGATTCAAGTCAAATAATGAGTAAAGCTGAGACAACCACTTACTTTGTAGAGTTAAACAAATCGCATTATACTGAGAATTTCAAAAAGTTAGAAAGTCGTAGATTTAATGCCAAGTAATTTAGTTCAGGTGAATCCAGATTATTCTTCTCTGAGTTTTGTGACATGATCCGGGTTCTCCATCAAAAATTTTACCATCGAAATTTCGGGGGTCCTCCAGAGGAGGACGAAGTTTAAAAATGGTATATTTAATGCCGAAAAGACGTATAAGAATATTATGCTCGTATACGTGTGTTTAGGGATTCGTGTTAAAAAGTTACGTGTTTCTCAAGTTCACGTAACTTGATAAAGAGAAAAAGAAAGAAAGAGGAAGTGAAAGGAGGAGGGTGAGAGAGTTAGAGAGAGAGAGAGAGAGAGATAAAAATACGCCCGTCTGAATTGGTAGAATACTTCATCGCCCATCCACTTGATTTAAATGTATCAAATTGTACGTTGATTAAGTGGAAAAATAAAAATTAAAAAAAATAAAAATCTTATGTTTTATTTGTCAGGCAGAGAAGTTTCCGAACGTCCCTGATAAAACCTGTTATTCTAATCATTTACAGGAGGAAAAGTGAATAACAAAATATGTAACACGAGTTTTTTTTAATATATATATATTAATATATATATATCGATGTTTTTGTACATATAAAAACTTTATTGTGGTTTTTACTTATTTTTATTAATTTTTAAAATTGTCAAGTTATTTTTTATACTGGTAATTGTACAATTGTTTATAATTACATATTTTCTTATCAAATACGTTATTCGATAATTTATAGTTACAATTTTTAAGAGTTCACTCAAACTGATTTCAGTTGATCCATTCATTTCTACTTTACATAAATGGTTACATATTTTATTTACATTACATTTTATCATAATACATATATTAGTTAGGTTACAGTATAAATCTCTTAATAAAAAATGCAACTGGAAACGACATCATTCTCCTTAGTAAACCTGGCATGATATAATTACTATTTTATAAAATGATTGTCGATTTCAGGAGTGATTTGTATCTCATGTCAAGTGATATAAAAACATCTATCCAAACAAAATTATAGCAGCAACACACGGAATTGGACCTTTTTTCCCGATGAATCTGAAAAACCCCATTTACCAGCGAAGTGTTGGGCTTGCTAACAGTTCGACTAGATGTTATTAAGAGAGTGTATGTATCTCTGCGCCCTACCGACTAAACCTCATATCTCACCGATCCCCCCTCCCGGAGCCGGCCCTGCAATTAAGCAATACTCAACACCGGGAGGTGCCTTCGGGCTCGGGAGATCAGGAGTTCCCGTGCATTATCACCGACGCCCATCCTCACAAGCGTGGACGAACGGCGGCTCCGCAGTAGGCTGTCCGTCACCCCTTCGCCCTACAGTCATAAACTTCCGCCTAGCACGGAGGACTTTTCTTTGTTGGGTTGTCCTCCCTTAGATGTTCTCCTGAAAGAGTTTTAATCTTCCTCCATCTCCTGGTGGGAGGGGGTCCATCCAGAATACCATTGGATGCTCAGTCGAAACCCCAGCTCGCAGCTTCCTGCTCCTTAATCCTGAGGATGTTTGTTGCCAAGGCGGATACAAACTCTCATTCCCTGACTCCTCTCAACATGTATTCAACCATGTTGTGAGGTGTCAAATTCCATGCCTCGGGTAAACTCCTGAATGTGGCGCATCTATCATAGTAGAAAAACACGTGTTATGGGGAGTCCTCTGCACCACAGTACATACAATCTGAAGTAGCTCTCCTCCCAAATCTGGCTAAATAAAAGCCAAACTCCCCGTGGCCCGAAAGGAGCTAGGTAAGAAAATAAGACAGCTCCCCATGTCTTCTCCGGACCCACGGTTCCAGCCTGGGGATAAGGCGTCTTGTCGAGGCCCCTTTGACTGAGGCGTCTTAGGACGCCTGCCATTTCTCCATAAGGATTTGATCCGAAGCCCGCCAGATCATCCCCAAATACATCCTCATAATGTGTTTAATACGGAGGGGGATCGGGGGTACTCCTGCAATCACACACTGGAGACCGCGTCCCCAGACACGGTCCGATACGCCGTCCGACCCCGATCATCAGTCTTCACTGAAAAAACTGGAGTAATGCCGTATTCCTCGAACTGGAGGACAGAACTCCAGGTCGGGGCAGCATATTATCTGTGCGGATGTGGCGACCGATGAGAGGATACTTCTTGTGCCCGTTCTAGGATCCTCTTTAATTGGCATGAGTCTCTGTAAAGTCGACAAAGTTCTCTCTGCCTTGGCCACCGCCTCCCTGGATTGGATGGAGAAACGCCCTGCTGCGTCAATATACACGCCAAGATATTTCACGGAGCTAGATTCCTTGGTCGTGAGACCGTTGACCCTAACTTAGATTTCCCTCAGTTTCCTTCGTCCTATCATTGCCCAAACAGCCGTCTTGGTTGGTGATAACTCCATCCCTCTTACGGAGTTTGACCTTTTTTTTTCTTTTTTTTTTTCTCTCAGCTCTCCTGGGCTGGACCGACTTGTTGGTATTACGCCACCCAGGGAAGTGTCTTTTTACTCAAATAGGCCTTCCCGCCTACCAGCTATATACTGGCATGGCAGGTCCGGTAGCTCTTTTTGAGAGTAATCTTTTATTTTATATGCCCCTTTCAGACACTAAGCCATACCTGGAGTGTCATGACGTGGTCTCGAGGTCTTTTCTCTATATATTGTGTTTTATTATTCTATTATTCCCTAAACTATATCCCCAGGAGTCCCCAGCGGCTCATTGGAACCGACACACCTCGGCATGCCGGCCCTTCCTGCTGAGGCTGTCCTCCCTTCCCTAACCTAAATCAAAAACCCAGTCTCCTTTCGTCGATGTTTTTCTGCGATAAGATCTGTCTGGTGTAACACGCTATTTTCTTCCAGTTGGATTCCCGACTAGTCATAAAAGGTACTATAGCTTCGGGAGTCATTCCGTCGATCGCCATGTCAAATCTGAGGGCGGCCCATCTTTCACATATGAAGAAAGTATGTTCTGCATCGTCGATCTCTTCGCAATACATGCAGATTGCCTCTGTTATCCTTCCTACTTTATTTAAGTAATTATTAAATGAGCCATGCCCTGTGAAAAATTGCGTTAAAAAGTGATCCATCTCGCCAAAACCTCTTCTTATCCATGGTTCGATCTCCGGGATGAGTTGTATTGTCCAGCGACCCACACCGCTATTAGTCCACCTCTCCTGCCAGGTAGTATTGACTTCATCTTTGGCCTCTTGATCTGCTCTGCCCTTCGATCTTTCGACTCTATATCTCGCGATGAGGTCTAACGGCAGTACTCCGGCGAGAACACAAAGGGCTTCATAGGACACTGTCCTATACGCGGCCACCACACCTAGGAGCCCTCTCCTATGCACCCTCGCTAACTTCTCCTTGTTACGGCTGATATCTATAGCGTGACTCCATGCGGGAACAGCATACATCAACGAGGATACTATCGTTGACACCAACAATCTGCGTTTTGATGCTGTAGGGCCATTCTGCGTTGCCATTATAATGTTAAAACTCTTTACTATTGCTTCAGCCTTCCTACATATGTTACTTATATGGTCAGTGTATCTACAATTCCTCTGGAAGGTAACTCCTAAGTATTTCAAACTATGCACCTCTTCTATAACTTTACCATTGATGAAAATAGTAGTAGGATCCAGTACTCTTCTTTCAGTGAAGGCGATACACCTACATTTTTCCAATGACAACTGCAGACCCCTAGAAATCATCCACTCAATAATGATATGAGTGGCCGCGTTCGCCCTCTCTTGGACCTCAATTACCGTCCTGCCCTCAACTAGTACAGCGAGATCATCTGCATATGCCAAAACCTCAACTCCAGCAGGGAACATTCTGTGCATTTATGAACATCTGTGCAGGGAACATTCTGATATCTTTATTAGAACGCTAAGTTTGAACTACTTACATTATAAAGTATATCATTTAAATCAAGAATTAATGTCTTAGTTCTTAGCAATGCACTAGTTGTCTTAGTTCACTAATTAATGATTTTTTTTAATATAAACTATTTTAATTATTTTTATTAAAAAACAATGCATTTTTTTCCAGAGATTACACATTATAATGAAACCTGAAGAATTATCTGAGACAACAGCTATTAATACAGTTTACGGCACTGGAACACATGTTTGACTGGAATGGTTAGTGTAATAAATACGGACAAATATTTTATGTTAACTTTATGTATTGTAAAATTTCATTAAGTTATTTGGAATAAAAATATAGTCTAAAGCTCTATATATACAAATATTATTACGTTCCTAAATAAACATTTTTCTAATTTTAAATGTGCATACATTATATATAAAAAATGTTTAATACTACGTATTTTTAAACAATATCACATAGCTCTAGATGTTTAGCGTTAAATAAAAATAAAGGAGTTTAAATATTATTTATTTAAATTAGTCTGTAACATAAATTTTACTATTTTACAAAGTAATCATAAAGATAATAAAAATTCTCAGAAATTCAAATTAATTTTTGTTTAAGGGCAAAAAATATATAGGAAAATGAATTTTTCAAATGTTTGTATTAATTTAAATGAAATTATTTCATTATATTTTTGTATAGAATGTTTAAACACTGGTACTAAGGTTAGAGTACAAAAGAAGACAGAATATTTTTATGAAGGAAACAAATGAAAGGAAACTTTAACAGAAAAAGGAAGTTGACTGTGCATCCTTAAAAATAAAATATTTTTTTGTGGCCGACAATTAAAGGAAAAGTTAAAAGCAAGGAAGATAAAACAAAGAAGAATTTATTTAAGATATGCTGGTTGACATCAACGTGGATGGACAAGTTACTCGTAAATTTTAATCAACCTTAAAATTAGTTTGAACTCTGAAATACAACCTTCATCAGTTGTTTAAAAGCTAAATAATGAAAATCGATATACTAGACCAATATTTTGATGTATGACTATTCTTTTCCAAGTTTCCCTTGTCAGAAAACAGAAAACCTCATGCTCATCACCTCTTAGAATAGTTTGAATTCTATAATGCTCTATAAAGCCTAAATAGCAGAAGACAGGTAATCTAGATCAAGATACTGGAATTAAGTCAGTTCCTTTCTTCCGAAAAGCAGATATTATTAATTAATGATAATTATTAGCTTTATAAAAATATCTAATATGTTTTGAGAAAAACATAAAAATGAGAAATCCTAGCACGGAAAGTAGGTTCTTTAAAAACCAAAACCTACGTAAGGTTTTACAGAATTTTTCTTTTTTGACATTGGTTAAAAGAGAAGTAAAAACGGTATTCTACACCGAATCTTTATTGTGTTACTTGAAATATTATTTCTATAAATAAAACCAACAAAAATAACAGCCAAACGAAATTTCAAAACATTAACAGCTTATGACACATAATTTTCGTAAGAAATAAAATCATTCATACAGATATAGCAAGATAATATATAAAACTGGTATTATGTTACCCTTGGAGTTTTAAATTAAATAAAAGATAAGGAAAGAAAATAAAACCTTTAAAAATTTTACGATTTTAAACATAGGCTTAAATTAAAGTAAAACACATTTATGTTACGAACTGACAAAGGATGGGAAGACCAATAAAGAGTTAAAGAAACCAAAAAAGTTTTTATCAGATAGTGAAAAGACACACGAAGTAAGAAAGTGTCAAGGAAATAAAAACGTCTTCTGCTTAAATATACCTAACATCAATTGTGCCATATAAGCTTGTATTAAGAATGGATAGGAAGAACAAAGATTATATTTTACAGAAGTGAATTATATTAGACAAATTAAAGGTAAGAAAAATTGTGATTTAATGAAATCTACATAGGTAAGAGTTTTCACAAATATAGAAAGTATACTGAATCGGTTAGAGAGAACAGAAATAAGATTATGAAAAATGACTGAATTTGGGGGAAAAACATTGAAAATCTTGAACTGAAAAATAATCTGATGAAATCAAGAGGTAGACCAAGGAAAAGATGTTAAATAACGTTAAGGAGGATATTCTACTTCGAAGTGTAAAAGTAGAAAGGGTTTTTCTCTCTGTTACCCTCTCCATCACGTTACACTGGTGAAACAGAATCATTTAGCGGGCAATTTCCAACGGCCGATTGAGGCCGTTGGAAATTGCCGTTGATGAATTAAACGGCCGATTGAGGATACTACTACATATGGGGAAAAAGAAATTAACTTACGGTTAAAATGAGAAAGATGGATTCCTCAGTTCTTAAACTCAAATACCAAAACCTAACAAAAGTTTGAGCACGGTTCTTCAGTTCCTGATGCAATCTAAACAACACAACACAAATAATTTTTCTTCCTTCATTGTTAAAACTGATGGCATTTTAAAAGAAAAAACTATTTATTTCCAGTTATAATTTTGTATATTATCATAGCAAAACATTACATACTTTCAATTTTGATATTTTTTTGAATATTTTCCTTATTTCAAAATAGTATTTTAAGAAAAATACATTTTCTGCTGTAAAATAACATCTACTTTTAAATGCTTATTTCTCTAACGTGATTTTATTTTTTCAAATATATATTTTAATTCATTAATATAATATGACATTATTTTAAGTTATGAACATTAATACAATATTTCTCTTCTATTAAACTAAAAAAAAAAAAAAAAAATTAGCCTAAGTAAAACCAATTCTACAAATAGTAGTTGAAATAATAGTTTCAACTTTATAAAAATTAATATTTATTTATTAAATAATTTTCTACATTATTTAGTAACCAAGAGTACAAGGATCTTTTTTGGTTAAAAAAAATTATAGAACATAACTCTACATCAAATTGAATGAATGTCATTTATTGTATCACGTATCACTAAAAAAAAATTCAAATCAATCAAAATTTTAGTAATTTAACATGATATTACTTTTTTAAGTGTAATACTTTAACAAAGCTTTAGACAATATATTTTATATCCAAATTAACATAAAAAAAGATAATAATTTAGTGTTCATGTTTGATTAAGAATAATAATAAATAAAATTCATAAATATATAATTTAAGTGTAAAAAAAAATAAAATATACTTCGATGTATAGTAGTAACAATAAAAATAGTAAAAAATAGTTACGTGTTGTAAGTGTAAAGTAATTCCTATATAGGCTAAATATATACTTAAGAAAAAATACACGAATTATTTTTAATGTATGTGAACTTATTAATGTAGCTTATTTTAACTACTAATATTTATTAATAAGTACATACAATTAGTAAATAAGCGTTTAATGTATTTATAGCATAAATATTAGAATAACTTTTGTATGTTTAATTACAGTATTTAAAAAAAAAAATCATAATTAGAAAAAGTAAAATATGGATTTTTCTATGGAAATTACCACCAATATTAAGGAAATAAGTAACTGTGTAATTATTGAATGAAATTATTTTAATCATTTAAGTACATTATATAATTATTTGTATTAAATGTATTTGTGATGGTTGTAAAAATATCTTCCAATTTAACATAAGAGCGCTACGTAGGAGAAAAATTGATTAACTGTAAATAGAATTAATTATGTAATTAAATAAATGTGTAGTTATTTGCAATAAATTAATTTAAAATAACTAATTACTCTTATTGTAATAAAATTAAAATATCATGAGTGTCTATTTAATAATTGTTGTGGCCTATATAGCTTGTATTATTTATAATAATAATAATGATAATAATAGTAATAATTTTAAATGTTATAATTAACTGACTAAACACAAACTAAATAATATTTAAACAATGCAATTATTTTAACTACCAAATGATTACATACATTCTCATTTAAATAAGATATTATTAATAATTAGTTGAACTGTATTTTTTTTTTTTTTTACTTCTGTTTTAACCAAAAATAAACAATTTTTTGACGTTTTCTTAAATTTTTAATTAATCGCCTTCAGTTAAAATGTAGGCAACTTTTATTATAATTTCAAATCCTCAGCTCTTGTACAACAGTTGTTCTGTATTATACTAGTATTAAAAACTAGATTGGTGTAATCTGCATGGTTTGTTGAAAACCAATCACAACCTTTAAAACCTTTTAATTTGTAAACATCAATATAACGCATCCTGTTGCCAGATGTTGATTATACAATTTCGTAAAAGAAAATATTGAGCTTCTCTGCTGAGATGTTACAATTAATTTTTATAATTACCTGCAGTAATAATATCTGGTAAGCAATTTGTAGTAGGTTAATTAATATTGTTTTCCATTATGATTTGCTATTATTCCAAACATTTTTTATTAGTTATGCCTTATTAGTTAGTTCTTTTTATAATAAGAATTCTCTCTTTCATCATATGAATACAAAAGTGGTTCTAGTATCTGAATAAAAAAATTTTAAACACTAAAAACAGCCATATCATTTAATTTTTTATTTAATGGTACTCCTACACACGTTTTTCTATTTCTTTCTCATTTAAATCAGTCGTTTACGTTATAATAGATTTACTGTATTTATAGAAAATATATTATTTATCAAAAATATAATCGTTTAATAAGACGAGGGAGCAGCAATGGTTCTGTTTATGTTTATGTTCTACTAGACATACAAAAAATAATAATAAAAAATGCTACAGCTATTCTTATTGCATGTATATTATTATTGTTTTTCATTTTATGTGACAAACTACCACAATTTATGGTAACAAATAAAAATTTTATTGGCGATATAAAATATAATCCATACTGATATCTTCATAAAATTTATACCTTAAGGAATAAGATAAATCAATATACACAAATTATATAATACGTAGTGTTTCTGAAAATGGAATAAATTTTGAGTAATAAGTAATTTAAACGGAAACCAATGAAAAAACATTACTACAAAAAATTCTTAGTATTCTATTCCAAATGAACCATTTTGTACTAACGCGAAATTTATATAACAAGAACAGTTTTACAAATAATCGGTTAAACAGATAACTTTACCAACTACCATATATATATTTATTATACATAATATTTTTCAGCCGAACTAAAAATATTACCAAAATTTATAAAACAAAGGATTTTCACATTAAAATTACAGTATGAATACGAGTAAAATACAGTAGTAGAGTAGAATACAATATATAAGAGTAAAATTCTACGTTATGATTTAATTATATATTATGAGTTAATTTTTTTGGTATAAAAGTATAATATAAAAAAATATCTTTTTTATAACCAGTAGTATTTAACCTTTATAAGCATCCGATAAAAACACAAAATAAACTAATAAATCAGTATGTATAACAAAAAAATTAAATATAAAAATACACAAAGATAAGATTAGCGTAGAAATATTGATAAAAGAAAACATAATGATGTTTTCAGTATACTTAATACATAACTGCATTCAATGTTTCTAGATTATTAGTAGCGATTTATGCCATCTTTTATTATATCACTTTTATTACTTTTTTTAATGTACTGTAAATTATCCCTCCGTTATATTTATTAGAATTGCTGTATATAACCCATTCCAGTTCCAAAATATCAGATATTTAAAAAAAAAAAAAGATCAAATTTAATACAAGTGCTGAGATTATAAAACATTATCAACGTGAAACAATTTTTGGTAAAAGCTTTTTAAGTTTAAGTTTCATTTATATAATAAGAAAATACATATAACTAATTATCATATTTCAAGGATAAATACATATTCATTTATAAAAGTAGATAAAATAAAATTAGTTATTTAATTACTCGTAAACAAATAAAAAATAAAAGTAAATGAAAATATCCCCCAAACGAATTAATGTTTCAATGTCCTGTAATATATATTAAATGTAGTAGAGCGATTGGTTGTGGCTTTAATTATAATTAATGGTAATAAAATTAATAAAATGAAATAAAAATATTAATTAAATCTGTATTTCAATTTTATGTACAGAAAGAATATTACATTTAATAAAACGTAATTTTTTTACATGTATTAAAATTAAAAAATTTATCTGTAGCCTAATGATATATTTTACAGTGTTGTATTGTGTTTATAGCTGTTGTAATAGGAACTTAAATGGTGTATTTACGGATTATTTAAGTTTTAATGTATATAGGTTAATATTTATAGAAAATAATAGTAGTTTAAAACTGAATAAAAAAAACTGCTGTAGTGACTACCAATCAATAGTAAAATTGTACAGAATTAATGTAGTAAATAATGAGTATTATTATTATTACTATCATCATTACAAATTATAATAATTAATGTTAGTATAATAAAATATTTTTACTTTAATATTATTTATTTATATTCATTATACATAATTAATTATGAAAGATAACAGTTCCTAACAGCCAGGGAACGTTTTCTTTAGTTTTCAAAATCTGGGGTTTTTTTATTCATTCATTTTTTTCAAGTTTAGTTATTCATAATTTTTTCATATTTTATAAATATTATTATATAATATTTATTTAGATAACACAAAAACATTGTGTAATATAATATAAAGCATCTTATTATATAAAATGGTTAAATAGTGTAAAAAAAAAATTGATAAAGGCAATGGTGGTATAGAAAACTTTTGGAGAAGAAATGGTAGAGAGATATAATATTAAGTGGAGGTCCATGATATGCAGCCCAAATAAATAACTGTATAAAAGAAAATTATTATAATTTAAAGTAAATATTTTTTTAACAATTTTTATCCACATAAAAGAAAAAACTAACTTCTTCAGGTTAATCTATTACAAACAAGAAACAAAAAAAAGACGTAATCGATTCTTAATTAAATCTATGGTTTGAAAATATTTAAAGAAGATCAAATTTTTAGAAAAACACATTGAATAAAATTGTTTCAGAATTGCTAATGGAAGGATCTCATTTTCAAAAATCAGAATAACGAAGTGTCAGAAAAGCGGAAGAAAAAAAATTATTTGATATACTTATTAACTCTCTCTCATCCAGTTTTTATTTAAGAAATAATTAAACAAAACTATATTTCAGATAACGAAAAAAAAACGGAGGTTTTAAAAGTAAAATAAAAATAATTATGAACCTCGATATTAAGATGTAATCGATCCTCCAAAACATTGAAAATACGGGTTTTATTTAAAAATTTCACTAACTTTAAATGAGGTATATGTTGTCACAAAATTAAAACTATAATATGTATCTGATCAACCTATAGTAGAAGAGTAGGAGTGTCTATATGAATATACGTGAAGGCCTAATTAACAGTCAACCAATCGGGAAAACAGACTCCTCCCCTACCGATTAAACCAATCTGCGAAGAACTGCGTTAAAAAAACTTTGTCAAACCGTATAATCTGTAAGAATTTGATGATTCATTTAAAATTATTCCTTTCGGTTTTTCTTTTCACCTATTACTTAAGCATAGAATCCTGTTTAATTACCTAGATAATAGATTACGGTTAGTCATTCACGTTTATGGTTAGATGAGAAGTATATAAAAATAAAAATTATTTATTTCCTATTGCTATAATTTTACAATAGAATATTGCTGAGAAGGTTTCTGAACTTAGGCTGAACTCGGCTCAATGTGATTGATCAAACATAAAAATGAAAATTAAACAATAAGAATTATCCAGATTCTAGTTGCACAAAATAGAAAGCAATTACACAAAAAAAACCTAAAGATTTTGAAAGAAGTAGAACATTTATCAAGTCCTTAAATTAAAGGAAAAAGCCATTTAAATCAAAACCGTTCTCTTTTGCCTAATGACAAAGAAGATTTTGAAAGTATATTGTAAAAATGATAAGAAGTAATGAATTTATTTATGAAAATCAAAAATAATTGAAGGTATTAAACATTTCAATATGCTGCTGCATTTATTAATTTTTCCTCAGAATAAAAATTACGAAAATAGATGATGCCTTTAAATGAATCATCTAGTATTATTGTTTCTGAAAAATAGTAATAGATTACAAAATATTCATAATTGATGCATAATATGATATTATGTACTCTATAAATCTTTAAAATTAAAACCTATGAAATCTATGAAATATTTTAACAGTTATCAAAAATTTCAGATAAAACAAATTCCTCCTTAAAATTTTCTTATCTAAGAATTCTTAATGAATAAGCTTACTATTTCCTTTAGGTCACTAAATATATGTTTGATGACACTAATTCCAAAAGTAAATTCAGAATAATTTTAGTACCATTTGAAAATATGAAAAATTATAATATGTGGAATAAAATAGTTTAATTAAAATATTTATTGTAGTTTTTTAAACGTTTTTTTAAAACTATTTATTTAGTTTAAGCTTTTCTATAATACTGTTAAATAATAATATATTCTATGTATATATTTATAGTAGACCCTAAACCCTAAATATTGCATTTATAATAAATAGACTTATTATAATGTGTAGTTGAAAGCATTATATATTATAATTAATTCTGCTAATTTACTTTGAAATCGCTAGTATATGGATATTTTTATATAATTAATAATATTTATATCAAGCAATCCACTTCAATAAATAATTTTTCCTTAAAAATAAATATGACATTAAAAATATTAATGACGGTAACAAAATTAAGTAATTGTAGTTTCATAATTGATTGAGTTGAATGTTTTAAAATTAATACATGCATTCATTAACTGATAAAAAACTATGGCTCTTTCAAAAAAAAATTAGTAACTACGATTGTGATTAGTTCTTTTCAATAACAGTTAATAAATTATTAAACATAAAATCTGATGGATTGTAATTCAATAGCAATAATAAGATAACCAACCAGAGAAAGATGGAAGATTAAATAAATTAAATAATTATTTTAAGATGCAAATGATCTACTAATTAAGAATATACAATCAGAAAGTAAACGTTATGTGTTATATGATTTCTTACGCACTCAGATAACAATTTATCCAAGTTCTGTTTGTACAAAATATATTTATTCGCAAAAAAGTGAAACATTTAAAGAAGAAAAAATCTATTAACTCCAGAAATTAAAATACTCTAAAACTTTTTAAATTTGAAAAGTTTTTAAAAGAGATTTTTTTGTCTTAAGACATTACAGAATTTCATGTGAGCTTTAAAAAAAGTTTATAAATAAAACAGTATTGTGCATTATAGGATAACAATTTTTTTAACTAGAATTATTATCGATGGATTGAAAAACTTGTTTACTGAATTGTAATAGACATTATTTAAAGCCTAAAAAAACATTTACAATTAATCTTAGAATTCACAAAAAAAATATAAGAAATGTGTTACCTACCAGATTAATAATATTAAAACAAATCATAAATATTGAAAAAAATAATTTCTTATATTTGTAATACTAATAAAGCATAATATAATATAGACGTAGTACCTAAATACTATTATCTTGAAATTAAGATAATATCGTATGATTTTATAAACATCATTCAGTATTTTATGATGATTAAAAAATAATTAAGGGGGACTGCTTTTGTAGATTTTAAAAATTGGAAAATAAAAATAAATCTATAAATATTTGGACAGTTAATTTTTTATTTTCTGAAAATCAATTTACCCCAATAATTATTATATTTTTTAGGACGTGGATTTATTTTCTTAAAAATAATTTAAAAATTTTAATTTCCTACTAAATAATTACTAAGTATTAATTACTAAGCAAATAACTACTAATAACTAAGTACTAAGTAACTAAATTCAGTTTCAAAAATATTCCATGAAATTTTATTATTAACAACCAAAATAAGAATTTGAGTTTAAACATTTAAAAAAGTAATCGAACTAAAGAAATGTTTTACAGAAAAACTCCTCTAATTAGTGAACATCGAGATGCGTTACTAAAAATATTGATTTTATATTATGTGTGTGTGGGGGCGCGATCGCGCGTTTATATATGCATATATGATTTTAAAACTGCCATTAAATTTAAACGTTTGGTAAGCGTACCGGTTTGTTAATTTTACTGAACTGCAAGCTCTATAAAGTTGTAAAAAGTAACATACTTTCAAGAGAAGTACATAAGTTATGAAGTATTAATATACTATTATATAAACATTATTTATATGGTTTTTATGACATTCTTTCTTTCAAACAAAAAAGGTTGGTGCGTAGGTTTTGTTTGTTGTATGTGCTCCCATTTTTATTTTAGCTGCTATTGGCGCAGAGCGGACCAATGGTGGTGCGCCGGGTGGCTGCACGCAACACACTAACGAATCATACTTCTTGATATAAACGATTTACCTTAAACTATATTCGTGTTTTGGTGATAATGAAAGGAATAATTAGTGGTAGAGTTGTGTTAAAAAATCACAACTCAAGAAACGGATAAAAATGTTCAGGATTTTGAAGATTTTCGTTGTAAAAGTTTTTGTTACTGTTAGTACACTAAATTCATGAACGTTATTTAGTTACGATTGGCAAAAACATTTAACAGAATCATGTGTAAAGAAATATAAACATGTAACATTTTTGCGGCAGGCCGTAGGCTCCTCCTTTTCCTAGTGTATATAAACAGAAATTAAGACGATGAAAAAGTTAAATTGTAATATTTTTAACTTCATAAAAATTAAATCAATATTTTACATTTTTCTTGAAAAATATATTTTATTTAATGACATACGTATCAAAAGAATGCGGAAAACTAATTTTAGTTTATCTGTGCACATAACTGAATTCTAATTATAAATAAGTAATAATACATTATTTTAATGACATACAATATAAAAGTATAAATGAAAACCACATATGTTTCATAAATACGAAAAAATATTGTGATGGTGGTGGTCTATAACTCTATTCGCTAAACATATTTTATAACATTACACATAAATCAAAGTGTGAATATGTATAAAAGTAACAATAATGGTTTTATACGATTTGTTTTTATTTTTAAAATATGATTAATTTGTATTATGGAATTTGAACTTTATCGATTAATTAACCTTTAACAAAAATGAAAAATTATGTATGAACTTCTGAACTGACTGGTCATAAGGAATGAAAACAGATTAGAAATAAAAATTATAAAGATCAATGAATTTTAAATTATATTTAGGTCATAATGGAACAAGATAAAAGTAGAAGAAAAAACCGTGAAACTAATATTAGAATGAGCTAAATTAAAAGTAATACAGGAATAGAAATGTCTCTCCTTCCACGCAGAAGGATGAAACTTTATGGAGCTGGTCAGATTTGATATTTTTCATACACTAATAAATTTATTTCCCCAAAAAGGTGATAGGACATCAGTCTGTTATTTCCATCAACAGGAATAACTAGTGTATCAGTAGACGAAATACAATATGAAGTGAATTTAAGAATTACGATACCCAAAATATTATTAATATATATAAAATTATTTATAGAAAAAATTAACCAAATAAATGTTTTTAATTTTTTATTTATTTTTTTTTCTACAGAAAATAATCACTACTGTAGCTAGTTAAAATAGAAAATAAAATATTTAAATTTTTATATATATACATATATATATATATGTATATATATATATATAAAAGATTAAATGCATAATATTAATAATTAGATATATGTTTCATCATCATCATTATTATTTATAGAATATATATGTAAATAAATGTTGTAATATTATATTAATGTTAAGTAGTTATTATAATAATAAAACTGGAGCTAAAATTTTAGTCACCGAACATCCTGCCAAAGTACAATAACGAAATGGGAAATATAGTAAATAATATTAAAAAAAAAATAAGTGGAAAGGTGAGTAATACAAGGCAAACGTAATTCTGTTTTCGCTTGTTTTGAAATAAAAATTACTTCAAAAAAAAAACTAAGCGAAAGCAAATAATAATGTTTGGGATGAGAGGATGACGATGTGCCTACCGAAACTGGGTGACAGCCACACCGAGTTTCGGAAATCTCTTTTTTAATATTTGTGTCTATTTTTGTGCAAGGGTAATTATGTAATTAATTAAATTGATGTATATTAATGTATGTAAATTATATATTCAATAAATTATTAATAATAATAAGGTATATAATATTTTATAGTTATTGTGTAAAGCGTGTAAAATACAAAAAATAAAAATAATAGCCAAGCATAATAAAAAAAAGAACGCTAAAAACAATCATTGTATAGTTTGTCCTGCTATATTTTATAGGTTTTCATTTGTACTAGTTATTGTTAGTTATATTATATTAAAAAATGCATGATAATTAATTATTTGTAGTATTGTAATATGAAGTAAATTATAATAATTATAACTGTATGCTTCAATATTATAATTTATTCTTATATATTATTTAAAATGATTTCATCAGCTTAACGTAAATAATTTGTAACTGATTTAAGAAAATAACATTACATAAGATTCGTTTAGAAATATTATAACGAGATAAACCATTTGCATAACCCATTACAGTACGTCAAATATTTCTTGAAACTTGACCTTGAATTCGTAACTATGACAACTAAAAATTTTATACGGTAGGGATGTTAACCAATCATTTAATTCAAATCATAAACTGAGTTCTCCACTAATGAATATTTATATTTTATTAAATTACCACTTCATCAATCAAATTTAAATTAATATTTTTAAAAAATGCATTCATGTGATTTACTTGAGAAATAAATCAGAATAAATACATTTTTTTATCGGTTGAATATAGGTGAATTTTAAATTTTGTAAATTTTTAAATTAAGCATATAATATCGGTATTATCTTCGTCCATTTTATTCTACAAAACAATGGTAACAGCCTTACAAAGTTTTAAATCTGTATTTTTCGAAATAATACTTTCACCCATCTCTGTGGCGGATACAGAATAAACAATTTTCACTTTAACATTTTTATTAATTGAAAACACCATAAAAATTTTACCTTTCTAGCTTACATTATAATGTCCTACAAGTTTAATATTAAAACGTACCTAATTTCTTCTTTTTTTTTAATAACAGAAATTTTTTTTTTTAATCTTCTGAAGAAATTTTTGGTGAAATATTGTTGTTTTTTAAGATTTTTTTTTTTCATTTAAAGGTAGCCGTCCCTTATAGTACTTGAAAATACTCTAGCCTGCACAGAAAGATCTCTTCAAGTTTAAAACTGAGAAAAATTCACCAAATTCAAATTTTATAATTCAGGATCATACATAGTTTTATTAATAATAATATGAATTAATAACTTGGATAAACATTCCTTAATCGTACACAATTTCTGTTATTAGATTAATAAATTTTAAAAAAATTGATAGCATCTCAAATTATATTTTCAGAATAGTTTAAAAAAAAAAATTATGAATTAATATAATTCAGTTAGATCACTTAGATTATATATTCAAAATATAGGTAATATTCAGACCGATTTCAATGTTAAAATAAAATTCAGACAGTTTTTTTAGATAATCTGCAAAACATCTAGTATAAGTGGCAGTAGCTTTTATATTATTCGGATTTTTTTATCCATATAATTTCTAATACAATTTTTTTCTAATATCCCAAATAATTAAAATACACAACGAATAAATACCTACTATTTTTAAACATAATGAGGGTTTTTTTATTAAAATTTAAAAAATCAAGATTAATTTTTTAACCAAATATCAAAAAAATTAATGATTAATTTTTTATAGGAATCTGTGTATTCTGTTTTTTCTTAAATAATAAAATAAAATTTAACAGTATATATAAACAGAAATGATAAAAAATAAATTTATACACTCATTTTAATATTTTTTATTTTTTTTTTAATTCTAGATATACAAACGTACTTCTTGTATTACGTAACAATAAATTCACAATAATTTTGTAATACACAAAATATAAACGAATGTATTATAATTCTTTAAGCATATTATTTCAGTTTATATTTGTATATTTAAGCAAAAACGTCTAACCACTAAGAATTGTTTGTATAACTGTGCATAGATTAATAATTTAGTTATTTCATTTTATTATTATTTAAATCTTTTTTTTTAATTTTTGGTATAATTTATGTCAAAAAAATAACGCCATAATTTATGTTGTTTATTGTGTAAAATATATAATTTTTTTTTTAATTAAAAAATCTACATAAAAATTAAAAATGTTTACATATTTTATTCCTCAACAATATTACTAACTCAGATACGATGTTCTTAAGAGGAAAGGAACAGACTATTATTAATTCTTAAGCTATACTTGCCACTCTATACTTTTTCCGAAGAGTTTGAAGACTTGATGCTTATTAAACTCGCTTTATAATAATGATAAAAAATAACTTCTTAATTATCGTATACAATTTCATTTCATTACTGAAATTTCTCTCTACAAACTAGAGGAGAATTTAAAAAAAATCTGAAGTGGATACCACATGATTTCCTTGTACGCCTATTAAATTACACATACATATTTTTTTTTTAATGAAAAGTACATAAAATTAAATTTCATTAATAACTTCTGATATTTTGTCATTTTATTTTTTTTATTGTTATTAATAAATTACTATTTATTGGAAAAACTTTTTACAGTCAGAGGTTAATAATTATTAATAAATCAATATATTTAAATTAAAAAAAAGGAAATGAAGCCGACTTCGAACGGATGTGCCTTCCACGTGTAAGATCCAAATATTTCATTAATTAAAATTCTATTTGGGTATACCTCTGGAACAAATGAAAATAAATACCAGTTATGATATACTGTTGAAGAGCTCTCAATGAGGGCTTATTACTGTAGTTAAGAAAAAGTCCAAAATTCAAAATTTTTGGATTTTGGGCTCTTTTGGAAACTTTTGGTCCAGTCGATTATAATCAAAAGGAAAGGTGCACAACTAGATGTTACAACAGTGCTAAATCCAAAATTTCAACATCCTACGGCTAATCCTTTTTGAGTTATGCGAGATACATACGTACAGACGAAACGTCGAAACTAGTCAAAATGGATTCAGGAATGGTTAAAATGTATATTTCGGTTGAAATCTGTAAACCGAAATTTTTCGCGATCACAATAATTCCTTTACTTCATACAAGGAAGTAAAAAGGACCTTTTCATTGACTACTTTAATCAAAATAATGCCTAAACAAAATATCTATACGAGACCAAAGAGATCTGCCTATTATTGTAAAAGATAACACGCCTTGATAAATAAAGAAATTATTGATGATATATATATTACTGAATGAAATTAATAATAATTATATATTATCAATTCCTGAGTAATTATTTATTATTAGTCAGAAACCATTTTTTTTAAAAATGGTATAAATAACCAAATCAAAAATTAAGGGACAACTTTATACTTAAAAGTTGAGATAATTGTAGTACAACTAAGAGTCCTAAACTGCAATTTAAAAAAAAAAAAAAATTAGAAATGAACTATTAAAGAGAAGTCTTTTCCATTTTTTCCCCAATAACCGCAAAATTACTGAACCAATCAGTACAAAACTTTAATAGCAGCATTCTTATTAGCCCTGAAATGTTTACCATAGATCAAACCTCACCATTCTTACTGCTATATAAATCACAAATAAAAAAAGGTTTAACTAAATAATCTAGAACTTCTTTAACTAAATTTAATGTCATTGTATGTGAAAGATCAACTTGTATCACTGTCGTAGTATATTAAAAACGGACTAGTTTGATAATAAAATTAAAGGAAAATGACTTACATAATTATATAACAACTGAAAAGTTATTCATTCAAATTAATCTTTATTATACGGTAAGTTGTGAATTACGATAAGTCAGAGAGCAACAGCCTATACATAATTCATAATTACTATATATATATATATATATATATATTAGCAAAATTATTATAATTTAAAGTAAATATTTTTTTAACAATTTTATCCACATAAAAGAAAAAACTAACTTCTTCAGGTTAAGCTATTACAAACAAGAAACAAAAAAAAAAGACGTAATCGATTCTTAATTAAATCTATGGTTTGAAAATATTTAAAAAAGATCAAATTTTTAGAAAAACACATTGAATAAAATTGTTTCAGAATTGCTAATGGAAGGATCTCATTTTCAAAAATCAGAATAACGAAGTGTCAGAAAAGCGGAAGAAAAAAAATTATTTGATATACTGATTAACTCTCTCTCATCCAGTTTTTATTTAAGAAATAATTAAACAAAACTATATTTCAGATAACGAAAAAAAAAACGGAGGTTTTAAAAGTAAAATAAAAATAATTATGAACCTCGATATTAAGATGTAATCGATCCTCCAAAACATTGAAAATACGGGTTTTATTTAAAAATTTCACTGACTTTAAATGAGGTATATGTTGTCACAAAATTAAAAATATAATATGTATCTGATCAACCTATAGTAGAAGAGTAGGAGTGTCTATATGAATATACGTGAAGGCCTAATTAACAGTCAACCAATCGGGAAAACAGACTCCTCCCCTACCGATTAAACCAATCTGCGAAGAACTGCGTTAAAAAACTTTGTCAAACCGTAAAATCTGTAAGAATTTGATGATTCATTTAAAATTATTCCTTTCGGTTTTTCTTTTCACCTATTACTTAAGCATAGAATCCTGTTTAATTACCTAGATAATAGATTACGGTTAGTCATTCACGTTTATGGTTAGATGAGAAGTATATAAAAATAAAAATTATTTATTTCCTATTGCTATAATTTTACAATAGAATATTGCTGAGAAGGTTTCTGAACTTAGGCTGAACTCGGCTCAATGTGATTGATCAAACATAAAAATGAAAATTAAACAATAAGAATTATCCAGATTCTAGTTGCACAAAATAGAAAGCAATTACACAAAAAAAACCTAAAGATTTTGAAAGAAGTAGAACATTTATCAAGTCCTTAAATTAAAGGAAAAAGCCATTTAAATCAAAACCGTTCTCTTTTGCCTAATGACAAAGAAGATTTTGAAAGTATATTGTAAAAATGATAAGAAGTAATGAATTTATTTATGAAAATCAAAAATAATTGAAGGTATTAAACATTTCAATATGCTGCTGCATTTATTAATTTTTCCTCAGAATAAAAATTACGAAAATAGATGATGCCTTTAAATGAATCATCTAGTATTATTGTTTCTGAAAAATAGTAATAGATTACAAAATATTCATAATTGATGCATAATATGATATTATGTACTCTATAAATCTTTAAAATTAAAACCTATGAAATCTATGAAATATTTTAACAGTTATCAAAAATTTCAGATAAAACAAATTCCTCCTTAAAATTTTCTTATCTAAGAATTCTTAATGAGTAAGCTTACTATTTCCTTTAGGTCACTAAATATATGTTTGATGACACTAATTCCAAAAGTAAATTCAGAATAATTTTAGTACCATTTGAAAATATGAAAAATTATAATATGTGGAATAAAATAGTTTAATTAAAATATTTATTGTAGTTTTTTAAACGTTTTTTTAAAACTATTTATTTAGTTTAAGCTTTTCTATAATACTGTTAAATAATAATATATTCTATGTATATATTTATAGTAGACCCTAAACCCTAAATATTGCATTTATAATAAATAGACTTATTATAATGTGTAGTTGAAAGCATTATATATTATAATTAATTCTGCTAATTTACTTTGAAATCGCTAGTATATGGATATTTTTATATAATTAATAATATTTTTATCAAGCAATCCACTTCAATAAATAATTTTTCCTTAAAAATAAATATGACATTAAAAATATTAATGACGGTAACAAAATTAAGTAATTGTAGTTTCATAATTGATTGAGTTGAATGTTTTAAAATTAATACATGCATTCATTAACTGATAAAAAACTATGGCTCTTTCAAAAAAAAATTAGTAACTACGATTGTGATTAGTTCTTTTCAATAACAGTTAATAAATTATTAAACATAAAATCTGATGGATTGTAATTCAATAGCAATAATAAGATAACCAACCAGAGAAAGATGGAAGATTAAATAAATGAAATCATTATTTTAAGATGCAAATGATCTACTAATTAAGAATATACAATCTGAAAGTAAACGTTATGTGTTATATGATTTCTTACGCACTCAGATAACAATTTATCCAAGTTCTGTTTGTACAAAATATATTTATTCACAAAAAAGTGAAACATTTAAAGAAGAAAAAATCTATTAACTCCAGAAATTAAAATACTCTAAAACTTTTTAAATTTGAAAAGTTTTTAAAAGAGATTTTTTTGTCTTAAGACATTACAGAATTTCATGTGAGCTTTAAAAAAAGTTTATAAATAAAACAGTATTGTGCATTATAGGATAACAATTTTTTTAACTAGAATTATTATCGATGGATTGAAAAACTTGTTTACTGAATTGTAATAGACATTATTTAAAGCCTAAAAAAACATTTACAATTAATCTTAGAATTCACAAAAAAAATATAAGAAATGTGTTACCTACCAGATTAATAATATTAAAACAAATCATAAATATTGAAAAAAATAATTAATACTATATATATATATATATATATATATATATATATTAGCATCCCCCCCTAGGATATGTAAAAATGTGAGAAAACCAAATTTATTTACCTTGAAAATAAACAAAAAAAACAAAAAACTACGTGTTGAGCTGTACCAAGGCGATATTATAATTAATTTGGTATTATAACCAAAAATATTAAGATAAAGACGATAAAAGAAGACAAATAGTAAAATAAATAAAGCAAGCAAATGAAAGAGGGAGTTATGTAAAGATAGGAATGTAAGGGTACAAAAAAAATTATGAAGAACCGCATCAAACCAAACATAAAAATTATGATAAAAACAAAAAAAATTAATACTTATTTCACGAGAACTTAAAAATTACCAAATATCTAGCACGTACAGAATATAAAATAATTTTATCAAAAGGGTGAACATGAGCAGCCACGGCTGAAGCTCTCTTTTTTTTTTACCTCCGGGATCACCGTTAGGTATTTGCTTCAGAGGTTGAGATGAATGATTTGTAGCGTGGGAAAATTCCATGCCTGACCGGGATTCGAACCCGGGACCTGCGGATGAAAGGCCGACAAGCTCTCATTTTTCAGCTGTCTTGTACCACACACACACACAACCTCCATGTCCCTACTTTCTAATAAAACAAAAATAATATCAGTTATTATCAAATAAAAGATGGGTTACATTAAAAAATTAAAATGTCAGCTCATTTTGGGACACCTTTATATATATATATATATATATATATATATATATATATATATATACACACAGAATAATCCACAAAGAATGTAAGAAATTTTGAGGACATGTGACATATGTGAAAATTAACAGGAAAATTCATGTAAATATAAGTTCGAAACGCTTAGAGTCGGCTGGCCAAAGCTTCGCCCTGATGTCTACGTCTTCGGTTAAATTGTCAGATTGTAATTTTTTGTGACCCAAATTAAGAGAAATCTAGTGGTTTTATATGAAAAGTAACTTAAAACCCTGAGAAAAAAATTGATACTAGAACTGTATTTTAAGTAGTTTTCGAAAAATTTAGAGTAAAAAATGAAAAATTGGGCTTGAAAGCAAATTATTTATGTTTGGCGTAAAATAACTTTGCTAAATTGCTAATAAATACATAAACGTTTTAAACTAAATTTGTAAAGAATTTAATTTTGAGTAAAATAATATGAATATAGTCTACAGAAACTAAATTCAAACGTAAGAATTTTGAAGTTTATTAAACATATCACACTAGCTAACGAAGCTTTCCGAACCAAACAAATGTTTGTATCAACTTTCGTCTTTATTTTCACTGGAAAAAACATGTTTGGAAAGAGCATATATATATAAATATATATACACACACACACATACATCTCCCTCTATGAATCAAGAGACCTTGTTGCCGTTGGTGAGGGGGCTTTTGAAGTTTAAAAAAGGATAGTAGGTTAGAAAATTTAAAGAGGGAAATGGATAGGATAAATGTAGATGTAGTAGGAATTAGTAAGGAGGTTCGGTGGGAAGAGGCAAACGACTTTTCGTCAGGTGATTTTAGAATAATTAACTCAGCTTCAAATAATGGGCAGGCAGGAGTAGGTTTCGTAATGGACAAGAAGATAGGGAAGAGAGTAGAGTATTTCAAAATGCATAGCGATATAATCATTGTAATAAGGATAAAATCAAAACCGAAACCGACAACTGTGAACGTCTATATGCCTACAAGCGCCCATGATGATGATGAGGTAGAGTGTGTATACGAAGAAATTGATAAAGCAATTAAACACATAAAAGAAGATGAAAATTTAATAATAGTTGGAAAATTTGTGTAGGCAGGCAACGTTTGGAATATGTAAAACAAATTGTTAGGGGTGTAGGATGTAGGGGGTATACCGAAATGAAACGACTAGTACTAGATAGGGAATCTTGGAGAGCTGCATCAAACCAGTCAAATGACTGAAGAAAAAAAAAATATATACATATATCAAAAATATGTAATTGACTTCAAATGTCACTTCTTTTAATAGGTTATGAAAATTTTCATACTACATTAACGATATTCATTAGTCACTGTAACTCATGTCAACGTCCAACCATTGCTGAACTTTTAATAATTTTTAATAACCATTCAAAATTGAATGATGGTTTTAACAGCAGACAATCCAACGTCTTAACAATTGAATAAACGTAGTAAGTCAGGTGAACTTGAAACTCGTTATCTCCGATATTTACAATATTCTTATCTAAAGTTATTCCACGAGATCTATCAATACTAATTGAATATATCAGCGTTAATGGGAACTGTTTTCGAAAACAACAAATTTCACTTCTTTTTTTTTTAAGAAGCCACTACTGATACAATAAGCACAGGCTTATCGAAGAGTGCTGGTCCTGTGTATTTTTCAAGACACAAGCATGTAAAGTGATATATAATGGTTGTAATTTTTTATGTCTATAAAAGGAACGTAAATAATATCAAAAACTTAATTGTTCCTAGTGTTCCTTTAGAAAGTCCTTTTATCACCCAAAAATTTCTTCTTAGAATAACACATGTTCCTTTACATAAATAAGCGTAAATTCTTTTTTTAAATACATTTTTAACTAATTTTATTTTAACGTACCTTTCCTCGTGTATATCAATATAACACAGACTATTATTTCAAATCTAATTCGGGAAAAATCCTAGTTTGTTAACATACATCATTCACATAATCTTTTTGTTTTTTATTGTTTGATAGATTATAAAACTCGAATTGAAAAATCATCACATAAACTTCATGTATATACTTTTTTTAATATATTCTATATCCATAAATAAATATCTGAAAATTGATTAATAACTCAAATAATTTTATAATCTGTAATTAACGACCGTAAAACCTCAAATAATTTATTTTCGAATCGATCTGAACAGAAAATTTATTTATCGATTTATTTGAAAAATAATCTATTTAAATCGATTATTATTTGTATGTTTTCTTACGAAATCTTAAGATTTAAATAGAGATATTGATGAATAGCAACAACTGCGCATTAAGAGTCAGGAGAAAAAAGAGACGGCTTGGAGAGTTAAATTTTTGAAAGAATCTTCTTGAGAGTGGATATAATTCGTATTTTAGGAATTAAGAAACTCAGTATTATCCAATAATTTCCTAAGCCAATCAAGAAACGTAGTCCCTGATCTGCTCTTAGGCAGCTCTCCTATCCGATTACAATATGGTTTTATGTGGTACCATCATACTCAACACGGAAAAATTAAAAAGACTTACGTATACAGAACGGATAATGGAATAGAAGAAACTAGGTATAAGGAAATTGGGCAGTTATTAAGAAAGGAGGATTTATTTTCAAAATAATGTAAGTAGAAGACATCAACTCTAACCAGAAGAGAAGCACTCACTGTTCTCTCCAGCTAAAGGGAATCCATCCCACTCCCGGTCATAATTTTTTTGGATAATTAGGTTCTTTAACAACAATGTAGTAGCACTATTGATCAACAATCTTATATCGACTTGTTTATTTATATGCTCCGATAAATGTTTTTCCTTCAAAAATTAAACACTACTCGAAAAAAATTTTAAGATTCCTAAAGGAACAAAATGTCATTTATTTCCAGAATTGGACATGAAGAAGTATCCAAGTGAAGTATAAACCAATAAGTCAAATCCCCCTTCCTTAAAAGTATTTGTAATATTGTAAAAAAAAGAAAAGAAAAAGAAGAAAAGGAACAGTTTTATCAGATGAAATTCATCCGAACTTAACAGACGCTTCGTGTAACTCCCACATAGAATTTGTACTAGAACAAAGAATTACCACCACCTTACCTAGCACGAATAAGAAAGCAAATATTCTATCGTATACTAGCTTTCCGTTTTGGAGGAGCCACTGTGGCGTCCTACAGATTTCTTTAGTTTATTTTCAAGGAAGAAGGTTTAACTGAGTTTAATATACAGTGTTGTTAATTTAAAGACCTAAACCTGCCTCGAATGACTATTTTCTAATGAAAAGATAATTTTTCGAAACACACATTTAATGTTTATGTTCAACACACAGGTGTCCAATCCATCGGATAAATCTTATGGTGGTTTGCAATGATCGGAGATCTCGAATAACTCTCCACACCATCCCGTCTAAAATTAATTTTCGGCATCATACCTCTATTTTTTGTTTTAACCTGCTTTCATTATCTTTTTTTTTATCTGCTTGATACACATTTATCAAACCGATCAAAATACTATTCTCAAAACTGTAAGATTATTTAGTTTTTTATTTAAAAATACCCTATAACTGTTTTTTTCTTTGCAAAATTAATAATAGGTCTTTGATAGTATAATTCGTTATAATGACAACTGGGTTAGGAAAAGCTGTTTTAGTTTGTTGTTAGGCGAACAAGAGATTTGTATACAACTAAACATCAAAGTTGACTATATATATATATATATATATATATATATGTGTGTGTGTGTGTGTGTGTGTGTGTGTGTGTGCGTGCACGCACGCCTAAATTGCATACATCAGGAAGAGTTTGACAAAGAATCTTGAAATTTTGTGGAATTACTGGAATGGAACTGCGGAATTACTTATATGGAGTATTGATTCTGTTAAATTTTCGATAAAATTTATTGAGTGAGTGGTTGACAAGAGAGGGATCTACAAATATTCGAAAGGTAAATTTTTTCGTACTTTTTTATTGCCCTTTTGTTAATAATAAAATTTCTAACAATTTAAAAGATTTAAAAAATCTTTCTTTCAATTATTTCAAATATAAAATTTTAGAACATGCATTAGATATATTGCTATAATCTAAATGCTATTTTTGTTGATTATATTGTAACTTAATATTTAATTAACTGCATAAAATGCTTTTTACGGATGCTTAAATCTACGTAATGATAAAACTCATTTCATATTTCCTATCCGTATCAACTGTTGCGTCAACTTTAAAAACAAAAATTTAAAACATTTTAAATTTGGAAGGGTGGTTTTAATTATATAGTATATTATAAATTAACTATTTTTTTTAAAATGTGAGAGTAGTAAAATGGTTGATCTATCGTAACACGATTAAAGTGCAGAGGAAAATAATTTTTCTCCTTTCATTTTTACTGAGATACGATACCCCATACCACTTTCCTTTACTGACTGTACGAAATAATATTTACAAAATGTTTCCCATAAAATCACTCCCCCCCATATATCTCAAATACACAAATTTTAACATATACTGGCTTTCTCTAATTTTACCGTTAACGAATTTCAATTACTGGTGTTATCTCTGAACTTCATTGCACAAAAACCTGAAATTTTGAATTTGACTTCTGATAAACAGGATAATGATGCCAATAAACTTTTAATTTAAAAATAATTTTTTAATGAGGCAGTAAGATACCCCAATATAATCCGGAAAGTTATGTAACACGTTGCTACTTTTTTAAATTTATTTTTAATAGTGTTTCTCTAATTTTTGTAACACATTTATTAATCGTTCTATTTATTTTTTTTTTCATATTGGGTATATTTTCTTTTCTACTAATATTTTTTAAGAAGCACAGAATTAAAAGTTTTAAAAATATAATTTAATATTGTTTTAGTATGTATGAATGGATTTGCAAATGACTGTAATAGATGCGGCAAAATTAAAGTGAAAATTAAATTTCAGCTACCTCCTATCTCTTTTATTTGTAATTTCCTTAATTTTTTAATTTTATTTCGTGATTGTTTAACGATTCATTTCTTAATTGATCGATAAAATTATGTTTATTTACGTATTCTAAGATTATTGTGTAATTTCTTGGTGATATCTTAATCCTGTAACAGCTCCGCGCAAGGTACAATGTATTCAATGTATGTGGATCGTTAAATTCCATTTCGCTTGCGATACGCATCTTATGGTACAGTATTATGTAACAACTGTTGTCATCTAACCTCAGTGGAATTCTATTCAAAATACTGTGCAGTTTACCGTTAAATATGGTGTAAAAATTTTATATGATTTTTATATGATACGATTAGAGTACAATAAAAAAGCCTTTAATTTTCCTACCAGTTTCTTATTTATCAGTATACCTACTCAATTACAACCACACCTTCAGAGATTCCACAAAAATATTTATGTGGTACCCTATAAGTATTATTCTTAATCTATTTTTTTTTTTAATTATTATTATTATTATTAAATATTACTTAAATTAAAATTAATTAATAATTAACTGCCATGATGAAAAAAGATCTCACATTTGGCATGGCGGGGTCTTTTTTGACTCCCCCGTAAAACTAGTATACTAATAACTTTTTTTTTATTATGTTTCATTCAAATGCATGTAAATTTTAACGGTTTATCGTAAAACAAAATATGCGTATGTAGTAAATTAGTTTTGTATTAAATTTTACAATGGCGGATACAAACGTAAGAATATTTAAAAGATAAAGATACAAGAATTCGTTAGTTTTTAATAATAGTGCAAATTTGATGAAAATATATTTAACGTTTGGCCCTTCATAATAGACACATAGTGGGCGTAAAAAAAGTTAAATATAACCAAAATATCTTTCTAATCCTCCCAAAAAAACAAGCTGATAAAAATAAACCAATCGCAATTCACATTCATCCAGGCATTTCGCAGATTACACTTAACATTATCCACCTCAGAGACTACTTAAGTAACTAACCAATCAAAATATCATTTATTTTTAACCACGTTTAATAAAGAGAAGCTGGTTTAAAAAAATATGAAATATCATGTACGCAGTTTCTAGTTCCTGGCAACAGTTTTCTAGACTTTATTGTTGTTTATGTAGCTGTAAGTATTCATTTATTGATATAATTAACTATCTTTATTCACTCTGTATTCAAAAAAAGTCTGCATCCCAACTATCTGGATATAACCTATCTGGGACCTCGCCAACCTAGCAAAACGAAAGATACTAATACTAAATTGAAAGTCGAATGTATACCCATTATGTGTATGGCTTACCCTGATTCAACTTCTTAGTTTAGGATATAAAAATCTACAGGGTGCTACTTTTGGATGAGGATGAGTTCTTACGGTCGCCGCGAGATTATATATTGACATTAAGTAATACTCATAATAATCTACTGAAGAAGTCGATATTGACAATCAGAATCAATATAGACATCGACAATAAATTTATCAAAAGAAGGTCTTGGTTATTTATTTATACGTTTGTTTTTTTATTAATTTATGATTATATACGAGTAGTAATGAGATTGATGAGGTTTGAACTGTGGTAAACGTTCCAGAAGTCATACGAAAACTATAGTTAAAATTTCATAATGATTGGTTCAATAGTTTTGCGGTTATTGAGAAGAAACGAAAAATACGTGTATGTGTGTGTGTGTGTGTGTGTGTGTGTGTGTATATATATATATATATATATATATGTATGTATATATAAAGTAATGAAATTAATTATTAATTATAATAATGGATTGATTTAATTAAAGCGTGCGAACGTGCAGACATACATACACACATATATTGTGGGATTTGAGAAAGGAAAAACGAACGTGAATATATATATACATATTTAAAAAAAAACAACAACGAATGTAAAAATATTATTTTTTTCTTTTATTTTTACAAACTGAATCAAATGGAAATCATTTGCATAATCTTCTTAGATATAAATGTTTTTTTTTTAACACAATAAAAATACTACAGTAATATATAGATATACTGTAAATGAAAATTGTTCAAAATCCACTGTTTTTGTTATTGTTATTATTATTATTACTAATATTGTAATTATAATTATTGTTATTATTATTTTATATTATTATACATTGTATTAACTCAAATTATTAAAATGGGAAAAAAATTGTTTCCAAATTGATTCTACGTATTTTTTTAAAATAATTATTTTCTCTATATCTATTATTTATATCTAAATTTAAAATTCAGAAAATTGCTGTTTATTAAATAAAAAAAGGGAATAAAAGAAGGTGAATTAATTTACTATTTTTTTTTTGTGTTTAATCTCAGAGTCCACCGTTAGGAATTGCTTCAGATGATGAGATGAATGATTTGTAGCGTGTGTGAAAATGGCATACCTGACCGGGATTCGAACTCGGGACCTCCGGATGAAAGGCCAAGACACTACCACTCGTACCACGGAGGCCGGCTCGTTTATTATATTAAGTTAACATAAACTCACGAAAACTTCCTATAAAAAAAAAAAAATAACGAACGTTTAATGCATTTAAACTTACCGTAATGGATTTTAAATTTAAAAAAAAGAGTATACTCACTGAACTGAAAAATTACTCAGCAGTTCAAGGAATTTCCTATTATTAAAAACAACATAATATAAAATACCTGCTGTTCAATAAATTGCCCTTTAAGTAAAAAACTTACCGACAGAGAATAAATAATAACGACTAACATACATTATTTACAAACCGTAAAAATACAGAAAAATACGTCGATTCAAATTGTTAAAATTAATTATATTTATTAATTAATTAATAATACCCTGTTTTACAATAAGCTATTAGCTGAACAGGTCAGAATTCGATCTATAAAAAGATTAAAGTTGACCATACCTGAATAATTCTGATATAAATCCGACGAAAGCAATCTACAATATTGTTAAAAATAATGTAAATTTAATTTGTAAAACTTAACAAACTGAAATGACCCAACCATCTTTAAGAATAACATACATTCCACTCCAGGTTTACTAGGGAAAGTGAGGAGTGAAGTAAATTCCTTTCCAGGAACGGAAACCAAGTATACGGTTGCATATCAGGATTCCAAGCCAACCGAAATGTAAGTAGTACTGAGCCCTAAAAATTAACACTTTCATGCTATTCACCGTAGAGATTTATTATCAGTGAACACAATTAATTTCAGCGAAATCAAATATAACTTGTTCTTCATGTATTTCGGGTGTTTTACGTGCGTTAAAGTCGTAAGAAAGACTCGAACGGACAGTATATAGCAATAAATTAATTTTCGCCCTTCCTGCAAATAAACAGTAATTTTAAAAAAACGACTTCAACTTAATAGTAGATAGTAATTTGACATTCGATATACTTTCACGATAAAAGTTTTTATATAGTTGGGTGATCGAACTATCAAGTGTTGTTGCTAAATCAGGTAAGGGTCCGAATACAGTAGTTGACTGCAATAATTTCATTAAAGTATGTGTTGACTATACTGAACAATATAAGCCAGATAAAATCGGGTGAAACTTTATGGTCGTCGAAATCGATGTGACACTGTTCTCGAGGCGCAAAAATCATACTATTCACGTCTATCCACAACAATGGGTTGTCGGCGGCATTTGTCGTGGAAACGGCAAGTGTTTTGTAATGAAAGTTGCTAAAGATCGATTCAAATCCTGCTAAATGCTACCAAAAGCAACGTTAATGACGAGAGAATATTGTAGTCGGATTCCTGGCGTGGTAACAAATCGATGCATTTGAACTGAAACGTTTCCATAATATTCTATTGTGAATCATCGGTACCATTTCGTCGATCCTCACAGCGGTGCTTATACTCAAACCGTTTGAACGCTCGTGGTGTTTGAAATGGCGGGATAAAAAGCACAGGGCAACTGCCAGGAACCAAATAGAATTCTACTTTGCCGAATTCATGTGGCGTAGTATGATATGAGACGAGAACCCGTTCCAGAAAATACTTGATGCGATAAAGGACACCTCTCTCTCTTTTTCTGTTTAGCTTTCTGTACTACCGTAAGGTATTACTTCAGAGGATGATATGTATGAATGTAAATGAAGTGTAATATTTTACAGTCTCAGGTCGACTATTCCTGGGATGTGTGGTTAATTGAAACCCAACCACCAAAGAAAACCGGTATCCACGTCTAGTATTCAAATCGTATAAAAGTAATTTCCTTTACTAGAATTTGAACCTTAGAATACTCGAATTCGAAATCAGTTGATTTGCGATGACGAGTTCACCGCTAGACCAACACGGTGGGTAATAAACGACACCTGGCCCTTAACGACTGATCCGACTCAAATAATTTTTATCGATCGATTCCTAGGACAAATACAAACAGAAGGTTCTTGCAGCACAAAAAGGAATTGATGGTAGTACAAATTACCTAACCGAATATGCTTACTTTTTCCCTACTAAGTATGCCGGTTATCTTATTGTTTCCGAACATGCAAAATTTGATACGAGTTGAAAAAGAAATCTAGTTGTAAAAGTTGCTTAAAACATCATAATCAAACTAACAGTTTACAAATGTGAGTTTTTTTTGTAGATATTTAAGCAAATACATCTACAGGATAAAAATACAGCAGTGTAAAAAAGAACGAAAAATTTTACTAACCGACAATAAAATTACGAATCAAGAAAAAAAATGAAATTAAATATTTAGATGTAAAATGATATACTACGTAATTAAAATATAATGATATTCAAAACGAAAATTGTAAAACTTTTTTATGTTCAACAGAGAAATATATATTAAAATTTAAATAAGAATAACGTATGGTAAATAAAACTATATTGAAACCCATTTATTGTTACAAATTCCGTACCTACTTCAGAAAGAGAAATTCAAAAGGGATTTAAGTCAGTCACTTCAACTACTGAGAGTGAATAATACAATTGAAATGCGCATGGTGTGATAAAAAGAGGTTTAGAATAAAAGAAGAAAGGATCAGCCAAAGATTCTACCGCAAGATAAACATTCAAAATCCTAACACTTCAAAGATTTGCACGAATAAAAAAGAAAAAAAATCACGCAATTTATTTTAATTTTAATATTGCTCGTTCAATATTAATATAATTTTATAAATTAATGCTTAATAACGTTAATTTATGGGTACTTACGTATTAATGCAACCGCAGCTACAGCTTTATTTAAAACAAAGTAGTCAATCGGATTTCGGTGGAAAATGAACAGTCTATTAAGTTTAATAAATGGTTATTTATATTTATTTATTTTATAAATATAATTTAACCAAACTTAACCTACGCTCGCTAACCTTGACTAATTAACAGGATTGTTTTGATTATTTAAATAATAAATAATTGCAATAATTACTGAATTTATTAAATAAATACTAAAAAAATTACGGTGTTAATTAGTCAAGGTTAGCGAGCGAAGCGAGCGTAGGTTAACTTTGGTTAAATTATATTTATAAAATAAATAACCATTTATTAAAATTAATAAAGAGACTGTTCATTTTCCACCGAAATCCGATTGACTACTTAGTTTTTAAATAAAGCTGTAGCTGCGGTGGCGTTAATACGTAAGTACCAATTTATGTTTTAAATAAACCAATCCAAAAATAAATTATCACTATAGAATGAAATAATTTATTAGTGTGCATTGGAAAAATTTTGTTTTTCATTAAGGTTTTGTTTTCTTAAAAGAATCCTTAATTTTGAAAGTACTTTTTTTTAATTAATTTTCTGTTCAGATTATACAATGTCAAAAAAGATAATAAACAATTCGACATTTATTCTTGTCCAAAATATGCCCAACTAGCCATGAAAAAATTCCATTAGTTTAACCCCAGTATCAAAAGGAGACTGTAATAGGAAGCTACAGTATAGGTAATCTAAAATTATTAAAGTGAAATTAATGATTATATAAAATAAGAAGCCTTAAAGAAATAGTAAAAATTTATATTCCATGTATAAAAGCAATTGTTTTTCAAATCTGTATAAATTTTATAAATTAAAAACAATTTTAAAATTTAATTTTGTAATTATATAAAGTTACTGACTCACCTCCTTATTTTGATGAAATTTGGGATATACCTTATTTATGATCTACGTTACTTGTTACAATAGAAATTATTCATCGGAAACGATTTTCACCCGAGTTATGCTCCTCGTAATTTACATAGTACTATTTAATAATTTACTTTATTTGTGAACTAAATAATTTTGTTTCAGTTAGATTTAGTAAAGAATAAGGCTAGAATTACTAAAAAGATTCTGTTAAATTTTTTTAAATTATTTATAAACTTATCTAATTTTAACCTCGACCTAAACCTTATTAAACTCAATTAAGGAGGTAGTCAACCATTTTTTTTTTTTAGTTTTTGGTATTCTTTTGCTGTTCTGGTCTGAAAATGAATTAGTGTTTAAAAAGAAATTATGCTATAATCATATCCATATTTAATTTACAACCCTTTAAATTGAGGGTGGGGGTAAATAATCGTCAATTATGAGAAAAGCTTTATCTCAGATACGATTATACTAGAAATATAATTCTTTAATCAAAATAAACAGAAGGTTATTTTGATTAAAGAACCTTTAATCACTTTGTCAGAAAAACGTTTTTGCGAATGTTAACAAAACTGATAACGTTTACTTGATATTTTATTTTTTTATTTAATTTCATGTGAATTATTTTAAGATAACCTCTCTACACATCACAGATCAAGAACGTATGTGCAATTTAAAAAAAAAAAATATAATATCACGCATACAAATTTAGTAATAACGTTTCTAGCGATTTAAAATCCTGGAAAAAACGTTTTAAGAAAATGTAAAAAAAAAAAAACATTTTTTGTACATTACTAATAAATTCAGGTCTGGTCAACATGAATTTCTGAAAGTTCTGATTTTGAAAATCAGGCAGCCGAATACCAACACTTTCTCTGATAATGTCATCTGTACTTACATGAGAAAGGCCAGCCTTCGGTTTATTATCTTGAATCTTATGAGCTACCAGAGCAACTGAATTTTTTGCCAAATGTTTTTCGATCATAATTTAAATTTTTTATTTTCGTCTTCTTACGTTTTGTTTTTGTGAAGCACGTTGTTTTGTTGGTCCCACATCATAATTTACTTTATACACTAATAAACTAATCAAACAAAAATTATAACAATGTGAACGAAAAAAAAAGGAAAACAAATGTCTGTACCTATGACCAATACAACTTTTCTACTCAAAATGTAGTGCTACTATCAAGTGGAAAAAAATTGTACTAAAGTAAGACAAGCTTTAAAATGAGTCCAAATGAATTGCTAAATGAACTTCTACTAATATGGAAATCCGACAAATAAATGTTTATAAAGAAGAAATTTCGCATAGCAACGACCTAAAAAATTTATTTTTATTTTTTTGTTTGTATATTAAGGGTTAAATATAGAAAAAAATAATTACATCACATTAAAAAGCTAATTTAAAAGAATCAATAAATAAAAATAAAGTTTTTTTTTGTCAAAATTTGTGTTGTCTACTCCCCATTGCGCACAGTATTCGGCGCGCATGCGTATACGCTCGTCCCAAAATCTCATTTTTTACCGGGTTATTTGAACATATAAGTAAGGGATTTTGGGACAACAGTTTTTAGTTGTACAAAAATTTTACAAAATTTTAAATACATGATAATGATTAAACGAGCTAACAATCGAATATTTATGAATGATTATTCACTTTCAATATGAATTAGTATTATTTGGTACTGATAAAGTTGTAATATTTATTAAAAATAACAAAATTTTTTTTTAATAATCCTTAATAAAAATAAATATTTTATACAAGTCTATTGATTCTTAAGAGTATTGAAATTGATTGTTAATTAAGATAAAATTCAAAATAATGAATGAAAACATAAACAAACAAACAGGGGACACATCTTAGGAAGTGCAACTAACACCAAGTCTTTGTGTAGTCTGTGTGGCTCTATGGTAAAGACTCATTTTGCTATTCGTGGGGTTCGGTATCGAATCACCGATAATAATTTTTTTTTATGCTCATAAAATTTTTTTTACTAATATTATTTTCCATTTATTATGTGAAACTATTTAATGCTGTTAAAATGGAAAATCAACTAAATGGGAGATAACTTATTTCAAAATTTTATAACTAAAGATCTGATATTATTTATTTTGGTCAATCTTCGGAATTGATGATTTTTTAGTTTAATTAAAAATACTATCACAAAACAATTTTTGAAAGAAATTGCTTTTAATAATCTAATTTACACGGGAAAATGAGATATTACTTATTTTTTTACGGATACCAAAATTAATATTACTTTATAATACTGAAATAAAAATAAAATAAAAAGTTGTTGTTTAGTGAAAAATAATTTTATATTCAATAAACATATTTTTCTGAGTCAAATGAAATGCAAGGGATTTTCTAGGTAAACCATTTTAAACCGCGTGCAATAAACAGAACAATTGCAAAAGGGTCGGTTTTGGTTTTTATGTTAATGAAAACTATTTTACTTTCTATTTCATATAAAATGTTTCCATTATATTTTCATTTTGAATTAAAATAATTAAAGTTAATTATTTTCTGAACCGCTGTGTACCTAATATATACTAATAATAGTACATTAATAATTAATTCAAGGTAAATTGTTTATTAAGAAAAATTATTATATTGTTAAGAAATAAACGAAATTAATCATTCAGATCATAATTCTCGACTCCACATACAGTCAATTAAATTTTATATAAAATAAACAAAAAAACCTACACTCCATATTTATTTGGAAGTGCGTGTACACGCACACGTGAGTACGGCACTTCCTATTTATAAATATTAGAGTAAAAATCCACATTTCGACGCCAATTTTCATATACGTCAATAAATTTTATTCTTTTATGTTTCAAAAGTTTGTTTATTTTTGATAATTCTGCCTTTAATCACATTGATGGCTTGCTTCTGTTTGTGCGCCAACCACATAAACGAATTTAAACATCATGGCGGGAAAAGGATTTTGGGAAATCCTTTTCCCAAAATCCTTTTCCCTGCGTTGCGCAGGGTGTCGCACACCCTGCGCAACGCTGGGTGTGCGACACCTTGTTACTTTCATCATGGTATTATTCACATTTACCAAAATCCACACCTTAAGATTAACCAATTTATTTAGTCTTAATTGAATCTAATTTCATTCGTAACTTAATTTCACTGAAACCAAATTATTTAGTCCGAAAATAATGTATATTACACTTTTACAGTGCCTGAATTACGAAATTTTGGTGAGGGTACTGTGTAACTTACGAGAGTCATAATTGTCGATTTCCGTAGCGGAGTGGTATCGTCTCGGTCTTTCATCCGGAGGCCCCAGGTTCAAATCCGAGTCAGGTATGGGATTTTTCTTACGCTGCAAAATTCAATTTCCATATCCCACGCACAATCTTCAAGCTTATATGGTGATATTATCAAGAAAAATAAATAAAGATTCGGGTGAAAGACCTTTCCAACGGAAAATTTCGATTGTAATGAATAACTTATATCCTGAATAAGGTATATCCCAAATTTCATTAAAACCAGAGGCGAGTCCGTAACTGTATATAATTATATTTAATTAGCAATAAAAAATTCAATGTGCTGAATTGTTTTTAAAACAGTATTCAACTAGAAAACATCTACAATTTTATTAAAACTCCCGGCAACTTGTTTTTTTCTTTAGAGATATTTCTATCCCTATTCTATTTCTTTTAATTTACTGTATTTAAAATTTTTGGTTCGGTAAATACATAATCAACAAATACTGCTCTAATGTTGAATACTAGGAGATATACGAGTAGATTTAAAATTTTATAAATACTAATAATAATGTTTTAATAATATTTTTAAATATTTGCCCGACTTTACTAAGAGAATAATTATATAATTTTAGCAGTAAAGCAAAACAAGTATACAGATTAATAAAATTAATAATATGAAATGAATTTTACCGGATTACAAACTCCTTATAAATTTCTTTTCATTCCTACATTCGTATAACAAACAAAATGGAATTAAATGTGTTTTAAACTGCATGTAGCAAACCGCTTCCGCTTCACTGTAACAAAACGGCACACTGCAGTAAGGCATTGGACCCTTTCTTTTTCCTGTTTAGCCTCCGGTAACTACCGTTTAGATAATTCTTCAGAGGATGAATGAGGATGATATGTATGAATGTAAATGAAGTATAGTCTTGTACATTCTCAGTTCGACCATTCCTGAGATGTGTGGTTAATTGAAACCCAACCACCAAAGAACACCGGTATCCACGATCTAGTATTCAAATCCGTGTAAAAATAACTGGCTTTACTAGGACTTGAACGCTGTAATTCTCGACTTCCAAATCAGCTGATTTGGGAAGACGCGTTAACCACTAGACCAACCCGGTGTGTAAGGCATTGGACTCACACACTGTTTATCGAACTGACAATCAACTTGATACATCATTCAGTTGTTTTACACTGTTTCAGTTTATTTTATTTTTTATCTTACATCTTATTATTTTTCTTTTTTGTATATTTTTTAACTAAATTTTATCGTATTTTTTACATAAAAAAAAACTATTTAATTACATTTAAATTTAATTTAAAACCGCTAGAAGAATAGAAAAAATGGGTCTCTTCAATAATATGTCCCGCACACTTTTTTTAAGCATTTTTTTTTATACCATATTTACTGAGTTTGGGAACTAAGACCATCCGGATATAAGACCAGAACTTTTACACTCGGACACTACGACATAACCATAAAGCAGAGCAACCTTTAACTCATACAGTCAACACGACTGTATGAGTTACAAAAAAAGTTGTAATGGGTGTGTTACCCATTACAACGGTTTTTTGGACTGTAACTTCACCTTATCTTCACAAAAAAACATACAATCATAGAATATTAACAAAATGTTAACTTTCACTTACCTTTTTGTAAATAGGTCATCCGAAAGCAGACTTGCTGTACGAAAAAAATAACCTATAGTGTACTTTTAAAAATTACACTAAACAATTAACTCATACATTTAACATATCATACACATTCAAGTAACTAAAACTAATCCAAAAAATACTTCGAATATCGGAAGATTATTTTGTAGGCACATTAAATTTTGTGCACAGAACTACGAGACATTAACATTGCGTACAAATAAACAATACCAGACCGCTATCTTCTTTGTAAGCCGTACAGCTAGACACAGGTAACAATTTTACAAAGTTATTTTTCTACAACATTAATTAATCATGAAATATAATAATTTAAATTGATATTACATCATAGTTTTACATAAATTTGCAAAAAAAAAAAACACAGGGTGCGGAGTGGCGTAACAGAAAAGACCCGAAAATAATTAACAATAATGATATTCATTTTTACATTTTCTTATATATTTATATTTTTCTAATGGCATTTTAATCCGACACGTTAAACGTTATGATAAATGTGCCGCTTCTAGTAAACAACGTCTAGATAAATATCTCAGTCAAAACAGCTGTTACGGTGTGCAAGAGTAATAATAATTCTATCACCAGCATGAGCTCATCTCTACTAGCAAAAATATCTGTTTGATTTTTTAATACAAGCCTATACATAAAGTTTAAAAATTTTGGATTACTAGGCCTCAAAATAAAAAAAAACCATCGATGTGAGATTTTAATCCATTCCAAATATTTACCCTTTTGGGATTCACTATGGATCTTAAAACTGGATTTCAAAATATCCAGAACTTAATAGCAACAACAATATTTCTTACATGTTAAAACGTATATCTGTGTACATCCAACTTAATGACATACAACATACCTGGAAGAATACGAAATTTTCTACTAAAATCATTATTTCTCAATGTCAGTCATGTTATTACCACGTGGTATTCTGTCCGGCGGCATCTCCCTTATGCCACCGCTATCTTCATCCATTTCTTTTCCAAGATTTTTCTCGTCTCCTTTTAGTTTTCAACATGAATCATTTTGAGGAAAAAGAATTGAAAAAATTCTTTCTTTTAAAAGAGATAAATTATTATTATTTTAAGGATAGAAATTATCACCTTATAGATAGAGGTTTTGAAAATAATTTTATTATTTGTAGAAATCATTCAGTCCGATAAGACAGAGTTAATAAATCAAAAATACGCCAACGATACACGAACGAACAGAATTTAATCCTCCTTTAATCTGTATTTCCTGAGTTTACAAAAATATAGAACGATAATCATAAGGAAAAAGTATGATTGTATGTTGTAATACATACAATACTATAACTGCCGGAAAAATAAAACACGAATCATTTACATATATCCAGAAAACAGAATCTGATTAAATTAGAAGAAACAATAAAAATAAACCAATACTTCTTACTACTTCAAACTATAATAAAAACATAATTATAAATTTTCTCATTTCCAATTTACTCGTAATTAATGGTAAATCGTACAAATAACAAAGTAAATATTGTTCCATTTTGTACCCATAAAAGCAGAAGATTATGTAAGATTAAAAAAAATCTGTTTCATTATAAAAAAAGAACAAATTTTAGGATTTTTTGTAATATTATTTATATTGGATTCGACTTTTTGTTTATATATATATAAAACACATACACACAAACACACACACACACACACACACACACACACACACACACACATATATATATATATATATATATATATATATACACACACACACACACACACACACACACACACACACATATATATATATATATATATATATATATATATATATATATATATATATATACACACACACACACACACACACACACACACACACATTCATATACACTCGCAAGAGAAAGATTGTATGTAATTGTTTGTTGAATACAGATGTATACATAATACGAGGTATAATCATAAAAATTGGGAAATTGGATTATTTACATTTCAGTTGATCTAAATCTTAGTAGATAGAAAAAGTAACATTTTTTCACATCGAATTTTATCGATAAAACGAGGGAAAAAGTAGACCGACATCGTCTCCTAGAATGCAGTCATTATTCGTTAAATATTTTTAAGATATAGAATCCTCATACAAATTTTTGTATCGCCTTCCAAATTGGATTTAAATACCAATTTTTATGACTGTAACATCTTCGGTTTCTGAGACATAGAATTTTTATAAAAAATTTCTCTCGCCTTTTTTATCACCTTATAGATAGAGGTTTTGAAAATCATTCCTTAATGGCTACTTACTTCATAAAGACAATTCACCAACCAAAATTTACCTACCTAGATTAAGCGATTTGAACTGTACGTTGACGAGTCTCAGTCAGGACATTGTTTTAAATCTCCATTTTTTAATAAGAAGATATTCGGTTTAATTTTTATTATTTTATTATACACATACAAAATTTATTATTAATAAATTATTTTACACTGATTACAATTATATTCCTGATTTATTTTTTCTTACAGAAATCATTATAATGGTATCATTATAGTACGTTGGAGTATGAGAGCTACTGGTTCATTTGCTGCGGCGATGTCTTCAGCCGCGATAGTTGAAGGAGGTAACCTTGGACGTCGGCAAACATTCCTACACTGTGGCTTGCTAATGCATCTGTAAAAAACAGAGAATTTTATAAAGAAAAAAGCGAATGATAAACAACAGAAATGGAGAATATAGAAATGCATAGTAACGATTGAGGGTATTACCGAGTGTAAAAAAGGATATAATCATATATCAATATTCCTGGGTAGTATGAAAGGTGAAGTGTTCGAATTTGCAATAAAGAAGTCAAGAAAATTTCAAGGGTAATGTAAAATGGTATATTCGCGTATCCGTTGAAATGAAGACAACCAAGAACATGAACTACAGAAGTCGCGTTTCACAGGATAAGACAGATGAAACGAAAATTGATCTCTGTAAACATTCCCACAAAAAGACATTCTAAGATTCCTACAGAAAGAGTTGTCTACCTGTTCGATTAGTCTGGTAGACACCAACGGGTTGGTTGGTATAAGAGTAAGGAATAGCATCTAAATATGGAAGGAATTGGATACCCAGTGGAAATAAAAAATAATGATAGGTTTCAAATATAGAATCCGGATATTGGTGAAACCGTATTATAATTCTATCATATTACCGATGATCCATTTAAAGTAATATAAAACATCTAACCGATTATCGTGAGCGACAGTACATTTTCAACTTTTTACTGCACGCTGATCTAAATAGAGCCTGCTCTCATTACACGTTAATCAATACGAAAAATACCTATAATGGACTGTTTCGACTGCTGTCCGGCCTGACTAAACACAATAACGTCAGTGAATACTGTCCGTTCTCCTTCCACCGATTTGTATCCAAAACTAATAACGAGATGGAAAACAATTTTGCTAAAAAACTGTAAAACCGGGAAGCCTCAGCGGGCATACCGAAAGGGATTGTAAAAGTAAAGACAGATGGATGCGTGGTAACCTACTTGAGTTCATCAATTACACGTACACGCAGCAGGTACCGTTTGTCATATATGTAGATTTCGAGTCGTTTGTAATTTCGAATCATATCGCGAAACCAAAGCTCGAAACTAGTTACACGAACAAGACGGCCCTGCACAAACCATTCGGTTACTGTTTCCGAATCGCTACTGAAGGGAGAAAAACATTTGATGAACTATTATGGGAAGGGAGGGTTAAAAAAGAAATAGATAGATATTCTCTTGACAGAAAGATCGCTGAATATGAATGAGGAAGTTGAGAGAAGGTTTCTAGACGGGAGAACCTGTGTCATCTGTAAGCGATATTTAAACCAAAAGCGATGTTCGTCACATTTATGTACGACTTAAATTTAAGTGGCTAAATATTTATTTCAAGAAAAAATGAAAAGCATATGAGATAAAGAATATAAGGTTTACTTCTTATCGTTGTAAACATAGAAATGAATATCGTTTTTCATAATATTGTGTAGCCAGCTGCCTGTGGCGTTGGAACATATTCTTGCGGTCTGCTAAAATACAAAATGAAACTTCCGGTATTGGAAAATTTGAAGTACACCCCTGGTTCCTGTTGCAAAATATATCTGGTTCCCATAAAAAAAAAAGTTATAATAAAATATCAAAAATACTCAAAAATTGTGATATAATTTGTAATCACAAAAACCTTAGACAACATTTATATATGACAATCTGTTTCCCGGCGAAATCATTTTCGTGGAAAAATTTTCTCGATTACGTATGTTACTCGTAAATTATTGCGAAGATTAAGTACCAAGGTGAACTGACAACCAATCTAAGAATCTTAGACTGTTAGGTTCAAACGATGAAAATAAATTAATAAAATTCTTATCACTACTGAAAAGAATATTTCTTTATAAAACCCCTCAGCATAAAACATAACATATTTAATTAAAAATATAACAATTCACTTAATAATTTAAACTTTTATCTGGTTTTATTCATTAATTATCTCTGAAAAGAAATAACCACAAAGACAACGAACATTTTACTTACTGATAATATCTGTCAGGTACACCCTTTTTCAAATATAAAGACAGCACCCCCAGGAAAAAATTAAAAATTAATTTATAACTAATCTTTTTAAAGGGATTTAATTTTTGAAGAAATAAGACGAAAATTACTTATAAAAAAATTTAATTAAAAGAAGTAAGCATTAAAAGTATTAAGGTTTTAGGGATAAAAACGTTATATAAATGGCCATTTAACCGTATAACATCACTATTTAATGTACTTCGTGAAATAATGTAGTAAAAAGAAATGAGATCGTTATCAATAAGAAAAACTGTCTGTTTTTAATTTATTTAAAAAACTGCAACCGCAAGTTGAAAACAGTAGAAAGATATCTTGATTCTTTAATCTTATTTCTTGAAATGATAAGGGAAAAGAATAATAATTTTATGTCTTATGATAAACGAATGTCAACAAAAATACACACACACGTAAAAAATTCGACATTAAGGAATAAAAACAAGTTACTAACTTTAATCCTTTAAAAAAAAGATTAAATATAAAAACTGACTTATATATTGTTTACAAAAGAAGTAGGAAAAAGTATGAAGATTTAAAAGTTAATTAGCATTATCAATTAACTACTGACACTTAATTTTTAAAACCGTCTGCACAATAAAAAAAAGATTGAAACATTACAGATACCATGCTAATAAAAGATTGCAAAAGTATAAATCAAATAAAAATAAGAATTATTTAACAAAAGTAACAGTAATTATTGGAGTTAGAATTTGAAGAAGAGTCTTGTATAATGTTATATTTATTATCTGTATTTCTGTATGGATGTAAAAATATGAAGACAAAAAAGGGTAAAGGAAGGCCGGCGAAGTTTGAAATGTTGTAGGTAATGGATCAGTTAGGAAAGTAACTGACTGGATATATCATGGGAGGAGAAGCATTGATCAAAACAATACTAGAAGGATCAGTACATGTTGCAAAAAAAAAAAAAAATAGACCGGAAGAAAGAAAAAATTATAAATGATTTAAAAGGAAATGGTAGCTATTTGAAACTCTAAAGTTTAACTGGGAATGAGAAGAATGGAGGACATGGTATAAAGGATCTGCCTAAGGGCAGAAGAACCATTGGTTAATTAATTTTTTACTGTTCCCCCAAACAGTAAAAATGGCCCCAGAATTTATCCCCCTAATTTTGAAAATTAATTTTTACATCAACATAAATATATACTTAAATCATACTAGTAGAACCTTGAGGTAACAATAATTTTATGAGATTGGGAAAAAATCTCTTTGTAATTTAAAGCAAAAAACAAGTTAAAAATTTCAAATGAATTTTATGTGCCGTATTGATCGACCACTTTTTGCCATTTTTGAAGTAGAATCATCATATTCCCATACCTTTAGAACTTCTTCTATGTTTTCTGGATGAAAAATCGTGATAAATGATATTCACAGGTCTCTTTTGAAGATAATCTTATACCGTTAACCGAGTTCTGTAGAAACTGAAAGAAATGGTAGTCTGACGATTCAAGAGCAGAACTTTACAATGGGTGCATCATTTTTTCCAGCCAACCTCTCTCAATTTTTGACGAGTCAACAAAAATGTGTAGGGTCTGGTGTTTGATGGAAGATGACAACTTGTATGTACGAGTATAATGTTTATAGTATTGAACGCGTCTGAGGGGGATAAGTTTATGTTTACTTAATTAAGGCTCCTTAATTATTAATTAACTTAATTTTTTCCCTAATGTGTAAGTTGCAATCTGTTCAACTAATGAAAAATAAGCAAATCCCCCCCCCCCCCAAGACACAATGAGATGATGATAATATGTATGGCATGTAAATGAAATGAAGTCTTGTACAGTCTCAGGCCGACCATTCCTGATATGTGTGGTTAATTGAACCCTAACCACCAAAGTACATTGGTATCCAATGACAAGTATTCAAATGCGTATAAAAGTAACTAACTTTTACTAGGATTTGAACCTCAGGACCTTCGACTTTGATTATCAGCTATTAAACAGCTGATTTGTAACAAGTTAACCACTAGACCAGCTCGATGTACTTAATAGCAACCAGTCATAAAATATAATGATTTTATGGATTAGAGAATAAAAAACTAATAAATTAAATTAAATAATCATATAGAGAATAATTAGGGAAGGAAAAAATCAATATTTAGCTAATTAAAAACAATTTCTTCGTTTAAAATTGAATATAATATAAGAAAAAATATAAAAAATAGGCTTAATGTAATAATGACAAGAACATAAGTTGAAAATACACCTAACGCTTATGAACGTTGATTATGAATAAATCTACGTTTTTTTTTTTTTACAAAACAACTAATGCTATCTGTCGGAAAATGTTTAAACTACATGAAACTGAATGTAGTCTGTATTGCAGATGTGAATTTGCTAATTCCACAAATATTCATTTTTAAATAACAACAACCTCAGTTTACGATTAAAGCAAATAATTACACATATCATTCCGTAAATTTATAATAAACATTCAGTCAGTCAAGAAGCAGATCTTATTCAGCAAATGAAGCCTCAAATATATATATCGCAATAAAATTGCAGTTCAATATTCTGTTCAAATGGTCGGGTGCTATAATCCCGAGACAAATGAATCATAATTTATATCGTTACTGGGTAAATCCAAAATGACGCTGACTTCAAATCATATTCGACATGAGAAGTTGAAAACTCAGAAGAAGGATTTTTCAAACATTTTAAGTGCTCTTGAAATTCTCCTACATTTCTATTAAGTTACTTTTTAATACGATACTTTTTTTATTTTTTGGTACTGAACAAAAAGTAATTTTTATTTATGAAGAAAAAACTCATTAGAAACTATAATGTTACTGTTATATTGATGTTAGATAATGAAAAATCTGACACATACAAACTAAATTAGTAATTTTAAAGTGAAACATACAATCTTTTGAATGTTTCAAATCTACAAACATAGATATATTCTCCCCATAACTGCAACACATCTAAATATTATGAAATAATTAACATACAAAAAAACACAAAAATATACTAAATAAACAAACACAATTCAGATCACACATGCTTTCTGATCACATGGTTAATTACATCTAATTAATTTTTTTTAAAAATATTGCAGCAGTTAGTTTAGTTGATGCCAGTATAAAAAGAAGCACCAATCAATGAGGATGGTCACAAAGAAAATGTTTTCAAGTAAGTTATTTTAGAAATATTTTACAATACAGTTTGATTAGCATCTCATTACAAAATTTTAAACTTTTAATTAATATCATGTCAGTTCGTCATGGACAAAAATGTAGCAAAATTCTTATAAATTAAGTACACATTTTATACCTTTAACTGTAACCCAGTAATTTTATTCATCCGCAAGAATGAACTCGCACAAATTGATTATCAGTATGACAACTTTTAATATTTAACCAGTGGTGTTTGTTTTTCAGTGAAAACAGAAATAAAAATAAAAACCTATTTAAACACGATGTATCACGTAACAGATTTATCATGATAAAAAACTTTTTTTGCCTCCAACAAAGGAGAACTAGAGTTTAGTTAAATGTTTGGTCAGGTATACATATGTTTACCTCAAGAATTGTTTACCTAGTATTGAACTATTATCAGTTATGTTATTATGTTATTTTTTAATCATTAAGTTAATAAAAAAAATTAAAAATTTAAATAACATTAGAAGAATATTTCTAAAATAATCCAAAATTTAACTTGAACTTTATTATAAATAATAATTTTTATTTCTTAAACTAATCTCTTTTTGTTCCCTATAACATAATGTGGTTTTATATTGCTATTTTGATCAACTGTTAGATAAGCACCACATCTAAATTTTATGAGACATAAAGCATCCTTTCTGGTACAGAGAGAGGACAAACTGAATCTTTCATTGTGAATTTAGAGTATGGAAAATTACAGTTAACACATATCAGATTAAATTATGTTGGAGTTTATGAATTATCTCTATAAAATTTTAGAATTCTTAAAGTAATAAAATACAATTAACACTTTAGTTACCAATATGATAATTCCCAAATGAATATAGGTAGAGAACATACATAATGCATTCCTTCATTAGAAATTTGTTCATTTATGACATTCTGTGCTTTGGATTATCCTTCTCCCAATATCTTTATGGCTATGAAATGTAATAAGAAATTTAAAAGTCATGCAACTCAGAATATTAGAATATCCTTTTCAAGAGTATAAAAATTATTGTTATGCATTGATAACACTGATTTTGTATTTTTTAATATCACATGCATTCCTTTAATTAGTCAGCAATGTCTATCCTTCATTAAGTGTTTATAATACAGAAATAAACATGAGTTTTATTTGAGAATATTATCATTGAACATTTCATATTTATAGAAGCAAAAATTATTTCAGAATGTTTATAGAAACTTTTGTACTGAATAAACAGAGTAGAAAAATCAGTTCATCACTTTTGTAAAAGTGATAAGAGGAGAAGACAATATGCATTCAGATTATTGTTTGTTACAAATTGTTGAAGTTGATTGCTAAAATTTCCAGAAAAATCAGCGCATAAAGTATGTTACAGATCAGATTTCCTAAAACAATAGTTTATAAAATGCTTTTATTTAACTTGCTCTTTGCACTGTGTCGCATGGCAGGATGGATGTAATTTCGTCACCAATATTTAACTTTCAGATGAGATAGAAGGCTAAAATTTTGTACACATGTTTATTATCAATGACAATGCACTATAATAAAAAAAAAAAAAAAAACTATTTTCATAGAAAATTTGTTGTTTGCAAATAATGGAAATTTAAACTGTGCTTGCGCACCAAAGACTTTAATGCAGAGTGCCAGTCAGCTGCGCTGTGTGCTACACAAGAAAATGAATAGCATAATAGCATATAATGTGAAAATGGGTTATGTATGGACAGCTGTCAACTAGTCAGTGAATCACTGCTCTTAGATTTATGCACAAATGTGTTTGAGTTGGTTATCATTTTGCTACATCATTACATTTCACAAAAAATCCATGTAACTATTGTATACAATTGTGTAGAGTTATGTTATCATTTGTAAAATATGTTTATAAGTGATAAATTATCTCATTTCCCTGAGATTGGGTCTGAGAAGTTTCATAATAGTAAACAGTTTAATTATGAAAGTAATTTTTTTTTGTCTAATTGAGACTAAAAGACATAAAATAAAAAGTACTAAAATCTCACTATTTGGAAATTATTGAATTAAAGTATAAATTATTTAGAATAATTTTCCAATACAAATATATTTAAATTTGCACTAAAAAAAGAAAAATAATTTCACTTTCACTTTGGGGTGCCCTTCATTGAATTACATTATATTTTATAATTATTTCATTGATAATTTGCCATGTAATACAATGAACGATGCCCTACTCTTTAATTAATTAACTGTTGCTGAGAGATGTAATAAATAAATGTTCACATTAAAGTACATTCACTAGTGTGAGTAAAAAACAGATTTGTAGATCAAATATACCTTGACTTGATAATCGTTATTTAATGTAAATTAAATAAAATCTGTTTAATTAAATACATGTTTTATTATTTGTTGATTTCTTTAGTAAATTTCTGGTTACATAATGTTTTGTGACCACTCTGTAAAAAGTACTTGAAGTACAGGAGGCAAGTTATAGATTTTTCCTTGTAAGTAATGATGTTAATTACACATTCAATCCATTTAGTTAACAAGAGTGAAGGTGTCAAATGACATTTTCACTCTGTAGGTTTGCAATGTCTATATATTTGACTCATTGATGAAGGTCACAGGAAATCACATTTCTTCTTACTATCACTAACTCGCTTTTTATTATATGTTTGTTGTTCTTGTGAATAGTGTATAGTGTTCTTGTTCTTGTATTTGTTGTGCCACTTTCAGGAGAGGCTGTCTCATTCATTAATAATAGTTTTTTACAGCACCTAACAATGTTTCATAAAACATAGATGTAATTTCAACACCTTTTTGCATTATATATTAAAAAAAGATTAAACTGGATCAAATTTATTTGATGTCTTATCCACAACTATGATTGGCAAGTAATTGTACAAAGCAAACATTTAAGCTTTTTACCTCAGTACCTTATTGGTTCCAAATAGCAAGAAAATTATAATTTTTATTTATTGATCATTAATAAGTGGAAGGTTATATCATGACAAGGATACAAATATATCATACAAATTATCAGTTACAGAAAAAAAGGTCAAGAATTATAATAATAATTTATAATGAATAATTTATAATTTATATTATCATCAATTCAAAAGTAATTACCATAATAACAAAAATTATATTTTCAAAATATAATTTAATTATTGAAAACTTAGAATTAGTTTAAAAATAACTGCTGAAATTTATTTTTGTCAATGATAACATTAATAGAAAAGAATTAATGAATTAATAATAATTATTCATTTTTGTTGTTACATTTAACATGTAGAAAGGACTGGAATGTTTTTGATGGGCTGTTTTAACTTTTATGCTATAAACAATGCAAAGAGGCAGTGAAAAACAAGATGAATTTTTTAGTCAGATGGGCACATTTATGTTCTTTGTGAAAAGTCCTGCTGCTGTTTTGGGTTGAAGGATCATAAACTGACCAATCTGCCACTGAACTTAAGTGAAATAAATTACATCAAATTTAATATGCTGGTCGTATGGCGTAATAGTTAAAATTATGGGTTCCAGATCAGCTGGTATCCAATTCAATTTCTGGCAAAGGTGTTATTTTTTCACCAATAATATTGTTCTCTTAATAAAATACATGTGTAACATGGTCAAGGTTATAATATGAAAATAATATAAAAAAATACTAGACAATATACTGTCAAATATTGATTTATTGTATGTATTTCAAGTATGTTATGACATACATATGTTATGACACATATACATACATGTGTGTCTTCTTAAAAGGCTCATAAAATCAATGTTAATGATAAATGATATTTTTGCTCAATGTGGCCAATTTGTTTAATAAATACAATGAAGTTTGTAATACAAGTACTACAATATTATTACTTGTACAATATACAGAATATTTTCTTTTATTTGATAAATGCTAAGTCACAAGATGAGATAACATTTTATGACACAGATCAACAAAAAAATATTACTACAGCATTTCACCAAGGTTATTTATACATGTTTTCTCACCTTCATTGTTATATACTCTAACATGAATAAAAGATAAATTACTTACTTTCTTTGCATGTCATTGATTAACTCTTTTATTTCAGGGAAGCATTTTTCAAGTACCTAAGTAAGTATTCCATTTTTTACTTTATGATTACAGATGAGAATAACATTATTAATTTCTTAAAGCAACTAAAACATGACTTCCAGTTACAGATACTGTACTCACTATATGAGATGAATTTTGTAGAGCATAAAAAAAGCCAGTTGCAACCAAACTTTATATCCACAACTTTCCAAAATTTTTAAAGACATCCAAAATATTCCATAGATAATTAAATATAAACAATTTTAAATTTAAAAATTCATTAGAATTACATTTAAACATTTGTAAATTACATATTAAATATTAGGAATTAAAAGACATGGCTGCCAAAAAAAAAAAAAACATTGTTGACAAACATGCTCTTTAATATAGTATAATTAAAGATAGCATGTAAGTGATAATTTTGTACGTAACATATATATAGTACAATTTTTTTTTCCATTTTTCCAAAATTTATTTACACATAGATATATATATATACTATGACACTCCCTGTAACATAGGAATTTCAATACGGGAGTCATATATATATAAACTAGTTCAGCCATTCAGCTGTGGTTGAATAAACATACATACATACATACACCCTAAATAAATACATTACAATCCTTTTGAGCTGTCGGAGTTCCTGTAATTAAGATGTGCTCCTTAAATTATTGATAGAGAAATAAATTTGACAAAAACTATGATATTTTCATATTTATAATTTTTATATTCAGTGCCAAACAGTCATAATTAATAATATGTTAGAAGAAGAAGAAACACCAACAAATGAGAGCAAGAAGAAAGAACATGCTTACATGATCAAATATACTTTTTTTTTCTTTTTTTTTTTTTTTTTTTTGTTTAACCTGAGTCCACAGTTAAGCATTACTTCAGAGGAAGAGATGAATGATTTGTAGTGTGTGTGAAAATGCCATGCCTGACCGGGATTCAAACCCGGTCAAATATACTGCCCGTCAAAAAAAATCATATGATTTATTTCTTAAATTTTTATAAGCCATAAATAACAGCAGTAATAATAACTATAACAAAAAATACATATTTGGTTAACAAAAAAAATTTATAATAAGAAAGCATTTCAATAGTAATTATATTTCAGTAGAACTGTACAACTCATTCTAAATGATTTTTTTATTTTAAATGAATTTTGAAAATCAGACAATTGTTTGCAAAGACATTATAACAACTCATTGTACCTCTCAAAACAGTGCTCCAGGGGCACCCGAATTGTTATCAGTTGATGTTGATTGGTCTAGCCACACATGAAGTGTTCTCATCACCTCACCACTCTAATCTCACAGGCAGTTCATATGGGAAGCCCATTATTATTAAACAGAATTTTTTTAATTTATTTAATATTATTTAACATAAATTTAATTTTATTATTTTTGTAATATTATTCATTCGATCGATTCAAATTATTCAATTCTAACCCAACTCATATAGTGAAAGAAGCTTCACAGAAAGCTTGAAAGAAGTTCACAGTTCATTAACTCAATTCATTAAAGTTTTCATCAACCAGCAAATTACAGTTAAAAATTGTTTTTGAATACTGTTCTTGAATGTTCACCATATTTTTAAGAAACATCTATGATGTAGACTTTTTTAAAGTATTTTAGAAATACAGATGAAGAAAAAATTATTTTGGTTATTCTTCTTCTTACTTATCTCACGTTAAGTTAAAATTAATCACTATAATCTGAATTTTAGTTCAAATTTTTTGTATATTTGTCTACACATCTAGAATTATAAAAAAAAATTTTCTGCTATTAATGTGATCTCATAAAATTTTATGAAATTCCAAAATATTACCACAAAAAAAAAATTATAGTAATTTTTACATGTTTTAGATATAAAATTCTAATGGACAAGCAGGATTTTAGATTTCAAATCCTAAAAATAGTATAAGTTTTTCTTGTTAACTGTTTATTATTTCAACATTTTCGTAATTGTAAGATTAGAGAAAGAAATTATGCATTCATAGGCTATGCGAATAATGGTGATAAGATAAAGTCAAATATTATATTTACAAATTTAATTATCCAAATGAACTATTAACCAAACTAGATCCACACTTTGGAAAATCTACAACATTAATTTTTTGTCAGTCATATTAAAAAGTTGTGAAGCAATATTTTTATTTTGGATATCAGAGTAAATTAAAATTCCTGAAGGTTTTGAGTGTAACAGAAATAATAAAAAGAGTGTAATTTCATTCTGCTTGATTTTGTAACAGTAAACTTTTTATCTTATCCTGATAAAAGTAAAGCATTTTATAAATTTTAAATATACTAATATAATCAGTTGAGAGTCTTCTATTTAATTCATTACACTTTTCTAATTCCTCATCAGATAAGTGATATGGATGTATGGAACCGATAAGTCAGTTGTTGCTTTTTTTTAATTGCGTAATTACTTAAAAAATTTACAAATTGTCTCCTGTAAAATGCTCAACCTTACAAAAATCCATTGAAAATTAAAAAAAATATTTAAATCTAAATTATTGATATTACATGTAAGCACATACACTGAATAAAGTTAACATAAAATTCTTATCAAAACTGGACAATTTTTCATTACTCCTAATTTTTTATTTTCAGCTGTCTTCATTTTATTTGTCAACCTGTACATTTTCTTCAATTTTAAAAAATAGCTAATAAAGGAAAGTACTTTCCTTTTTAAATTATCATTACAGGTTTTAAACAAGCCACTTACGCATTTATTTCACTTAGAAGAACCATCTACTGCAAAAGAATACCTAACTGATTTTGTAAGTCAATAGTTGTATCTTTCTGTTCATTAATACTAGACTTTCAATGAAATTTTTATATTTGAAATAAATTTTACTGCACTTCAAAATCCAGGGTAAGATTAACAATTTTAAATTACTTTTGCTCTATTCTAATTTATAATATTTAAATTGGCACATACAAATAGAATCATTCCTGGTGGTTGTCACTGCAATGAACACCACCTGAGTTTTATTTAGTTTTTCATTGCAAAGTGGACAAAAATAGTTTTTATTTTTGGATATTTTAGTTTAAAATAATTAAATGTCAAAATAATAAGTAATGATAATAATTGTATTCATTGAATGAAAGAGTTAAAAAAACACAGGAAATAAGTGATTGCCTCCCAAGAATCGTCAGGGTCTTGGATGGTAATGAGGAAGTCTTGAAAAGGCAGGTTAGTTGAAGGGTATGTGTATTTTAAATTTGGTTAATATATTACATAAAATAAATAATTTAAATAAATAAAACTAATTTAAAATTGCTGAAATATAAATTAATTGTATTCAATATTTAAAAAATATATATAATGAAAATTGACAGGCATATTACGACTAAATTCAGTCTAAGATATAATCTTTAAAATGATTTTTATATAAATAAATGCTGTTTTTTTTTCTTAATGATTCATTTAAACTTAACTCAATTAATAACGCATACCAGAATTATATATTCATTAAAAGATTCACCAGCACATAACAAATTCAACACAAATTTTCTCAAAAGACACACTGAAATTGAACAAAAAAGTGAAGAGTAGACATTATGTACAACCATTCTGACCCAGTATCCTTGACCTTCCAAAATAATAATAACAATAATAAGCATCTTTATTGAACATAAACTCAGTACATAATTAAACATCACTATTAATCAAATATTACCGTGAATAATATCGGTGATACTCATGGCTGTAATCATACGAGTGGTAAATTAGAATGTTTTTCCTTTCTTTTTTTTAAAAATCATAACTGTTTTCTTTCTTAAATAATTATTGCACTAATATATAAATATATCAAATTACATCTGACTACAATAGTATACTACTAAGAAAACTAGCTAAAATCTTGTGGTTAATAGCCAAGAAATTACAACTAGTCCTTGAGCAGTATGTCTAATCAAATAAGGTAAGGTACCTCCTAAGTAATAATAATACATTTATTACTTAATACTTTTGTAATAGTCGCCAATCATTTTTCATTTCAAATGCATCAATAATTAAAAATAAAAACTTTCAAACACTCAAAAGATACAGAATTTTTAAATTCCATAACAAAAAACAAAATTTCTGTAACAATACTGTGACAATTAACACAATTACTCCACTACATGTTCCTTTTAAATAAAATGACATTAATTTTATTTAAATATTTTAAATCATTCAGAAACTTTTTTTCAGTTACTAAAATATAAAGTAAGAATTTATTTAATTTAATCTAATGTATCTTATTTATCTTAGGTATTCTGGCAAAGTGAACTGTTCAGAGTATAAACCAATGAAAATGCTCTGTTGAATTGAATACATGATTTTATGTTTCACTATAGAAAGGGATATATTAGTCTGCTGTTTACATCATCTCTTTCAATGTATTTTTATGACTGTGAAATATAAAGTGCCTCAAGAATATTCTGTGCCTTTATATTTCACATAAATATTTATGTGATTTCATAAGCACAGTAAGAGTTGATTTCTCTGAGAGTAAGAATGCTCACTCTACAGCTTTCCAGTGATAAACTGAATAGAGGTGTTGCTTGTGTGGTCATTGCGAAGTGTTGAATAGCATCGCTGCATTATAGAGGAACCATATATTTGGATCGGTAATGAAGGCAACCGGAAACCACTTCACTCCTACTTGCCCAAGTAGCTTAGTATGATATGTTTGTTATTCCTAAAGATGATTACGTAATCTTTTGAAATGACTTGCGATTCATTAATCATGTTCCCTAAAACCATTGAGGTTATGGTAACTTAACATATATAAATCAAAGAAAAATAATTTTTAATTTAAAAATGACCTTTAAAAATGTTTTTATAAAAACTTGACAATCACAAAATATTTCTATATAATCAAAGAATTTATTAGATGGATAAATATGTTTTTTTTAAAGGTTCTTTAATAATAACTCTCTTGAAGAAGAAATACCAGTCTTCATCTCTCCTAGTCATGCAACAGTGCTGTAGTCAAGTTGACTATATATATATATATACTAGCCAGCTGGACACTCACTGTTTGTTATCAAATACAGTCTACTATATATATATATATATATATACTACTGTATATACTATACACTCTATTATTTTTATGTTGAAAATAAAAAGTCAAAAACATTATATTATGTTTATTATAAAAGTAATATTGTCGTTGTCCAAAAGGAAAAATTCATAACATCACCCCCAAGGGAGCTAGGATCTCAATTTATTGAGGCCCTAGCTATAATTTTTGGCTAAACTCACCCTGGGATAACACAATTGAATCCTGAAAATTTGAAAGCAACTGGTGAGTTGGGTCTCATGTGATATATGGCAAATGGACAGAATCGCCAAAAACCTTTGCATTTATATATTAGATTAATATAGGGAACTAGGACATTTCCTTAAATATACTTATTATTGTATATATATATATATAAACTATATTATATGTATTTCTCTTAAAATTAAAAGTATATGGAATCTGGTTAAAAAGACAAATACATGGTCTAATTTAATTATTTACATAAGAAAACTGTTTATAATCACCTCTGCTTATTATCTGTTTCAGATGCTAAATATTTATAATGTGCAATACATTCAGTACTGCTGTAAATATTACTATTATTTGTAAATTTTCTGCAACTACAATATGAATGCTTTCGAATATAAAAAAGTCATTTTTTAATACTAAACTGATTAAAAATGTTATTTACAAAACCTTTGATGTATATATATATATAGTGTATATATATTAAACTATATGTACATATATATATAGTGTAAATTTATTAAACTGAAAAATTCAAGATTAATTTAACTTCAATAAAATTGAAAAAATATATAAACACTAAAAAATATTTCAATTAATTTTAAAAATTATAAAATTATCACAACAAAAGCTAATTTTTATAAACCATAATCTAATCACTAATGAAAAACATGAAATAAATAAAAATAAGTCACCATATTTAAGCCCATTGGGCTGGTCTAGTGGTTAACTCGTAGCAAATCACTTGTTTAACTGCTGATTTTTAGAATCAAAGGTTCTGAGGTTCAAATCCTAGCAAAAGTTAATTGCTTTTATATGGATTTGAATATTAAACAGTGGATACTGGTGTACTTTGGTGGTTAGGATTCAATTAACCACACATCTCAGGAATGGTCAGCCTAAGTCTGTACAAGACTGCACCTCACTTTCATGTCATACATAATCATTCTCATCTCATGAAGTTAGTAGGGGTTTGTTTATTATTCATTGGTTGAATAGTGGTTGGTATGAATAGATTGCAACATACACAATACGAAAAAGAAAAAAAGATATTTACTAGTTGTAACGAACATATAAATAAAATAACATGCTTATGGATAAGAGTAAGTGAATAAAATTTATCTGTTTATTAGATATGCCTTTTATCAACATTCGTAATTATGAGAAATGTATGTTAATATCTCACATATTTAATAATAGTAATTGCAATATTTTTAAATCAATGTCAAATTTATTAATCTAAAGAGCTTTTTTTTATAAAAGAAAGACTAATAATAATGCATAAAAAAGTTATTATTTTGTAAATTATTAATAATGCTTTTCAAGTACATGCATTAACAACTGATAAGCACTGTGCAACCATTCTTATTATGTTTTCCCTGTATTGGTTATAATAACCTCATTTATATAATTAATTATATACATAATCTTAGTAGAAAAAAATCAAATAACCTAATTACTTACTAGAAGATTAAAGAAGATTAAAGAAAAACAAACCAACATACTTGGCGTTTATAGACCTAGAAAAGGCTTTCGATAACGTAGACTGGAATAAAATGTTCAGCATTTTAAAAAATTAGGGTTCAAATACAGAGATAGAAGAACAATTGCTAACATGTACAGGAACCAAACAGCAACAATAACAATTGAAGAACATAAGAAAGAAGCCCTAATAAGAAAGGGAGTCCGACAAGGATGTTCCCTATCTCCGTTACTTTTTAATCTTTACATGGAACTAGCAGTTAATGATGTTAAAGAACAATTTAGATTCGGAGTAACAGTACAAGGTGAAAAGATAAAGATGCTATGATTTGCTGATGATATAGTAATTCCAGCCGAGAGTAAAAAGGATTTAGAAGAAACAATGAACGGCATAGATGAAGTCCTACGCAAGAACTATCGCATGAAAATAAACAAGAACAAAACAAAAGTAATGAAATGTAGTAGAAATAACAAAGATGGAACACTGAATGTGAAAATAGGAGGAGAAAAGATTATGGAGGTAGAAGAATTTTGTTATTTGGGAAGTAAAATTACTAAAGATGGACGAAGCAGGAGCGATATAAAATGCCGAATAGCACAAGCTAAACGAGCCTTCAGTAAGAAATATAATTTGTTTACATCAAAAATTAATTTAAATGTCAGGAAAAGATTTTTGAAAGTGTATGTTTGGAGTGTCGCTTTATATGGAAGTGAAACTTGGACAATCGGATTATCTGAGAAGAAAAGATTAGAAGCTTTTGAAATGTGGTGCTATAGGAGAATGTTAAAAATCAGATGGGTAGATAAAGTGACAAATGAAGAGGTATTGCGGCAAATAGATGAAGAAAGAAGCATTTGGAAAAATATAGTTAAAAGAAGAGACAGACTTATAGGCCACATACTAAGGCATCCTGGAATAGTCGCTTTAATATTGGAAGGACAGGTAGAAGGGAAAAATTGTGTAGGCAGGCCACGTTTGGAGTATGTAAAACAAATTGTTGGGGATGTAGGATGTAGAGGGTATACTGAAATGAAACGACTAGCACTAGATAGGGAATCTTGGAGAGCTGCATCAAACCAGTCAAATGACTGAAGACAAAAAAAAAAAAAAAATTACTTACTAAAACTGTTATTTTTTTTAATCATCTTCATTATGTAATCTGAAGACATCCATAAGGGTGATTAGAAATTTTCCACTTTAACTACATAAGTAAAGCTTTTACACAACTTACAGAGTGAAGCTCCCCATTAAAAAATTAAATATTTTATAGTATATGTATGTAATTACACATAATATACCACAATATTTATTTAGATTCAGATCTAATGTCAAAACCACTTCTGAAAGTGCATGGTGAAAGATAGATCATAAATTGTAGCTTTAAGTATAAGAAAAGGTTTTTAGATTTTAAAAATGGCATTAATATGTAAAATAAAACAATGTTTGCATACTAATTGACTAAAACTAAAAAAAATGTTATGTTTATTATTTAATTCAATCAATTAAATAAGCACTTGTTGTAACAAACTATTTCACTGTACAGTCTGCAAATAGGAGCTGATACTTTTAATTTAGAACTATATATATATATATATATATATATACAAATAGTGAATTCCGGTTAATAGGACCACCAGTTATTCAGGGCAGCCATTTAATTGGGGCATTTTTGTTAAATCAAAAACATATTGATATGATTCATGTAAAATTATGCCGCTTTAACGGTCCAAAATGCCGCTTATAAGGCCCACAAGCTTGTTCATTTCCCTCTATGAATCATGAGACCTTACCGATGGTGAGGGGGCTTGAGTGTTCAGTGATAGAGTAGCTGGACCAAAGGTGCAACCATATCGGAGAGGTATCTGTTGAAAGCCAGACTAAGGAATGACTCCTGAAGGAGGGCAGCAGCTCTTTCAGTAGCTGTTAAGGGTCAGGAGGACTTAAATGGCCATATCAACATCACTCAATCTTGAGTACTGTGCAGCTGAAAGCAATGGAAAACTACAGCTGCATTTTTCCAAGAAAATTTAACTCTCTAAATTTTCATGTAACAAAGATGGAGGCGTGCGTCTTCCTTGCTAAAATATTCTGCAGGTAAACTAGTACCCTGTTCAGATCTCTGGGTGGGGACTACTAAGGAAGGGATCACCAGAAAATTAAAAAATAACATTCTATGAGTCAGAGTGTGGAATATTAGAAGTCTAAAATAGGTTGGTAGGTTAGAAAATTTAAAGAGGGAAATGATAGATTAAATGTAAATGTAGTAGGAAATACCGAGGTTTGGTACAAAGAGGAAAACAACTTTTAGTCAGGTAATTTTATAATAATTAACTCAGCTTCAAATAAAGGGCAGGCAGGAGTAGGTAATGAACAAGAAGATAGGGAAGAGAGTAGAGTATTTCAAAATGCATAGCGATATAATCGTTGTTATAAGGATAAAATCAAAATGTAAGCCAACAACGATTGTTAATGTCTATATGACTACAAGTACCCATGAGGATGATGAAGTAGAGTGTGCATACAAAGAAATTGATAAAGCAGTTAAACACATAAAAGGGGAAGAAAATTTAATAAGAAGTTGGAGATTGGAATGCAAGCACTGGAAAAGGCAAGGAAGGAAATATTGTGGGTGAATATGGGCTGGGCAAAATGAATGAAAGAGGGGAATGACTTATAAATTTTGCACGAAGTGTAATTTAGTAATTGCAAACACCCAGTTTAAAAATCATAATAGAAGAATACACACATGGAAAAAGCCAGGTGATACTGCAAGTTATCAGATAGATTATGTCGTGGTTAAGAAAAGATTTAGAAATCAACTCGTCAACTGCAAAGCTTACCCCGGAGCAGACATTGATAGTGATCATAATTTAGTGATAATAAGATTAGGGTTTAAAAACTTGAAGAAAAGGTATCAATTGAATCGATGGAATTTAGAGAAGCTTGAGGAAGAGGAGGTAAAGAAGATGTCTGAGGACATTGTACGAGATCTGAGTAAAAAGATAAGGCAGAAAAAGTAGAAGAAGAATGAGAGAATGTTAAAAAGGAAATTGTCAGATCAGTAGAAGTGAACTTAGGTGGAACGAAGAGAACTGATAGAAAACCTTGGATATCAGAGGTTATATTGTAGCTGATGGATGAATGTAGAAAATATAAGAATGCTAGTGATGAAGAAACTAAAAGGAACTATCGACAATTAAGAAATACTATAAACAGTAAGTGCAAACTAGCAAAAGAAGAGTGAACTAAAGAAACGTGTTCAGAAATGGAAAGAGAAATGTCATTGATAAAATAGATGGAGCATACAGGAAAGTTAAGGAAAATTTTGTGGTACATAAATTAAAATCTAATAATGAGTTAAACAAAGATGGTACATGGATTTATAATACGAAAGAAAAAGTAGATAGGTGGGTGGAATATTTTTAACAGTTATACGGAATAAATGAATTAGAAAATGGTGTTTTAGAGGAAGAAGAGGAAGTCAAAGAAGAAGAAAAAGGAGAAACAATACTGAGACCTGAATTTAAGAGCATTAAAGGATTTGAATGGCAGAAAGGCTCCTGGCATAGGCAGAATACCTGTAGAATTACTGCGCAGTGTAGGTGAGTAACTGATACATAGATTATACAAACTGGTGTGTAATATTTACGAAAAAGGGGAAGTTCCATCAGACTTCAAAAGGAGTGTTATAGTCATGATACCAAAGAAAGCAGGAGCAGATAAATGTGAAGAATACAGAACAATTAGCTTAACTAGTCATGCATCAAAAATAACTAGAATTCTGTACAGAAGAATTGAGAGGAGAGTGCAAGAAGTGTTAGGAGAAGACCAATTTGGTTTCAGGAAAAGTATAGGGACAAGGGAAGCAATTTTAGCGCTCAGATTAATAGTAGAAGTAAGATTAAAGTAAAACAACCCAACATATTTGGCATTTATAGACCTAGAAAAGGCATCCGATAACATAGACTCGAATAAAATTTTCAGCATTTTAAAAAAATTAGGGTTCAAGTGCAGAAGTAGAAGAACAATTGCTATTATTTACAGGAACCAAACAGCAACAGTAATACTTGAAAAACATAACAAAGAAGCCGTAATAAGAAAGGGAGTCCGACAAGGATGTTCCCTATCACCGTTACTTTTTAATCTTAAATTGAGCTAGGAGTTAATGATGTTAAAGAACAATTTAGATCCGAATACTACGATTTACTGATGCTATAGTAATTCTAGCTGAGAGTAAAAAGGTTTTTGAAGGAACAATGAACGGCATGGATGAAGTCCTACACAAGAACTACCGCATGAAAATAAACAAGAACAAAACGAAAGTATTGAAATGTAAGTAGAAATAATGAAGATGGACCACTGAATGTAAAAATAGGAAGAGAAAACATTATGGTGATAGAAGAATTTTGTTATTAGTGAAGTAGAATTACTAAAGATGGACGAAGCAGGAGCGATATAAAATGCCGAATAGCACAAGCGAAACGAGCCTTCAGTCAGAAATATAATTTTTTTACATCAAAAATTAATTTAAACATCAGGAAAACATTTTTGGAAGTTTATGTTTGGAGCGTATATGGAAGTGAATCTTGGACGATCGGAGTACCTGAGAAGAAAAGATTAAAAACTTTTGAAATGTGGTGCAATAGGAGAATGTTAAAAATCAAATGGGTGGATAAAGTGACAAATGAAGAGGTATTGTGGCAAATTGATGAAGAAAGAAACATTTGGAAAAATATAGTTAAAACAAGTGACAAGACTTGTATGCCACATATTAAGGCATCCTGGAATAGTTGCTTTAATATTGGAGGGACAAGTAGAAGGAAAAACTTGTGCAGGTAGGCAATATTAATTGGAATATTTGGAACATTTGGAATATGTAAAACAATTTGTTAGGGATTTAGGATGTAGGGGGTATACCGAAATAAAACGACTAGCACTAGATAGGGAATCTTGGAGAGCTGCTTCAAATCAGTCAAATGACTGAAGACAAAAAAAGCTTGTTCGTTTCTTCTTTTACTTCTAAAATATCAGAATTTTATTAGTGATTTAATCTCTTGATTGTTGTTGAGTGTTGTATTGATGGAAGTAACTTCTATCACGTGGCAACGCAGATGACATCATGCAGTTATGACGAAGCAAATGTTTCTATTTTCTTCATGGCGAGTCTGTTGTTCATTGCGTATGGTGCTGTTTTCATTTTTCCGTAATTATTTATAAATACTTTCGTTTATCTTTCAACCTTCGTTAATCATTTAATTTTTTTATCACTTTTATCTTTTTACTTTGAAATGTTAATTTAATTAATAGTCGGTGTTCATAATTCATCCAATTCATCGCCATGCCGCGTGAAGACATGACACTGGCAGAAAGAATTGCTTTACCAGACAAAATAAAAAGTTATTCACCAAACACTGGTCAGCATAAACTTGTAGAACTACTGGGAGCACCGAAAACTACAATAGCTCGAATTATACAGCAAGAAGAAACTCTTCGCAGTGAATGGTCTAACAAATGTGAAGGAGAAGGAACTACTCAAAAAAGAAAACGTGAAAAAAATACCCATTCGTTGGGAAAACTTTAAATGAATGGTTTTCTACCGTTACTACTCGGTAGAAAACTATCAGTGGTCCTATGCTGAAACAAAAGGCAGAAGAGCGTGCAAAAAATTGGAACACTGTGATTTCACAGCAATAGAAGGTTGGTTGTCGTGTTGCAAATGGAGATGTGAAATAAAATTTAAAAAAGCTCACGGTGAAAACGCAAGCGCAGATACTGACTGTACCGAATCATGGAAGAGTTCTAAACTTCCTGAAATAATGAAGAAATATTCACCCGATGACATCTGTAATGTAGACGAAACGGGTCTGTTGTATCGTGCTACGCCGGATGGGTCTCTCTATTACAAGTACGTCGCGTTATCTGGCTAAAAAAACCAATGGATAGAATTACTGTGCTTTGTAGCACGAATACGTTTGGCAGTGACAAATTAAAATTTTTGTTATTGGTAAAGCAGGTAAACCTCGATGTTTTAAGTGGGTTAGAATGAAGAGTTTACCTGTGCACTTTGAAAAAAATCAAGAAAGATTTGCCTGTTTATTGCTAACTGTGCTACCCATCCTAATGTATTTTTAAAAACATTCAAATTGAATTTCTGCCACCGAATTCGAAATTAATTCAACCGCTTGACATGGGAGTAATAAAAAAATTTAATTTATTTACCCAAATAAATTAATAAGTTACATTTTACAAGAAATTGAAGAAAATACATTTACTTCCTCGGCTATGGCTACAGATGTTAGTGCACGTGTAAATTTCACGCAGGCAATTCAGTTCGTAACCGATAGTTGGGATGAAGTGAAAAGTAGTACTGTCAGAAACGTGCTTTGTCAAAAGTGATTTAAAAGTGAATGCCGACGATGATTCGGAAACTATGGATGCTGATGACAATGATTACGTTTTTTGTAACACCAGGTTCAAAATTTTAAAGAGTTTTCAAATACAGACGAAAAATACAATGCTATGATGAGAATGAAACCGATTATGAAGGAATAATTAAAAACATTACTTGTACTCAACAACTGGACGAGATTGAAGAAGATGAAGACGAACCCGATGTCAAACGCGTAAAGATACAAAAAAATTCATTGACGGACTTCAGCAGTATTTTATAGAAGAAGGCAGTGAAGGAGCTAGAAGAACTATGACTCTGTGCGAAATTTGTAGAACGCCAAGTATTAAAAGGAAGACGACAAAGCAAAACAAAAGAATTTTTTCAAGAAGTTTAAACAAGCGAGAGACGTTAAAGTAACTTTTTATTTTACTGATCATAAATAAAAATCACTACTGTATTTTATACGTCTATTATGTTTATCAATCGTTTTATATTTTTTTAATTATGTAAGATTACAAGAACTATTCAGTAATGCACTGTACCAGAACAGTATTTTTTTTAAAATGCAATAGGCCTGTTTTTATATGTAGCTATGTAATATAAAAGGATAGTAAATAATATATTGTATTTTATAAGACACGTATTGAACGGTAGAGTATTTAAATCTTTATTACGTCGTAATTTATAATACTGTTCATGTAATCTTAACATTAGAAATAAAATTCAGAATAGTAAATCGCTAATTCGAGTTAGAATACACCCGTATACCGTATTTGTGGACATTTTGTGCTCCTCATTTTTCTTTAATATCATTAATAGGGCCAGCCGTTAAATAGGATCATTTAGACCCAGTCACGAAGTGGTCCGATTATCAGGAATCTAATGTGTACATATATTCATATGTACATATCTATATATATAAAAATGTTAAGTTCGTTTGTGTACGGCTTCAAAAACTCAAAATGTTCTGCACCGATTAAGCACGGTGCAGAACATTTTAGATTTATTAAATCTATTTTTAATAAATAGGGTCTATCTTATAGCCCAGATAGACCTAAGACTATGCAAACAAAAAAAGTCGAAATAACCAAATACACAGAAAATAATATCCCTACATAATGACCGACCGATACACCATTTCAATTTAAAAGATTGCAATTCCCAATTCGATTGGCATTTGCAATCACAATCAATAAAGCTCAAGGTCAATCTTTAGAATTATGTGGTTTAGATTTAGATGCGGATTGCTTCTCACAAGGACAACTGTATGTGCGTGTTCCCGAGTTGGCAAACCAGATAGCCTTTATATCTACGCAGACAGTGAAATAACTAAAAATATTGTATATCCACAAGTATTGTAAAATTAAACTTCTATGAAACGTATGCTTTGTTTTGTTTCTCATTTCTCATCCATGCAACCACAATGTGCTACAGCGAAGCGTGGCGAGTACAGCTAATATATATATATATATATATATACATAGTGATTATCATTAGGTTCTCCCGAGACTTTCTTAACCTATTCTACTCATGAAAATAATTGAAAAAGTACATATAAACATATGTCCTACAATGTTTCTTTTGCAAGTTAGGACTAGTGTAAAATTTCGCTCGGATTTCAGCTTCCCTGATGAAATGAGGTCGTACGGAAATTTTTAGGACGTTAATTAAGGGACAAAAATAATTATTTCTTATGGTTTTTGACCTAAAATATCGAATAAAATAGGTCCCAGAACCGTAACTGCAGTAGTTTTTGATGAATATCTGGTGTGAAAGCTAATAAATTGGAATAAAAGACCCTGTTTTTTTTTTGTTTGACGTATAATAACATTGTTGAATGGGTAATAATCCATAAAACGTTTAAACAAAACTTGTAGAGAATTTAATTCTGAACAAAATGGTGTAAGATAAGTTGTATAAAACAAAGAAAAGTTGGAAAAATTCGAATTTTATTTAGAAACAGTACACTAGACCAAAGTGCATTATACGTACCAGTTTACAATAAATGTTCACCGGAAGAACATCTTCAAGCTGCTGCGGCACTTCTTGAAGAAAGTGCAAGTGACCTCAGCATTTAAGCGGCCAGGTAATATGAACGGTTCAAACAGCTGATTGTAAAGAAGGCCGCACCATACATTGACGCTAAATCGGTGTTTAAAATTGCCTTCCACCGTTTCATGAAGATTTACTTCTGCCCATGTATGCTCATTGCCTAAGTTGTTGACACCATATGGAGTGAAATTTGCCTCATCGGTAAACAAAACACACTTGTAGAGTTGTCGATTTGTGTACCACCAGTGGCAGAACACCAAAAGAAGCGGACCGTCTCCTGGATGTAGATATTGAACTGGTTGCTTATGATAAGGATAAAACTTGTTTTATTTAAGTGTCCTTCAAACCATCGAATGCGAAACACCGATCCGCTTAGAAAGACATCGTATTCTGACGCCTGGACTGCTCTGAACTACATCAATACCAATTGCATCAATAATAGCGTCGTGTTGGACTGATCGTTTGCAGCTAGTATGAATACTAGGTAGTGAGCCTGTTTCCCGAAAATTGCGAAAAGTTGCGTTAATTGTTTTGGTTTTTGGAGTTCTGCGATTCGGAAAACGTATTTCATATTCTATTGCTGTAGCAGTAACTATTGCAGCAGCTGTAGCATTACCATTGAATACCCAAAATGAATACCATATCAGCGTATTCCTCTGTTGTAAATAACTATTATTTCTTCAACGAAAAAACCGATCACTTTAAAACTAAAATTCACAGACAACCTTCTCTAACAACAGCACAGCTCACAGTACCTAATATATTTAATGTACCTGACAGAATGATTTAAACACTAATACAGTATTGCGCGTTGTTGATCAATTATTATCTAAGTAATTTTAATTTATTTATTTTTATTTTACATTTGTTGAGTAATTTTCATTTTTTTTTAATTTCATTTAACAGGAATCTCTGAGTAATTTTTTTTTACAAATTGTTTACATCAACAAAAAAAAGTTTGGTTTTTGTTTGCATTAAATAAGTACTTTTCTAACAAATTTAGTAGTGTACAATTGCTAAATAAAATTCGATTTTTTTCTAACATTTCTTTGTTTTATTCAACTTATTTACTTTACACCATTTTGTTCAGAATTAAATTCTCAGCAAGTTTTGTTTAGAAGTTTTATGTGTTTATTACCCATTTAACGATGTTATTGTACGTCGAAAAAAAAAAAACGGTTTAAAATCCTAATTTTTTCCCAAATTTACTCCAGATTTCTCAAAAACTACTGCAGATACGTTTCTGTGACCTATTTTAATCACATTTTCAGGTCAAAAAACCATAAGAAATCATTAATCCTGCCCCTTACTTAACGTTATAAAAATTTCACTACGACCTCATTTCACTGGAGTAGCTGAAATCCGACAGAAATCTTTCACTAGCAGTAACTCAGAAACGAAGCATTTTAGGACATATGTGTTTATATGAACTTTTTCAATTATTTTCATGAGTAGAATAGGTTATGAAAGTCCCGCGAGAACTTTATGATACATATTGTATATACTCAATTAGGATCCACTCATAATTTTATAACAGAAATTAACTCAGTACTCTTTTATTTAAAAATAAAATAAAATGATAATCTAGCTAATAATTTTTAATAGCACTGTAATCTAATTACAATCTTATAGCTAAATAAATAATCCTCAACACTTGTAATGTATTTAAAACATGACATAAGCTTCATTTTAATTGCCTGATTAATTTAAAATAACATAAATAAAACTCTATGACATAAATATATTTCTATATATACTAACCTAATGTAATAATAATATCATGTTAAAACCACTCAAACAAAAGACCTAAAACTACTTTCCAATAAATGATTCAAGTAAGTGCAAAGACACAAACATTGAACTCCACTACCCACATCATCAAAGCTTTCTATTTTCACAACGAATTTGTAGCTTCACACCAATTATTATACATAGTGGTAAATATACAATCATCCTATAAAAAATGCCAAAAAAATAAATACAACACTATCTAAAAAATTAGGAATTATAAAATACAGAATAATGTAATTTGAATAAATCTCACTCTCTTCTTTATTAATATTTGTTTGTTAGTTTAAAAGATAAACTCTCCAAACTGGCTCTTTTAAAAGTAAAGTATTGCAACGTTGCGAAATCCTACTATACTTTTTAAATAAATTTAAAAAAGGAAATCTAAATATGCAACAATTATTTCCAGAAGATCTATTAGGAGTTATGCAGTTTATTCATTCTGCTACTGTTAATGATACCTGTCTTTAATTGGTTGGGGAAAGTAGACAGATGTATTTAAAATTTTATTTTTATTATTACATTTTTTTAATGATTACCTGATTATTTCATAACCTAGAGCTTGTGCATAAGTATATGATATGGAATTTTTTAATCAGTAAAAAAAATTTGAAATTTTTTGGTGAAAGACCAGGATGCTACCTATCTGTAACAGAGATTGGCATATAACATAGGCTACATTGTTTTTGTTCATTTAATATGTAGTTTATGTTAATTTTAGCACATTGTACACATGTTCATAATTTTGTGTATAATACATAAAAGCCATGACAACTTTTTATTTGAATTTGAAACAAATAAAATTTATTAATTCACTAAATTTGATAAAAGTAATATATTAAAGGACATAAAAACAGCGCAAATCAAAACACATACTAAAGAAATTTGATAAACAATTGAGTTCCACTGCCATAAACATTAGCAACATCACTAAGAAAGGAATTACATGGCGACTCCTAACATTTTCTAGACGCTTATTTTTACATCATTACAAAACAAGTCATTTTTTCAACTTTTTAAAAAAGGTTTAACCACATTTTCATCATGTTGATTAATGAATTTATAACAATAATTTGAGATAACATTAACAAAATATTATTTATAAAACTATTTTTTTTTTAAATTTATTGTCATAAAATTGCAATATCTAAAAATGTTATACAACAAATTATGTTATAACATTATTGCAACATATATCATTAAACATTAATCAGATTGTATTTAAATAAAATTTAATGATTAAATATTATTAAAAAAATGCTAATCCAACTTTTGTGCATATAAATTTTTTATTTGCAAAATCATGAATAACTGATAATACTTAAAACCAATAAACAGTAAAAATCAAAGGACTATTCTGAGTTTTATTTTTTAATTACAATTTAGTTAATGATATGCTGTTTCATTTTCTCCTTTAACTTTGCTAAAGTGGAAAAATATATCAAGAACAGATTTTTTTTCTTAAGATATAATTTTTATTCCTTGTACGAAGTACTGTGATAACAAAAAATTTGGTTTTCAATTTCAAAGGAAATATCTATTTTGACCATCCCTGAATCCATTTTGACTAGTTTCGGTTTGATGTCTGTACATACATATGTACAATAACAATAAATAAACAATAACTAAAAAAACAATTAGCTGTATGATGTTAAAATTTTTGGATTTAAGACTGCTGTAACATCTAATTGTGCATCTCCTCTTGCAATTGCAATCAACTGAACCAAGAGTGTCCAAAAAAGCTCAAATCCAAAGAAAATTTGGATTTTGGACTTTACGTTAATCACAATAATAAGCCCCCATTGAGAGCTTTTCAACGATATATCATAAGTGGTATTTATTTTCATCAGATCAAGAGTTATGGCTAAATAAAATTTTAATTAATGAAGTAATTGGATTTTACAAGGGGAAGGTAAATCGATTCAAATCAGATTTCATCTCTTATTTTTTAACTTTTTTTTTTTAATTTAAATATATTGATTTATTAATAATTATTAAACTCTGATTGTAAAAGAAGTTTTACGATAAATTCAATAACAATAAATAAAAATAAGAAAAATTATCCTAAGTTATTAATGAAATAAAATTTGATGTACTTTTCATTTAAGAAAAATGACTGCATATAATTTAATAGGCGTATAAGGAAGTCATGTAGTGTCCTCATCAGATTTTTTAAATATGTTAATTGGAATAATTAACAGTACGACCAAATCTAGTAGTTCTATTTTGGATATCAGAGTACATGAAAACTCTTGAAGGTTTTGGGTGTATTAGAAATAATAGAAAGAGTATAATTTAATTCTGCTTGATCTTGGAACAGTGAACTTTTTATCTTATCCTGAAAAAAAAATTATTAATTTATATATATAAATATAATCAGTTCCTTACATTAGTTTTTCTTATAGAAAAACTAATGTAAGGAACACTGAAAAAAAGGAATTAGAGGAAAATAAATAATAAATTAAACATAAACTACAAATAAAAGTAACACCAACAAAATAAAACTATAATTAAACATACAAAAAAACTCCAAAATAAAATCTCTTGAATAAAATCCAGAAAAAAAGGAAAACCACAGTTTTCTATTTAATTCATTACACTTTCCTAATTCCTCATCAGATAAGTGATATGGATGTATGGAACCGATAAGTCAGTTGTTGCTTTTTTCTAATTGCGTAATTACTTAAAAAATTTACAAATTATCTCCTGTAAAATGCTCAACCTTACAAAAATCCATTGAAAATTAAAAAAAATATTTAAATCTAAATTATTGATATTACATGTAAGCACATATACTGAATAAAGTTAACATAAAATTCTTATCAAAACTGGACAATTTTTCATTACTCCTAATTTTTTATTTTCAGCTGTCTTCATTTTATTTGTCAACCTGTACATTTTCTTCAATTTTAAAAAATAGCTAATAAAGGAAAGTACTTTTCCTTTTTAAATTATTGTTACAGGTTTTGAAAAAGCCATTTATGCATTTATTTCATTTAGAAGAACCATCTACTGCAAAAGAATATCTAACTGATTTTGTAAATCAATAGTTGTATCTTTTTGTTCATTAATACTAGACTTTCAATGAAATTTTTGTATTTGAAATAAATTTTACTGCCCTTGGAATCCAGGGTAAGATTTAAAATTTTAAATTACTTTTGCTCTATTCTTATTTAAATGATTAAATATGCTTATCCTATCATATTTGAGGTTGAATAAAATAACCTCATTATTCAAAAGATGTTGTTAGCCTTGAAGCAAATAATTTCAGTAATATCTTATGTAGGACCAAAGATCATGAATAAATTGCCATATGAAATTAGTACCAATAATTAAAAATCAATGATTGAAACTTTAATAATTATAAAATTTTTTCTCTATAGAAGAATTCTTTGCCCTCCCCAGTCGTAAATCAGGTGGTTAAAGTTAATAATAATTCAAGGATTGGATTTATGCTTGACTCACTTCACACGCAGAACTAGATCAACAAAAGATGGTATGCTTAAAAAAAGGAAAAGTGTATAAGGCATTTATAATTACTTATTTCCTTATCTTTGATAACTGCATCCCAGGATCTTTACCAAAATAAGCAAGTCACTGACTATGTTGGCTGTATTTGATGAGACATTAGTTTTGGAAAATGTTTTTCCTTGATGAAGTTTTTTAGGGTGATGATTGCGCCACCAGTCTCAGTATTTAGCCTCCCTTGATGGTAGAGAAGTTCTTCAAACATCCTATTAATAACTAACACATTTATTGAGTTACTCTCCTCCTTAGATCTCTTACTACTCCTATGATAATTTAATAGACAGATGGTCGACCAAAATCTCTTGGGGAAATATAAGTTTCCCAATTAAGATATTTTTTAGCTAATTTTTTTTGACGCAGAATTTTTTTAACTTTAAAATGTTAGATGTTTCTTGGTTGTTTGAGATAGCACAAACATAAAACTTCTTTGTTCGTTCTCTAACCTCTTTTAATTACATGGGTATCAAATGACCATTATATTATTTTATTAGTCAGTCTTTTAGTGGGATCTAATCAGCTGATTCTGTAAAAGTGTATATTTTGGTGTTATGCTACCTCAAAATAGGCTAGACTGATAAAACTCACCGGGTTGGTCTAGTGGTTAATGCGTCTTCCCAAATCAGCTGATTTGGAAGTCGAGAGTTACAGCGTTCAAGTCCTAGTAAAGCCAGTTATTTTTACATGGATTTGAATGCTAGATCGTGGATACCGGTGTTCTTTGGTGGTTGGGTTTCAATTAACCACACATCTCAGGAATGGTCGAACTGAGAATGTACAAGACTACTCTTCATTTACACTCATACATATCATCCTCATTCATCCTCTGAAGAATTATCTAAACGGTAGTTACCGGAGGCTAAACAGGAAAAAGAAAGGAAAAGGCTAGACTGATAATATTGCAGGCTAAGGTTTCTCATTTGCTTAAGTTAAACATTAAAATTAGATTTAAAATTTTGATATAGATTATACAGTAGATGTCCATGATTTTGATATGACTGTACTCTTCTCACCAGAGGTGGATTAACCAATAGACAGGACCAGGCAACCTAGGGCATCTGAACATTGAAAATTCTGAAAAAAATAAAAATAAAATAAGAAGTAATTTTTTTTTTATTATTTTCAACTTAAAACTTGGAAATTCAAAAAATCATATAAATTAATAAAATAAAAATAAAAAAAATTAATCTGATCCCCAAAATATGCAGTAGTAAAAACTAAATGCAACATTCCAGAGGCCTCTAAAGAAATGGAAAAAAAAAAAAAATATTAAATTAATTATGGACAATTTCAGAATTTAGGAGCCCCAAAATACAAAAACATTTGGATTGAAAAAATATATTAATTATATTATTCAGTTTCAAAAATAATATTATTTTCAGTTAAATAATTTAAATTTGAAAATCCAAGAATTAAGGCTGCTCAAAGAGAAACTGTGAGGAAAGGGTGTTGAGATTCGTGAACCTTCTGTGCATCAAATCAGATATTCTATGACAACTTCAATTTAATGATTTAATTGAAAAGTTTAGCAAAGAGAAACATAGAAGAAAAATGTTATAGAAAAGTTATATTTAGTTTGAATTTTAGTTTAGTTGATTATAAACAAAATTTAATTTTAAAAAAATAAATTTTTAGTTTTTTTCTAGATTTGTAATTATATGGATTTTAAGGAGGGGGTCCTTTCACAGTGAAGTGCCTAGGATCTTGTTTGTTCTTAACCCACCGCTGCTACTTAGTGTCTTTGGAAAGGTAGTATAAATTACACACAATTCAGATATTCAATTACATAATTCAGATGTTTTAGAGACAGAATAAACAAACAGATAAATCTCCAATATTATTATTATGAAACGTAACAAATAAGAATAACTTTTGTGAAAGTTCAGGAAAACAAATACTAATAAAATTCTAAGATTATGAGATTTTTTCATACAAAATTGAGGGAATACATTTATAAGAGTAGGGAAGAAAATAATCAAATTTGTAACACAAACAAATTTACTTGATGATATGTGACAAGGAGAATGAGGGGGACAAAAGATGGTAAAAATAGCACACAGATGAACACGCTCTCGAACTAAATCCACATTTGAAACAACAGTTACTATTTTAAAAATATTTGAAAAAAGTTATAAAAAAACATTTATGCAACAATGATTAGCACACCTATAATCAAACATTACAGGTAATCATTAGAGGAAATTTGTTAAGTAGTTTTACACATCAGTTATTTTTATATAGTCATCTTATCTATTTCTCTCTCTCCCCCTCTATTTCACATGAGTGCACATGTGTGTGTGTGTGTGTGTGGGTGCACGTGTGCACACACACACACACACAACTATTATAAAAATATTTTCTATTTTAAAATATTATATTTTAAAATTGACTTTCAAGTTTTATAACAAAAATTTAAATGCTGATAAAAAGATAATAGCAACTGTAAACAAATAATTAATTACTTTTGTGAGCTTCAATAAAAATCTTCAAAGATTTATAAATTGTGTTTTATCTTTTTAGATAGGTGATATACCACTTTCAATTAATAATGTTGCAGATTAAAAACAAAAACAAAATAGATAAAAATTTTAGTTATTTAAAATCAGTAATTAATAAGTCTAACTTTAATACTAACTGTAATAAAAAAAAAAAACATTGAATTATTTTATAATACATTTTATACATGTGCATTACAAATCATTGTCTGTTTGTTTATTCATATATTAAAAGATTTAATGAAGAGACAGAACAAAGACAAATGTATTATATAAGTAATAAATTTAGACAGTTTATATAAAAAGTTAATAAAATTTACCTTTTAATTGTTTTATTAGAAGATATGGGGCTTACATTTTCTTGTGATGTTGGAAATGAGTGATGAACACTAATTATAGGTAGAACACAAGAATCTCATCATACAAAACCAGAAGAGCATTGTTTTATTGGCAAAGAAGTAGGTTCTTCCGATTTATCTCAGGTAAGTCATAAATTGATACTTCTTTTGAATTATATCTAGTTATGCCTAAAATAATAAAATAAAAAAAGGATGTTAAATGTGAAAAACTAACATCAAAGATATTTTTCAAATATTTTAAGTTTCTAATTAGATTTTAAGGCCAAAATGATTTATTCTTTTATGTGCAATAAATGGATTTTAATTATTTGTACATCAACTGGGTATAAATATTAGTAATTAAACTTCTTAATTTTTGGAAGCGATTACAATTACTAGCTGAAGTACAAATTTTATGAAATCTTTCATATCATATGTTTGATTTTGACTATTTTGTTAATAATAAATTTTTACACACAACAATTTCAGCTTCTAAAAAATCTTAGTTTTTTCTGAAATGTTGAAAAATCTCTGAAAATAAACGTATATTATTTTATTCAGCTTATTTCTTGAATGTAATATTTCTACCTGAAAAATGTGATAGGTAGAAATATGATTAAATACTTCAATAATTGATAGTATTACTTGGTAGAGACTGATCCAACATAGCTGAATGAAATATGTAAAAAATTTTGAAGGAACATATTAATAACTGCATATTTTACTACTTCTCCTATATTAGGAACACCTTAGGGAGAAACATTCTGGAAATTGGAGTGTGAGACAAAAATAGATAACAATATAACACTCTGATGCACATTTAACAAGTCTCCATAAATAATTTTTTTAATTTTATTTCATAAATAATTAATATTTTTTATAATTTTTATAAATAATTTTTATTTTATTTTATTTTTTTTTTTTTTTTATAAATCTTCAAAATTAAAAACACTAAGTTGCGTGTTTTTGGCATATTTTAGTGGCTAATGACCAATGTCAAAATATATGTATATATACACACATATCCTTTGAGAGTGCTACACTTCCTATTGTCTAATATTGTAAAACTGGTTTAATTAAAAAAAAAAAGACTTTTCTGAGATAGTTTTAGCATTTTATCATTAAACTGGCATTAAACATAGTTTTATCATTAAACTGAGGATAATGCAATTTCTGAAAATTACTAATTTACTTTTCTATAAGTATTTTACTTCACTGCTGTAACTGAGGATAGTTAATCTAGAATGAGACTAAAAAAGATGAAGATTTTTATAACTGGATAATTCATCAAACACTATCTATAAACAGTATCATCACTGTTGCTTTTCCACATTCTTATTTAAATCATTGAAACTTACAGTATAGGGTACTGATAAAATATATAGTCATGATTCAAATTATTACCAACTGACAGTTAAGTACATAGTAAATTGTCTCAATTTTTATTTGTTCTATTGACCTGTTTTAATTTTTACCTTAATTCTATTTTTCAAGTTTGTATTAATATATATATATATATATATATATATATGAATTTTCTTAAGTGTGGAATTTTTTTTCTAAAACTTACAGTTACCCTTTTAATAAAATTAATTTTCTTTAGGTTGGAAAAACTACATTTTTAGTACATATTATTGAAGAAATCCATTGTTACATTAATACAATTTTATACAATAATCCAAAGTATTTACATTGTGTATTTCTATATTTAATTTGTTGCAGTATGTATGGGTCTAGACATTTCCAGTTCTTATTGACATTTTTCTGCTTCTTTAGTGCATATCTAATGAGGCTTGATATAACAGTTGCAATTGTGGCTATGACTGACCGATCAGCAGCAAATATGGATTTTCCTGTAATTATAAAATAAAAGACTAATTAACAAATAATTAATTATTTATAAAAGTAATTAATCTTAAATGATTAGCATATTTAATATGTTAATAAAATAAAAATTTAGATGTTACAAACAATGGAGTATGTCAGATTAGATACATTACATTATGTTAAGCGAGATTAATAACCTCAGCTAGAGAAATGTTAAACCTTAATAACCTATATCTTTTATAAATTACTGAAACCGCATGAGAAATGTTCATCTATATTCGATGTCACTGCTGTTAAAGCAAATTTAACGTCACTACTGGCAAAAGTAATCTTATTAATAACTGAAAGGTACAAGGGAAAATTACAATTTGCAAATTTCAAAAAGACCTTTTTTATAAAATCTATAACTGTTAAAAAATGAATCATTTTAAATTTATTTGATGGTAATGTGTTAAAAATTTTTTTTCTACAAATACAAATCACAACAGAATATAAATGAAACAAAAAAATATAAAAATATTATCATTATTTTCATAAAAATCTTCATGCAAAAAAGGAAGTAAATTTGCAAACTTAACAGCTTTTCTCCTTGATAGATTATAATAAATGAAATAAGTCAGAATGAAATGAAAAAATAATTTAAATATTATATTTTTAGTAGTACTGATTTTTTAATAGCACTTAGTTTGATCTAAGCCACACAATGATAAAACTGAGAAAAAAGCTTCCAAAATTTAATTCACTTTTTTGTTATAATTTTCTTAATATAATAGAAATTTACCTGAAATTTGGTCAACATATGTAATATTTATTACTTTGTTTTATTTATTTCCAAGAAAATTTTTCTTAAAATAATATTTAAAGCATGATTTATGATGTAGATACAGTATGCAAAACATTAAATTGAAGTAATGGAATTATGCATTATGGATTGTGAGGATTAGATATGTTATACATAATAATATACCTACCAAGTATGTATAGTATCAAAAATAATCATAAAAATTTCTAGAAAAAAGACTTATTTAAAAAAACTTCTTACATAAACTCATATTTTTAGGCAATTATTTTTTTAAATTACATATCCAGAAAAATGTAGCTTATAAATAGTTTTATATAGCTTTTCATTAATATTATGAGTATCCATCTTAATACTCTTCTATAGTTTTATATAGGCCTTTGTACATGTTTTTCTGTATAAAAATAAGTCGGTCAATTAGGGTCTCAGAACCATTTCTACAAAAACATTATTTTTCAGGAAAATACCACAAAGGAATTTTTAAAACTAGTGTTACCATATGTTTTGAGCATATAGTATGAAAATGAAATAGTCAAAAGGGTCTGCTTTACAGTAAATGGACATTTTTATATATGTTTTAGTGATCTGCAGAATATATAGGACAACAATTATAATTTAGTAGAATCAAAATTATGAACTTTGGAAAATAAATAAATTCATTAAAAGATATTTCTGTTATCGTGCTAATAAGAAGTTATTACAATAAGTAAACAAGATAATATGGATCTGATGAAAGAAACATTTTCATTATCAGATGTAAGATTTGAATACTGGATATTCGTGGTACAAAAAGAAAAAGGTGATAAGGAATTTTGTTTAAAAGATGTAAGATTTTGGATTATAAATTAGATATATGAATATAATACTACTTATTAGTGCTAACATAAGGTAATGAACAGGGATGAAATGGTAAATTTTGAAGGGTCTAGCAAAACACCATACCATTGTTGAATTACTGAAAAATTGATAAACAAATAGTATAATCATTTTGGTTTAGAATTACACCAACTGAAAAGAGAAAAAGTCTATGAAATGGATATATTTGGTTGTTATTCCCTCATTATGATTTGAAGGAGCCTACATAACAACTATTATATCAATGATAGGATAGAAAGAAAAAAAATTATCTACTGTTCTTTTAAAACAAATTGAATTTAACACTAGAAAAGATAATTAAATATCTTTAATAAAATTTGGTGAGTGTAAGGATATGAATCCTTAGTAAGAGGTAAGAGAATGGTGAGTGTAAGTCATGAGACTTACATCTGTTTGATAATATAAATAAAATTTTCAAAAGAGACACTGAAATAGAAAGCAAAATAATTGTGATTCAGATGAAATGAGACGAAGCATAAGTCCAATTTAGTAAAAAGTAAAGAGACAACACAAACAACAAAGATCACAAGTATAGTTTTTAGAAAATGAATACCAGATGCTGCAGTGTCAGAAAATAAATATGAAAAGGGTACTGAATAAAAAATATACAAACTTATACAAATATGGTGTTTTACAGAGAGAATGTTCCAAATGCCATGGATATCTTATTGAAAACTAGAGATCTTGAAATCTAAACATATAATGTGTAAATCATGGGGTAATTATATAAAAACTGAAGCATCTATTTTCAAACAGAGTACAGGAAAATTACTGGAAACAACAGAATATTTCTCAAAGCAGTTTGATGGATTTGTAATGATTAATATAATATATAAATGTACATGTTATTAATCACTAAAATATATTTTAATAATCTATTTAATAAATTTGTGTTGCTTTTTATAACTGCAATGAAATATAATTGTATTACAAGATAGTTTAAAAAATGTACTTTGGTGGTGTAGAAATCTCAAAATTAAGATTTAGGGAGCTCCTGCTACTCTAATTATTGAATTAAAGTAACTAAATACATCAAAAAATATAAAACAAATTGTACTGACTGATCAACACACACTCAAATCAGTTTATCTAAATAGGTGAATTTTGAATGGTACATTGTTTTTATAACACAGGCATCCACTAAGGAAGGATTTTGGAAAACTTAATCTTTAAAGGGTGAGAAGAGGATAGTAATTTTTTTTATTCCATCAGAAACTTTTTTTAGATTCAAAATACTTCAGTTTCCTCTACAGCTGTGTTTTGTTATGACTATCAACTAGTCACTAGTACAGACTCTGAAAGTAATGGGAATTGATGTATAGGAAGATTACTTCTCTCATCTATAGTTTTACATGGCCTGTTCCAGAATGAGCTCACCTAACTAACTCTTTGGTCATTCATGCACCTGAAAAATAAACTGCTAATGTAGTTTATAAAAAAAATACCCAAAAAGATATTTTTTTTACTGTTTTCTACTAGCCTAAAAGAATACATCATCTGCAAACTCTAAACTTAAACTGGTTCAGAAAGTATTCAGTGTACATACAATCCCAACATAAAGCCATCCATTAGAAAGAATTTGAATTTGAATTAAGTGAATCTTCACCAAAGTAAATACACCAAGCTGCTTTATAAAATATCAATCTTTAAATTATAGTAGAATTTAAAAAAATATATTTAATGTTTCTTTTGAAAACCTTTTCTAGGTACAAAACTACATGGTGAAAATCCAAGTGAGTGAAGACAGTGTCAACTACTAATATTATAATAAATAATATTAATTGATAGATACCAAAAAAAAAAAATCACTAATGGAATGACTGGGCTCCATAAAAAAAAAACTTATGCAACTACAAAATGTAAGATTTCTACTGCATGTTCCCAGGAAAAATCTGCAAGACACCTTTCAAAATTTCTGCTTCAGAAAATCAGATGGAAATCTTGCACTCACTAATTAAGAAAACTGTAAGGAATTTATATGATACTTTTCTAAACCTTCAACTGCCAGAACTTCTATCAAGATTCCCTAAAGAAGCCGCTACCTACATCCACCCTGAAACCCCTCTATCCACACAACAAAAATTCCACAGGCATATCCTTCGACTCAAAAACAATACAGCATCTGGAAAGATGGAATCATTGCTGAACTACTAAAAAACCTAGACCAACCTCCCACAAAGAATGCACACAATCATAACAGAAATTTGACAAACAGAAAAATTACCGAAAGACTGAAATTGCCCTTTCATCTACCTGCTACATAAAAGGGAGAAAACAGATGTGAACAACTATCAAGGTACAGAAGTAAGAAGGTAAGGTCCCCTTCTAGAAGTTACATATAAAATTTTCTCAGCCTGTCTACTCCAAAGAACACAAGAATAGATCGAGCACAAAATTAGCAAATAACAAGCTGGTTTCCATCCCAGTTGATCCTGCATAGAACAATTTTTCAATTTAAAAACAATTTTGAGATACTAAATAATCAGAAACAGCCTGATAATTTGCAATTTTGTTGATTTGAAGAAGGTGTATGACTTGACTGACAGAGAGTCCCTCATCTTCATCTTCGAAGAACAAGGACTCGACCCAAAAACCCTGAACCTCATCAAACAAACCCCTACCAACACTACCAAAGGTGAAATTCATGGGCAAAATATCCGAACGTTTTTTGATAAAAACCAGCATTTGACAAGGCGATGGCCTGTCTCCGCTTCTCTTCAACCTTATTCTGAACTGTCATCCAAGAATGGGAAAAAGAATTGAAAAATCCAAACCACTGGAAACCCATATAACTTGGTTGACAAAAGATGACATAAAAATTTCATGTCTAGCTTTTGCAGACAACCTAGCCATACTAGCAAGCAATGAGATCACAGCAATCAACAAATAGAAATCCTCAACGAATGTGCTGGAAAAGTCGGCTTACAAATTTCCTTCCAAAAAACTTTGATGTCCAATTATTGACTGCAAAATACAGAAGAATCAGAAGATCTCATACTTTAAATAACTAGGAGAAATTCTCAAACCTACAGGAGGAAAGTAAACAGCACAGAACACTTGCCTACAAAATCTCAAGAGAGCCTATAGGAAAACCCACATCTATAACAAAAAATGCTTGTCCGTATACACAAAAATCAGGTGCTACAATGTGGTAATCAAGCCTGAAGCTCATTATGCCAGTGAAACCCTCACACTCCATGCAAAAGGTGACCTTGAAAACATCTTGAAAGAAAAATCCAAAATTATGAGAAAAATTCTCGGCCTAGAAAGAGCAGAAGATGACTCATTGAAATCACAGAAAACACTGAAAAATTATCCAATCTTGCAGCAGACATTCAAAACAGAAGATTACAGTTTTATGGACACATCTACAGACTTCTAACAACAAGGCTCACCTATATAGAACAACTGAAAACCATCCCCTTAATCCAACAAGTCAAAAAATACGTAGGAAAAGCTCAAATAAATTCTTTAGATATTTTAGACAGAAAATTATACAGACAAAACATTGGAAAATGGGAAGTACAATCAGAAAATGAAGCCCCAAAGAGACCAGGAACTAAGTAGACAGAAGAAAAAATAGAACCCATGAAGAAAAAATGAGAGCGCATTGAAATGCAGAAAATCGAATCATAATAGCTTTGCATGATCCAACAAGATCCAATTGCAAATAATAATAATAACTGATAGATATAAGCATTTATACTGTCAATCAGACTTATTTTTATACCTTACTACACCAATATACTTACTGCATAGCTGCCAATATACTTACTGCATAATATTATACCTGTTATTATAATATTATTGTTAAAACTGTTTTCGTTTTTTTTTACTTATTATTAAATATATTTTCTATGCTGTACTATTTTATATACCATTTTGTATTTTTATGTCTACAACGTGACAAAATAATTCTGAGATGATAAATTCAAGTTTTCTTTCATTAAAATTTAATGTGCAATAATAACATAACACATACTTTAATAGAACTAATCAATATTAGAAATTTTTAAAGTTCAGTACAAGGTATTTGTGTTATGCAAATTTTAAGAGATATGTTTTTATACATAATTAACCAAAAGCATCAGAAATGAAGTGTTAAAATACATTAGTAATACATATGAAAAAAAATGTAGAAAAACTGTACTATGTATTCTATGGGCTAAATATCATTCTACGACATATTTTAATTATTATTTTGATCCAATAAAGAAATGCTCACAAAAATTACTTTTTAAAAATGTCTTTGTTAGTCAGGATATGTTCATTTATGTCCCTTGATTTCTGATAAAATTATTCTACATCAATTTCAGAATTTAGTTCTTTAACATCAAATCCATCTGTCGACTATATTGCAATTGCCTTGAAGTTTGTATAAAATTTTTCTCATCCAGTATGATCAAATTTAAAATCTATTTCAAGTCCGTAACTTCTGAATGAATATTAGTTTATTTGGCCATAAAAGTTCAAAAGATTTTTGAAAACAAGTATGTGTGATAACAACAGTCTTTTTAAAAAATGTTTCTATTAAAATTTGTGAATATGTAAGCATTGGGCTCAAGTAATGTATTTACATTTAAAATGAATGGTTGGTCTTTTTTAATCATGAGCCCTCTTAAGAAAGTTTTTCTTGTCCATATCATATTTTCTATAACAGTACCTTTTTTAGAGTGTGACTACTAAAGAAATCATTTTTTCAATCCATTTTACGTGCAATTTGTTGTTCTTTTTGCAGGTCCTCATTATATATTAGTCATACAGTAATCTTTGCTGATTTTTTTAGTGCTATTTCAATAAAGGCAAAATCACTGGATGAAAATCTGTGGACTGAAAATACAAACCTAATTGAAATTTATTTCAAGTGAGGCAATGTTAACAATACTGAAATCGAAATTAAAACTATTTTAATGATATGATTTTGACCACCTCATGAATTGGACCAAAAAATTATTAATACGATCCAACCCACAAAAATGAATAAAAGCGTATTATGAATACTGTTTTATTTGATGCAGCTTAGATTGGTATTATTATTATTATTATTATTATTATTATTATTATTATTATTATTATTATTATTATTATTATTATTATTATTTCAAGATTCATTTTAATTTTAAATCTAATAACTAGGTTCTAAATCAGAAAATCAAAAACTGTAAATATGAGAAATGACTTGGATCAAGTGTATGTTTTATATATATTATTCTAATAAGTTTAATTTGGACCAATAATGAAAAATATAATATACAAGTAACTGATTCCTGCTATGTGAATATTTAATTTTTTAGTTGTGGGTTGGATCACTAAACTATAACTTAATATTTTTATTTATAGTTTCATCAACAATTAAAGTCATTAGTGACTCATCAATATCTGTGTGAATGTCCCGGTAAATGTATAGTCTTGAACAGACTCAGGCTGATCATTCCTGTAACTTATGGTTAATTGAAACCCAACCACCAAAAAACTTGGAAAAATTATCACTAAAATATAACTTGGTTCAATTAATATGACCACATGTAAAATCTGACCATCAGATTAAACTGACTACCATTTTTCTTTATACACTGAAAATTAATGGAATTCAAAATTATTTGCAAAATTTCTTTTATACATTATACTAAACTTTGTATTGATGACTGCTGAAACTAGAAGAAAAAAAAATTTAACAAAAATTAAACAAAAATTTATTAAAAAAGAACTACTGCTCTTAATAATGGTGTACAGTGACATCTGTTGAAAAGAGATTTCATTACGCCCATAGGGGATAATATCCTTTTTTCCGTTTAGCCTCCAGAACCACCTTAAGGTATTACTTCAGAGAATGAATTAGAATGATATGTATGACTGTAAATGAACTCTAATCTTGTACAGTCTTATGTCGACCATTCCTGAGATGTGTAGTTAATTCAAATCCAACCAACAAAGAACACCAGCACGATCCACGATCTAGTATTCAAATCCATATAAAAGTAACTGCCTTTACTAGGATTTGAACCTCAGAACTCTCGACTTCAAAATCAGCTATTTGCGATGATGAGTTCACTACTTGACTTACCCGGTGGGTTATAGGGGTCAATATAGAGAAGTTCAACAGTATAGTAAAACCTAATATTAATAGATACATCAATTACTGAATTACTTACTATGAACAATACTGTTTATTACTATTATGTTAATTTTTTGTTTACAGGAATTAAATTGGGATGTTGTTATAAAAAGTAAAGTCCTGAGTTCATTTTTTTGGGGTTATTTTATACTCCAAATACCAGCAGGAATATTAGCAAGAAGATTTGGACCAAAAAAAGTTCTTGTCACAGCAATGTTTATATGTTCAGTCACATCAACATTCATTCCTTTATTAGCATTACATGTCAACTGGAAAGCTGTATGCTTAGCTAAATTTATACAAGGATTATCACAAGTTAGGTTATAACAGTTAAATATTATTAGTATCGTAAGAATTATTAGAATATAAACAATTTTGTAAGTTTAGAGACAAGTGTTATTAAAAATAAATCCAATACAAAAACAAATCACAATCAGAACAAGCACAACAGAGATATACTTAAGAATTAGTTATGCTAAAAACTGGAGAGTCATAAAGACATATCCTTCCTTTTTTTCTACCTGTCTCTTAGTTAATACAACATAAATGTTTTTTTGATTGAAAAACATTGTTTCCTATTTAGTTATATTCTTGTATTTATGCAAATTAAATAACTTATTTTGTTGAGAGTCAGACAAACATATCAATTCATATGTTTTGTTGTTTTCCAAGAAGTTGAAGGTTTGTAGATATGTTTTTCTAGTTCTGAACCACCAACTAATGCGACAACTTTTGCATGATAAATACAATTATTTTATACAATTTCTTTAAAGTTTAATTTCTTGAAAAGCTTGCAAAATTTTAACACATTTATTTTTAAGTATAACACTATTCTTTTGCATAAATTTTAACACACATAAACTATTTAAAAAAAAAATACAAAACAGAAAATAATTATAATTTTTAAGCTTAAAAGTTATTTACAATCTTTTAATGGTATTTTATAAATTTTGATCAGAAGAACTTTTTATAAATACAACATTGTAAAATATTATCAAATTATGGATAATAACGTATTTATCAAGTAACTGATAATAGATCAAACTGTTTAAAAAAATTATCTATATAAATAAAAATGTAAATGTTCGTTTGTTCAAAATCTGAAATCTCTTTGAAATTTTAACAAAACATTGAATTCAAATACGCATGTGTTTTTATATACCTACTATTTATATACCTAAGATGTCACATCTGTGACAGGTAAAAACTTGTTTTTTTTTTTTAACAATGCTATCTGTTGGACATAAAAGTTGCTTTTATGTCCAACAGATATATAACGTGTATATAACAGATATTTAATATAGCGTGTATTGACATGCTATATTAAATGTTTTACGATTCCATTTCAATGTTTCCGATATATGTCCTCAATAGACTAAAAAACTACTGGACTGATTTACGCGCGGGGAAAAAGGGAAACATTGGAAAAGGGAAAAATCAAAAAAGATAAAACGGGGAAAGGAAATGGAAAGGGGTAAAGAGAAAAAAAATAAAAGGAGAAAGGGGGAAATAGTAAAAGTGAAAGGTTAAATTTTGTGAAGTTCCGTAATGTTCATTTTGTTTAGTTTTTCAAACTTTCTATTGTGTTCATTTAATCTATATGTATATACTCAAATTTAGCAGTAGCGAAGCATTACTGGATCTGCTAGTTATAAATAGAATGGTCAAAATGGGTGGATCCTTTCTGAAAACTCATAAAGCAACAAATATTTTTTCTTTTAAATTGACAATTACCAAGAAATTCACATTTTTTCTTGTCTTAAGACCATATGGTATTTGTCTTACCTACTGGTAGTGATTGTGCTTAAAAATCAGATAAAAATCCTTGAAATTCAATAATTTAACAGTTCATTGTACAGAAAAATTTTTTTTTTAATTACAATTTTTCATATCTTAACATTACGATTTTTTGAAATCAGTTATTATAATTATTTTATAATTATATTCATTTTGTTATATGAAATGTAATTTATTAATGTTCTAAGTGATAGGCAATTTTAAGAAAAATCAGCTAAAAAATATGAGAATTTAGGTTAACAAGTAAAGTTTAAAAAAAATTATAAACAATTCTATTATCATAATATCTACAGCACATAAATAATATTTTTCTATCTACACTTTTTCCAAGCTCCAGCAAAATTATTTTTATTCATAAACCATACCCAAATTGACAATTTTTCTTTTCTATTACATTGGAAACAATTATTAGTTTCACATACCTAATTTTTTTTAAAATTTCTTTAAAATCTATTAAAAAATTTAAGATTTTAAAATGTAAACTGTGCAAAGGGGATTCAAATTCATCTGCCTACTTTCTATGCATGGTAAAATATAAATGAACTTTTACTCAACTTCATTACTGTCACCCATTGATCTCATAAAATTCAAATAGAAGAGAAAATCATAGATTAAAAATTAACTGCATGGAACCAAACTAAAAACTTTACCTGAATATTGAGCTCTAAAACATACCTTTCAAAGCCTTCAAACTTCTTAAAAATTATCTTTACTGCTTTTCACTTGGATAACAGTTTTTGTTATAACTTTGCCTAAGCTTAAACTCAGGAATTTTTTTTTAACATTCACCTTGAAATAAAGTGTACTCTAGTTGATTTAAAAATTATTCTATAATTTTTACACGGTACACAGTACATCCTGGGTGCTAAAACTCAAATTTAGAAAATAATCATTTTAATTTCATTAGAACTATGCCAGAATTCCTTTACCAAGCACTAAATTTTCTGTAATATTCTATGTAATCAAAAAACAAATTTAATTTGTAAATCAAATGACAAAAACAAAAATTATTTTAGAGATAAATAAAACAAAATGAAATTTCAAATATAAATTATTTTTTCCAGGGTATACTTCATCCATGTGTATACACACATATATCAAAATGGGCCCCACCAAAAGAAAGAAGTCGTACAGTAGTGTGTGTATTGTGCGGTAAGTATTTATTTATTTAGTAATACAATAGGAACAAAAATCTGACTCCTAATAAAAAAATATTACTATAATAAATGACAATGGGTTTTATAGCATGTGAAATATGCAATGCTGGGATTTGAACCCAGAATCTCTGTTTGAAAGGCAGAGATGCTACTAGCATCTCTGCCAAAAAGATCAGAATAAATATTAGGTACCTATATACAGAGGGTCCAAAAAAATGTACTCACTGTTTGTAATTAAATAATATCTAAACAAAAAGATTTACACTCACTAATCTAATGTGTAGTGTAGTATAAGGTATTAATTTTTCATGGTAGGCAGAGCTGGAAATTTATGCCATACATGCGCAGGTGGATGGTGGTGGAATTAGCCAGTGCAACAGAAGGCAATCGAGTAGCAACAATGACTGAGATTTGCTTAATGTTTGTTGAACGCAAGGCTGTACTGGAAGTACAAGAACATTCACGAGGTACAACAGCAGTGGTAGAGAGAGTTTGGAACACCGCCATCAACACGTCGAACAATTTCCTGCATTCACGATAAATTCAAAGCCAACAAAACTATTAAAGATGTGCACAAGGAAAGAACACTGCAAAAATCAGTGAATCAGGGAGCACACAAAAGTGGGGTGAGCCGGTCAAGTGTAAGATGCATTCTGAAGAATAAAAGTAGAAAGTATACATTCCAAGACCGCTACAAATAATGGATGAGGATGACCCAGATCGAAGGATGGAGTACTGTGAATTTTTTCAGCACATGGTTGGCGAAGATGAGGAATTTGCAGGAGAGTTTGGGTGTTATTTATTGTTTATAATTATCTTAACATTTAATATATATGTAGAATTTTTTACAAAAACGGTCATACCTGTTCCTACTAAGGTACATCAGTTTATAGAACGGATGTAATAGTTAAGATTAAACATACATACCAATAAGACATTTACTTGCCACGTGAGGGAAAGAAAGGTTACCTCATATTACATTTACTAATATATTAGCAGTTCTGTATAGAAAGAAAATTCCATATTCTCAAGTAAAAAATTTTTAAATTAAAATAAAAGTATTACTACTACTAGTATTACATGAGGTAAATCAGTAGATTAGTTGAAAATATTTTTTAAAGAAAATATTAAGTAAGTTTTAATTTACAAAAAATTTGTATTAAAAAACTTGTCCAGAAAATTTAATCTTTAATACAATTTTCTAAAATAACATTCAAATCAAAGTTGATATATATTTTAATTTTATTTTTAACCAAATTATTTTATTTTCTATTCCTAATGTTTATGTTGCAATCTGTTCAACAATTTGGCCCAATGAGATGAGGATGATGAGTAGATGAGATGTAGTTCTGTGTAGACTCAGGCTGACAATTCCTGAGGTGTGTGGTTAATTGAACCCCAACAATGTAACATCAGATTCGCTGTCTAATATTCAAATCTGTATAAAAGTAACTTACTTTTTCTAAGATTTGAACCTCATAACCTTCGATTGTGAAAGTCAGCTTTTAACAGCTTATTTGTGACGATGACTTTACCACTAGACAGACTAAGAACCTAACATTATATTAATATTATGGTTAATATATACATACATAAACATATTAACGCAATATTTACTATGCTGTAATGACTTCCTACACCCTGTAATGTTTATTCCTGCCTTTTCTAATTTATTCTTCTAAATTAATAATAAATTAATGATGATGATAAAACTATTGATATGAATTAACTTCTTTTTTTAAATTATAAGTCTTTTTTAGTTAATAATTTTTTTATTTCTGAAAAAAAATTAAGGTTCAAAAATCATAATTGTATAAACTACAAACATCAAACTTCATACTATTAATTTAATTTTGCAAACTAGCCATTTATAAGTTATGACACAATAAATATTAGGGTATAATATCTTTTATTAAATTCTGTATAAAATTACCAAATTTGAAAAAAATGGATTTTTGTATATCCCTTACACATTTTGAATTTTTTTTCAACATACTATTTTAAAAAAAAATGTTTTCTTTTAAATATGTATGGTACTCATCAATCCATTCTGACAGATGATATTAATTGTGTTTCTAACATTTATTTACATCATGGTAGAGACAGTAAATAGGAAATTGAAATCTGATATCGAAATGTGAATTATCAAATAACTAACAGAGAGCGCTATTATGTACTTATCTAGAAAAAATGTACACCAAAAATAAATTCTCTTAATTATGCTTAGTTAGAGGGTTCTAATCTTAATAAATAGATAAAAAATAAATTATAATTAATAAACTAATAGTGATAATTAATCGAATAAAAATTTCAGGTCAACAAGTAGGAGCTGTGACAACATTATTGGTAACAGGATATTTAGCAGCGAGCAGATTTGGCTGGCCTTCAGTATTCTACATGACAGGTACATGTGGACTAATATGGACAATAATATGGGCAGTATATGGAATAGATTCACCAGCTCAACATAAAACAATAACATTAGAAGAACGAGCCCATATCGAAGGTTCACAACAAACTATAGCAAACAGAAAGGTATTTATTTTTCAATTATTTTTATTATAAAATCAGCAAAAAACAATACGTTTGCTTTTTAGTGCTAAAAACATTAGAAAATAATAATTTATACATTTTCATACGTCTTCATGAGAAATAATTACATTCATAATTACGTTTTTAAGAAAACAACTACAGAAAGATTCAGGAGTAAAGGGAAATAATTGGGAAACAGATTTCTTGAGCGTGAAGTAAGGAATAAAATTTATACAAACATATGTCGGAAAACGCTTTGTCACCAGAAAAATCTGGTGACGAAAAACACGTTTTTTGTTGTTTTTTTGGTCTGAAGTACAATAACTTTGTTAAACGACTAAAAAATGCGTACATTTTATAATCAATACTTATAGAGAATTTAATTCTGTGAAAATTGATGTAAGGAAATCTATGAAAAAGAAAAAAATAAATTTTATTATTAAAAACAAACTTAAGAAAAATGGGATCTTTGCCTTTAAGTGGCAACATTTGCGTTTTGTTGGAAAAGGTGTAAACGCGCCTCGATATGAGATGGAAATCATAGCTGCATGGCGCGATAATGACGCGCCACGTGCCGTAATTAATTTATTTACAAGTCTATTCCTCAGAAATTATTAATGCGAATTGAAATGCGAATTCATTGTTGTCATTATTTTCGTAGATATCATTTTTATTTTCTGAAATGAATTTACTGCAGCCGACAAGTCACATCACACTAACGTAACCGCTTTCATTCAATTCTTTGCAAATATGCTAATAGGCACGAAATGAAATTGTACAATCGAGATAAAAAGCGATGGGTTTATTCTAAAAAAGACTGTTGTTAGTCTAAACAATTTAGATATGGAACGTGCTTCATCAAATCACGGTTAGATTTTCGCACTGTTGTGTTATTCATTTACTGCTGGAGTAAAGAATACATAAATTTTGTCGAGAACTGGGAATGAACCACAACGCATGCGTCGATCGGAACAGTTATGTGCAGGAAGTGTGCGAAGACAATTTACTAAATAATCTGTTGGTGATTGGTGGACCTAATATACGCACTTCGAAATTGACGAAACTTCCTTCAGTAAGAGAAAATATAAAAGGAAGAGTATTATCACATCAATAGGTGTTCGGAGAAATTTGCCGAGACATAAGAGATTGTTTTTTCGTAGCAGTACTAGATAGATTCGTAGAAACTTTCTTGCCAGTCATCCGACAATGTATTGCATCAGGAGCTACGTTCATCATGACATTTTGAACTACGCTTCCATTCATCTGACATTTGTCACGTGAAATGGAAGCGTACGGTGCTCTCCGGCAGCATTACGTACATCAGATGGTGAATCACACATTGCATTTTGTTGATCCGCAAACCCGAGCCCAAATTCAAACGGTTATGTGAGCGAAGGCCAAAAATCGGAACGAGAAACATCAGGGTACAAGCCGATCGATGATACGATCTATATTTGTGGTTGATTATATGTGGCGGCAGCGGTACCAAAATGAACATTCATTTAAAAAAAAAAAGTTCAATGTAATGCAGAATTTTTCACGCCCAAAAGAATTATCCTTCATATGTTTTTACTGTTCTATATTATTATTATTATTATTATTATTATTATTATTGTTCTGAATTATCGGCCTATAATATTTTTAGTTGCTCATTTTGTTATTAATTTATTGTTCTATAAATATCTTTGTATGCTTATTTTTATTGTGTAATGTATGTTAATTACTAAATAAAGTTAAACATACCCATTTCTAAGGAAAAAGTTAAAGAATGCTATAATATTAATGTTAACATTGTACTGAATCGTTATTGTTTTAACAATAAAGGCGCCGCTGAGTCACGCGGCCTGCGGGGCCAGTCACTGCGGTATTGCCGGCAATACGCAACAATGTGTCATTCCAACATATACCGAAACGCAGTGACGGCTCGTAGCTAAAATTAATGGGGGTGCTGCTCTAGAAAATATTTTTCTGGGCCTTTTGAAGGCCATGGTTAAAATGTTCTGTAAAATAAAAGAACCGAAGAAAAATGAATCGAATAGCATAGCTGGAAGCAGGATAATAATTTAATTCTACACTTTATCACATTCAAGAATGTGGTAATCGAATAAATAATAAAATGTCAATACAGATAATATTTTTCAGTATTATTAGATATTAACTTAATAAAATGTTCGCTTAAAAACAATATAGTCCAACGGTGCTTAATTTAAATTTCTATGTATACAGAAAATATACATAATTGGTTTTTTACTAATTACCTTCTCTTTCGCCCTTTCAGCGTGTTTTTGGACAGAGTGGCAATTAAAGAGCCCTTCCTTTCCACCATCTTCTGATCATTACTGAAAAAATAAGTAAACCGCTTTCATATTCCTTCCACCGACTAAATTAGAAAAGGGAACGAACAAGGAACGTTCCATACAGACGCGGAGTAAAAAAAACTACCTTCCACCAGCACGCCAGGTTCGGCACTGCGGGAGCGATAGTTCTCACTTTCCTTCGCAGCCTCGCGTGCAGATTCCTATGAGCGCATACGCACAACAGCGTATGGTCCTATAACGAGTACGCGAAGAATTTCTACACGACTCAACATTCCACAAAGTACAGTATGGAGGATATTACATGCTCAGGACTGCGTTCTTATCATGTTCATAAAATTCAACACTTCCAGTTTGGTGACCATGCCAGACGACTGCAGTTTTGTCAATGAATTAACAATAATTACTACTTAATTCCGTTCATACTATTTTCGAAAGGATGCTATTTTTACCCGTAGTGGCTTAGAAATAATCTGTCAAAACTGGATTGCTTTTGTCATTACCTTTTTGAACTGTTACAATTGCCTGTTCAGTGCAATTAAATATTTTTATGTATTTGGTAAAATTAATACTTTCACGGAAATTTTAATAAGTAATCTTAGCGTATAGTTTTAGCATCTTTTTATTCAACCAATTTTGACCAATTCCTAAAAATACTTAGCAAAGTAAAAATTACTAACTTTTATCCACTTTACTAAACTCTTCTATGAATTAAAAATACAAAAAAAAACCTATTTTGTTTTCATTTTCTTTTTGTTATGATGGATTTTCATCAAGTAAAGGCTTTACCCATCGATTAATAATGATATTATAACAATCAACTAAAACAAAATAATCTTCATAGTTGATTTGAAGATATCTTCTTTTTTAAATATTTTGGTCATCATTGGTTAGTATTTAGTTATCATAAACATAATAATGAATATAACTGCTTAGTATTAAGTTACTTCACACATGGTGTATACAGCCTGTCAGTTTTATATTCACAGTATTATGATTAAAAAAAATTGGTTGAAAACCTAAGTAAATAAACATATATATATTCCACATTTTACAGTTTTAGTTCATGCTTTTTAACAGTTTCCATTTATTGTTTTCTTTATCCCTTTTTTTTACTAAGACACAGGTTTCTAAATGTTTTTACTTCCTTGTACGAAGTAAAGGAAGTATTGTGTTTCCGAAAATTTCGGTTTTCAAATTTCAACGGAAATATCCGTTTACCATCCCTGAATTAATTTTGACTAGTTTCGTCGTGACGTCTGTATGTATCTCACATAACTCAAAAACGATTAGCCGTAAGATGTTGAAATTTTGGTTTTAGGACTGTTGAAAAATCTAGTTGTGCACCTTCCCTTTTGATTGCAATAAACTGAACCAAAAGTGTCCAAAAAAGCTCAAAATACAAAATAAAATTGGATTTTGGACTTTACCATAACTGCAGTAATAAACCCTCATTGAGAGCTTTTCAACAATGTATCATAAAAGGTACTTATTTTCATCGGTTCCAGAGTTATGGCCAAAAAAAAAATTTAATTAATGAAATATTTTGATCTTACAAGAGGAAGGCACATCGGTTCAAATTCAACTTCATCTCCTTTTTTTAGTTTTTTTTTTTAATTTAAATTTATTGATTTTTTAATAATTAGTAACCTTTGATTGTAAAAAAAAAACTTTTATAATAAGTAATAATTCAATAATAATAACAAAAAAAAAATATCAGACGTTATTAGTGAAATAAAATTTTATGTACTTTCCATTTCAAAAAAAAAAAATGTGTATATGTAATTTAATAGCCATACAAGGAAGTCATATGGTGTACACATCAGATTCTTTTTCATTTGGGCAAGGTGGATTGTAAGCCTATCCAAAAAATAAAAACAGATCAACCAATCACAAAATAAAACTGCACTAAAAAGTAAAAAAAATTGTACTTTATTAATTTTTTTAATTTTATTTTTAAAAATCAATGCAAAATTTAGGGTTAGTAGGCTGATAGTAATTCTTTATTTATGATCTGTTTCTGATTTCAAGAAATGCTAATCAAATTTATATACAATTGCAACCCATGAAATGCTTCCTTTGTAATCTTCTGCAAACAGGTTTAAAACATGTAACTATTATGTTTATATTTTTTACACATATACTGTATTTTTGATAGTAAAGTAGTCATAAAATATAATATTCATAAAATTGTTACTTATTTGTTAAAGTATGATGAAAAAACACCCTGGAAATCCATCCTCACTTCAAGACCAGTATGGACGTTAGTTTTTGTTCATGTATGCAACAACTGGGGATTTTGGACACTAGTTACATTATCTCCTTCATATTTAAGTTCTTGTTTTGGGTTTGATGTAAAAAGTGTAAGTAGAGAATATATATATATATATATTTTTTTTAACTGCAATAGTAAAATATTAATTTTATTTTCTTTATAAACGTTTTTAAAAATAAGATAAAGAAAAAAGTTTCATTTCTTAAGCCAAGGTTTCCATTTATCTCTCCTAAACGAATATGGAAGAATCAGATCAATTAAAAATTCTAACAAGTTCAAACTGGAAATGAACCAATAATTCATTGTGAAAACAACTGTTCATCACTGAGCTAATTTAACCTCAATACATAAAAAATAAGTAATTTTATACTTAATGATTACCTAAAAACCTAAAACTTCAGAACAATTAAGTAATACTTGATAAGATATCTCTTAAAGTAATGAAAAAAGATTGTAATAAATTATTAAGAATTACGTAACACGAGTGAACATTCTAATTCAGTCTGACAAAAGTATGCAGACTGTGTAGTTAATTACAAAACTTAATCGCTTGCATTAACTCTCAAGTTTATACATTTTTTTTTAAGAACACAATGACTTTATATATCATTTATAATAACCTTTGTCACAAATATCAACCTTCTAAAATTATAAAAGATAAGCAAAATGTTAAAAAATTGTTTGGGACTATGTCGGGGAGCACGGCCGTTGGCTTACCGTGAAACATTATAGATCTTGGATGGAGTTCCTCCGAGCTACAGACCGACCAACTTATCTGTAGAGTTCAACCGGAGAGCCATCATCACAATTTTTTGAACAAAACTGAAAGATAGACCAAATGGATTGTTTTCAAATACCGTTTTGAAGCGTTTGTCCGCTGCACGCCAATGGTCCTGCATCGCATCAATTCGACTAATGTTGATATCCATCAGCTCGGGGACGACTTCGACAGATGTATGGGTGTTATCTTCACTCGTTATGTCCTTTAGTTCGAGTACAGAAGCGGTAGAGGTACTCGCTCCGTCGGCATCGTTCACTGAGCGCGTCGTGCCAGCTTTGCTACGCTCACCGGACATTGGGGTACCTGTGCGTGGCCCATAACCTCCTCTTTCCAATGATATGCGTAATTTATATTTCCGTCTGGCTTTTGCACGGGCTGAGGCTGACTATTGAATTTTTATAGATTTTTACATGTTTACTGTAATTTTTTAAACATAAATATTATCCAAAATACACTTATTATTACTTAAATCGATTTATCTCGGCAAAATCTAAACAAAAACACACGAATAACCGCGCTATCACGTCTAAGTCGTGAGCCACTGAATGGAAGTAAACGAGAGTGCCAGTTTTGGCCGATCTGCGCTGTGCTCCTTCCCCGCTAACTCGCTCGTCAGTGACGCAAACTCAAAGTCGCATCGGCGATCTGACCATATAAATTATAAAACGAAACCGCATTTACGTCTCTGAGACTAATAGTTAGGGAGTTAATAAGCAAGGACTGTATAGACCTTTTCGTTACAAATTTCTGTTCTGGTACCCGTATGCTTAGGTGTGATTTTAAAGACATTTCACGTCAAAAAATCATTCCTGGCTAAAAGAGAACCAGCATCTCTGTTTTTTTTTTCAAAATAAGAGAATAAAGTAGTTGGAAATTTTCTTTTTTTTTAAAAAAGAATTTTTTTAAAATTGATTCTATTTAAATTAATATATATATGCAAATACTAATAGATAGAATTTTATTAGAATTTAGCAGAACAATTCACTTCCTTTAAGAATTTGACTCAACTTTTTCTTATATCTTATCTTTAAAATTTTTTAAAGCTTATTTCTATTCATTTAATTTATCTGTTCTATGCACAATCGACAAACTAAATCGTACGAGAAGATACCACACATATAATATTTATTTAATGTGATTTTTCTGTTGATTAAAATATTTTTTTTTTTAAATACAGAATGGAGTATTTTCTTCATTGCCTCACTTGTCAATGTTCATTGGAGCAATAACATTTGGATTCATATCAGAATATTTGAATCATAAAGGAATACTAGCAACAAAATATAGTAGAAAATTATGGAACAGCATTGGTAAGAAACAAATAATTTATATAAATCCTTTTTTTTAAGTTTTTGATTTACAACATCTATAAATAATGTTAGAAATAAAAAATTTAACAAATCAAACGGATTATCATAATCAAGATTTTTATGAAAATGATTTATGAATTTAAATCCTACAAATGTTGAAAGAAGTTGATTCTTGAACTACTTTTAAAAAATGTAAGTAATAAACACAGTTATCTCAATGACTTTGTTTTCCTCTTCCCTATAATAACATAAGTATGCACTTACTTGTACAATAACCCAAAAGAAACCTCAATTTCTCTTATCTTCATAACCTTTTTATATTGTTGCACATTTAAAAAATTAAATTTTTGTACTTACTAATGTTGTTTTTTTATTCATGGTCTGGTACTTGTACAGAAATATCTGTTTCATAAGAATCCATTCTTTTTATCCATTTTTAATAAAAGTAAATTAAAAATATGAATATAAAATTTGAATTTAAAATATCAAATTTATAAACAAATACTTTTACAATCTGTCAACAATATTGAATGAACTATTAAAGATTATAAATACATACCTCACATCTACATTTTAATATGAATTTTTTATTAAATTTTATTAAAAGATATTCTAATGAAGTAGAAATCACTACAAACATACTAAACAAGGATAAAACACAAAAGCAGGAAGAGAAAAAAGATATCTTGATTAATAGTTATATTCTGCTATTAAGATGCAATTATGTGAATCGTTTGCACAATAATGCAAAGTGGAAAATGTTAAAACTATGGTGAGATAAAGAATGATTTATGGCTTCGATACATGGTCAATTAGAAAGCAAATGATGAAGAAGATGATAACAATGAGAATGCTACACTGGATGAATAGAGTCTAAGGAAAATATGTATTCAGAAATTAATATATAAGAAGGTCAACCAAGTTAGGTTCTGTTGGTAGGAAACTGCATGAATCTAGCTGGAATGATTCAGAGATGTGCAGAGAATGTTAATGTGATTATGTGAATGGAGTAAATAGAATCTTAGAAACAAGATTTGAAACCTGGAAATGGAGAGGAATAAAAAAAGAGAAATACCCAAATTAAGACAGAATATAAGATTCTGTCTTATATTGAGCACCTCGTGCTCAATATAAGACATACGAGGTGCTCAACATATATACGAGGTGCTCAACGTGTCGTTGAGCACGAGGTGTGCAAACATGAGGAAGCTCAAAATAAAGAGAAATGGCAGAGAGGAATTAAAGGTGAAAGTGCTAATTACCATATAAAGGGATAAGGAAAAAATTAAAAAAAGAGATTAAGAAAAACTGGAAATCCTTTGATAAGACACATTTTATAACTATAACAAAGTTAAAGGAAAATGTTTTTACAACCTCATGGATCGTAATGATCAAAAAATGACTATAGTTCAATTCTAGAACTGTATTATAACTGAACAGTCTTCCTAATTTTGATCAGTTAAAAAAAAAAAATAATTATCACATGTTGCATTTAATCTACACAGAATACCTAATATAGTCTGTTGTCGGGAATGTTACAATCTGACTACATCATCCAATCTCTCAGACAGTGCAGACTAGAATTATACTATAGTTTACTGGTTAAAATTATAATGCACGAGTTTTTGGTAGCGTCAGTATTTTAATTAGATTTTATCGTAATTTATAATTTACTTATAATTTATTTAATTATATTAGATAATCAAAATTTATTCAAACAAGTTCTTATTTTCTGTAAAATGTATAATTTTATTTTACAGCACACTGGGGAGGAGCGCTGTCATTTCTTGGAATTGCACTAATGAGAGGAAATGTGAATATAACACTAGTACTAATAACACTTGCTTTAGCTCTAAATAGTGCCACATTTTCTGGATTTTTATCAAATCATTTAGATTTATCACCAAACTTCGCCGGAATTGTAATGGGCTTAACAAACTTTTTTTCTAATATGGCATCAATGGCTGCTCCATTATTTGCTGGATTTGTAATAAAAGATGAAGTAAGTTAATATAATTATTTTATTGTAATATGTACTTATCTATTGTCATCAGCAATTTGACTCTGATGTCTTAGTCTGTATTAATCTATAAACTCCAATGTAATCCACATATGGATGGCTATATCCATATTTGTGGTTTGCAGTATAACTCATCATGTGATCTCAATGAGTGACCGTATACTATTCTAAAGATTTATAAATTCGGCTTCATTTAAGTAATAAACTATATTATAAAAATCTTTGCAGATGTAAACAAACTTTGCACATAGACATACTGCCACCAGCAATCCTTTTGGCTATGTGTTCCCGTGATCAGACATTAGAAATTCTTAATAACTTTTGTAATCAGTACCAACCTACTTTAATCTAATACATCAAGTTGTTTTTATTCATTTTAATTTTTAAACTCAATCATGCATATGTGCATGTGTGCAAATTTATTTATTTTTTGCTTTGAGTGTGCAACAGAATTATAATTATTTTGCGTCTTGAGGATCTATGTGTGTATATTTATAAGTGTTTATGGTATTTATAAATTACATTAGGGGTTTAAACATGCTTTTCCCTTAAACAAAAAATAAAAGTGTATTAAAGTGATTTTATCATAGCATACCATTTAACATAATCAGTGCAACTGATTTAGCAATGTTGTGCTGCTCACATCCTGAATAAAGCTGTCCTAATCTCCCAAAGAGCTGTGGGTAAGTGGACTCCTGCTGCTTAAATGAGGGCAGAAAGATAACACTTTGGGTGAGATTGTTTATCTCAAGTTGCAGTACCTCTGTAGGTAACTAAATTGTATTTTCTCAACAATCCATTCCTGATCCTTCTCTGGATTTCTTCTCTCACAAAAAGTTCTGAATTTTGTGAATCTGAATTAGACCCCTGCTAACTTCATGTTGAGGACCCATGTAATAGATAAAAACTGATCATAACTTATAATCAGCTGGTTCCTGGCAGAAAACCAGTCTTGAAAGTACTTCCTATGAGCTAAGTATAGTATGCCTAATAATTGAAGTTCTTATTGTATAATTAAAAAGTACTGTTTTAGTGGTGAAGAACTAAAATATTTGTTGCTGCTCAAGAACCAGAAGATAAATGAGTCGCACAGCACAGATAACTAAATCAGATGTTAAATTTTGCATAAAAATTAAAAAAACTAATTGCGGCAAATTCCATAAAATAAAATCGGGTAGGGCTGTGTCAGGGCGCAAGATCGTTGGTTTAACGTGAAACGTTACAGGACTTGGGTGAAGGCTGTACGATGTTGTTTATATCGACGGCGTAGACGAAGAATTTGCATAAAGAGTAAGCGCGGCGAAATCACCGCAACACTGATCGGGTAAAGAGGTGGCATGCCGTCCGTCTTTGGGGCTCTCGAAATCCGTTTGAGCGCGACAGTGTCGGCATCTTATTGGCATCTATCGACTTGCTGCAGGTACTACATAAACGAAATGCCGCTACATGTTCGCAGGGGAATTTAGTCTGAAGAAGAGGAATTTTGCGAGCTTTCGCCTGCTTTAAATTCTCTCGAACCCAAGTCGATCACAAACGCTGCAAGATAGACCAAACGGATTGTTTTCAAATACCGTTTGGGCGTTTGTGTGCTGCACGCCAATAGTCCTGCATCGAATCAATTTGACTGAAGTTGATATCCATCAGCCCGGAGAGATCTTCGGCATATTATGGGTGTTAACTTCACTCGTTATGTCCATTAGCTCGGGTAAAGCAGCTGAACGGATGCTCGAGCCGTCGGCGTCGTTCAGTGAGCGCGTCGTGCCAGCTTTGCGACTCTCCTGAAACAGTCTCGCTTGGTCGGCACCGGACATTGGGGTACCTGTGCGTGGCCCATAACCTCCTCTTTCCAGTTATATGCGTAATTTATATTTCCGGCTGACTTTTGCGCGGGTTGAGGCTGACATATTGAATTTTTATATTTTTTTACATGTTTACTTTAATTTTCTACACATAAATATTATCCAAAATACACTTATTATTACCTAAATCGATCTATCTCGACAAAATCTAAACATAAACACACGTATAACCGCGATTTCACGTCTGAGTAATTACCTACACTGAATGGAAATGAGCGAGAACGCCAGTTTTGGTCGATCTACGATGTGCTCCTTCCCCGCCAACCAATTCGCCAGTGACGCAAACTCAAAGTCGTATCGGCGAGCTGACCCCGACACCGCATTTACGTCTCTGAGACTAATAGTTAGGGAGTTATTAAGGCAGGACGATATAGACCTTTTCATTATGCTACAAATTTCTGTTCTGGTACCCATATGTTTCAGTGTGATTTTAAAGACGTTTCACGTCAAAAAAGAAAAAATGACGTAAAAGAGTTGTAGAAGCATCCAAAAAAATACAGAAATACAACAAACATTGACGAATGTAAAAATTTATTACTAATAATGTAAATTTAAATCAAAAACATTTAAAATGAAAAATATTATTAAAATTAATTTTGAAAGGATTACAAAGAGCTTTCACCTAATTTCAAAACTGTAAGAACTAACTGATGTTCAGATGCTAATTGCTTTCTAATATCTAATATTTTATAATTGCTTTCAAAAATTTAAAGTGTATACTGGCCCATACCATTAAGTAGTATACAACCAGTTCCATTTAAATTAATGCCTTAATGCCATAAAAAATAGACAATGTAAAAGAATGTGATGAACACTACAAGGTAGTTAGTTATTCAAGGAGCAAATTAAAACACCATCAAATTTGTAAGAAATACATACTTTAATCTGGTAAGTCACAAATTTAGAAAGGAATGGATTACATCTTTATACTGATCATGTTCAAATAATAATTTTTACATCAATGCAGTGTCTTTTTTATGCTGTATCTTAATGTTGACAAAGTCAATTGATAGCCATAACACTCTATTTTCAACCATAATTTAAAAAAGCTTACATATTGGAAATAGACCATATACACTGTAAAGATTATTTAATTTAAACTTCACTACTACTATGTCATTAATTTCTTAGAATTCCAACATGATTAAAAACCCAACAAAAACTGATAAAGCTAAGCCTCTTAATTTTTTGTAAAATACAAGTATTAACTATAAATACAATATATGATGCAGTTACATATCTTTATTCACTGTAATTTACAACTCGGTCATCCTTTCATTCCATTTCTTCACAAACTACTCACTCGGATATTTGTTATCACAATCATTGTAATTCTACAAATTTGTATACACGAGGATTCCATTATAAACATAATGATTATTTTTTTGTGATTAGTATGACTAATTTTCGTAAAATGAAAAAGTGTAACATGTACTTAGAAGACATACAGAAAACAGATAAATAAATTTAATATTATGTGTATCCTTCTACAAGCATTATAATCTTTCGTAGTTTGGTTTAATACTGTGTAAAAAGTACTATTAAAATTTTAACTAATTAAATTAATTCAATTTATGCCATAATATGAAATTGTTGGACTTCATTTACATGTACTACTAGCCTGTACTAACTAATATGTCTAGGCTTCATAAAGTTTCAATCACTACAATTACTTAACTGAAAATAAATAATTTCTTTTTTCTACTTCAATCATTTGTATATAGAGCTTTTCTGGTTGAGTTTAATTATTTCTATTTATTACAGAAAAACTCAGAAGACTGGGTAATAATATTTTACACATCAGCTGCTATTTTCTTTGTAAGTAATTTCATTTTCCTAATATTTGGTTCAACGAAGGTACAAAAATGGAATTCAGCTTATTAAAATGAATCATATGTGTCTGAAAGATGAATTAATATTATTAAATAAAACAAAAAATAAATATGTTACCAACACAATTTATTTTAATATTGTAAAAAAATATATGTCAATAAAAAAATATATAAAAATTAACTGTAAAAACAATTTAATTTTTATTAACTTTGTTTAGTTGCTTAGATGGGAACATTTACTGTAACACATATTCATCTTATCTGCAATAAAACAATACATGCTTTTTTAACTACCAATTTACTTTCATATTTTTTAAAACATTATTGAACAATAGTACTCAATTTAATATCTTTAAGTAAAAATTTCCATTACTGGGGGAAAAATCAATCTACCTATATTATTATTAATTTGAGTGTTATTTTCTACCCTTCCTAGTATTGTCACTCGTAAACATTTTTAGTTGACAAATTTCAGAGTACCTTCATTCTCAAAACTACTTTAGCACTGAGTCTTCCTGAGTTGGGATCGTCGAATAAATAGCAACCTTAAGCTACTCCCACTCCTCATCCCTACTGTCATGACCTCTTCTGCTTTGTCCCTCCTGCTAATGCGTTAGGTAATTAACTGTTAGAGCGAAGGAAGGGCAGAAAATAATATTCAAATTAATTATGATAATCCTAGCAGAAATATAAAATATTGTGACAACCTATATATTATCTATGTCTAACAGTATATTTATTTTATTAATTTACATGTTTAATTTCTGTTATTACAACTGTATGCTTTTTGCAATATGGTTTAAAATAAATTTCCACCATTAAATTTGAATGATGCTTAGAGAAAACAATACATCAAATTTAGATTAAAAAACTGACAAGGTAACTGAAAAAAAATGGCAAATATTTCTTAGATAAATATATAATATAATAAAAAGTTTAATATAATTAGAAAATATTAATATAAGAGCTATGAAAAGTTAAGCAATACTGATTGTTACGTTAAATATGAATTTAATCATTACACATTATGCTTCTCAGTTAGATATGAAATGTCGATTGTGTTGACAAACATATATATGTTGTTTTAGATGAGAAATACAGAAAGGAGGATAAATTTGAAATGCGAAGGAAGATACCATTATCTGTTTATCTTTTTTTCAATATATTTAATCTAGAAAACAAATGAATAGAAACAAGAATATTTTAATAGGTAATGATGAAAACCATGTTAAATAAGCCAGTTTCAGTAGAAAAATCTAAGTTTAACAATAGGTACAATTTCTGTTTACTTGATTAATTGCATACTTTCCATTAATTAGTAACTTTAGAAGTTAATGTGTTAAAAAAATACAATATTAACTCAGAACTTTCTGGCTTGTATAGAAACAAAACTACCTTTCTTTTTCCTGTTTAGCCTCCGGTAACTACCGTTCAGATAATATTTCAGAGGATGAATGAAGATGATATGTATGAGTGTAAATGAAGTGTAGTCTTGTACATTCTCAGTTCGACCATTCCTGAGACGTGTGGTTAATTGAAACCCAACCACCAAAGAACACCGATATCCACGATCTAGTATTCAAATCCATGTAAAAATAACTGGATTTAGTAGGACTTGAACGTTGGAACTCTCGACTTTCAAATCAGCTGATTTGGGAAGATGCGTTCACCACTTGACCAACCCGATAGGTTTATATAAACAAAACTACCAAAAACCTTTAATCATACTACTAATGGATATTTTAAATGATATCTATCTACATGGCAATAAATACAGCAAACAATTTAAAGAACAGTTTAAATTAATATCTTAAATCAATTTTCTTTTTAAATCTTCACAATTATAATTTTTCAATTTCTTCATTTTAACAGTTGTCACAAAAACCATGAAATATAAAAAATAAAGCAAAAGTTAATTCAACTTTAACCTCAAATACATGATTTTTTAACTACTTACTATGTTCTTATTTTTTAAAAGGTTATTGAATAACTGTTTTCAATTCTTTTAATATTTTTAAGCAAAAATTTCTGTTATTAGGGGAAAAAAATCAATATTATCGGCTATAAAATACAATATTTGGTTAGGCTTGTTAATATAAAATACAACGAATGCAATTTCATTAAAAACATTCCAAATCAGGAGACTTGAAAATAAAGAGATATAAAATTATTTGTTTGTTTTAGAATAATATAGTATACATCATTTTAATCTATTAAATTTCACAATATTTTATTTCTATTCGGTTTTATCTTCAAAGAGGGTAAATACAAAAATGTAGTGTGATCAGAAAAAAATTATGAAAATTCAAAATGACTGTTTTATTTATTATAATATTCTATATTGGTAAATTTTTTGGAATTTTACCTTATAAATATAAAATTAAAATTAAAAAGTCTACAAGAAAATTTTTAAATCATGTACCTTGTAAGTAAAAATTATATGTTTTTAAAAAGTTAATCTAATTATTTTAGACACATCCATATTTCACTGCTGAATTACAAAATTAAATTCAACTACAGTGTTTTTATCTTCAAATTATATGAATTTTATACTCCATTAATAATAATAATAATAATAATAATTATTGTGCAATAAATTTATAGTAAATTTAGCATAATAATATACAAGTAATTTTACTTCCTTCAACCGCAAAAAAATACTCCAATTTATTAAGTATTAAAGTCAGGTACAAACTTTTACTGGTTTATATTTTACTGTAATACAACTACTCTAAAAGCAACCAGATCTGGGTAAGAGAAGCTAAACAGCTTAGAAAGACAAAATGTATTGTCCACATGACTCCTGATAGAATGCCTTGAGCTTCTTTTAAAGGATCAGTGATCAAATGACATATAACAAGAGAGTTAGATGAGTTCGATAATGACTTGATGACACTAGGTGTGAAGGATTTCTGCAAAGAACGTCAAAACAGGAACAGGAGAGGTATATTGTTAGAGTGGCATATGATTTTCAGGACTTCTGGTCACCTTTAGGTCAGTAAGTATTATGAGCACTTTTCGATTTAATGATGATTAATTTTCAGTTAGTAAACAAACATTAAAATCAAAACAAATAAATTGTGATTGCCTACATATTATACTAAGCCAATAGATTAGTTTATTGACTGGATAATATGTGGATGTTTAGTCATAATAATTATTAAATGTTTAAATAACAATTAATATAAAATAAAATTTAAATAATTTTGAGGAATTTAAAATATGCAACATCATATTTTAAATGATATTAAATAATCTAACAAACAAAAATATGAGGAGCAATTGAAATGTAATGCACACTTGAGGGGTAAACAAAATTTCATAAAAATGATAGGTCCTGCCATCTTGTAGTTTCATTCCTCTACTACTAGGATTCCAAAACTCATTGATCCATGCTCTCTCATTTTCTATCAGTTGCCACTATTATGGAGTTAGTATACCTGCTATGATAGAAGTACAACTATGATTTACTAAAACGAGCAGTGATTGGATTTGTGACAGCAGAAATTGTGAACACTAGTGACATTTATCGTCATCTAAAAATATTTATGGTGATGAAACTGTTGATCAAAATATTGTATGTGGTCAATAAACTTTCATGTATCAGAAGCTAGTAGAGCAAATATTGAAGCTGAGCCTTGCAGTGATCGACCAGATTGAAAATGACCATTGCATCACACAACATATAATCACCCAAAAAGTCATATCAAAAGAATTAATAGACACATTATTACACAAGTGGGCCACCATAAAACTCTTTGTGGTAGATGCCATGCAAACTCACAGAAAAGAATGAACAACAACCAAAGAAATGTTGTGAACTACTTCTGAAATGAAGGAAATGGCTTCCAATACAATACTGTGATGGGAGATGAAACTTAGTGCACTGTTACAACTCAGAAGAAGAACAGATAATACTAGCACTATGTTTCACCACAACCAAGAAATTCAAAACACAACCCTTTCAAAAAAAATTCTCTTGACAGTGCTCTAGGATTACAAATACATGTAAGTGACAGGTGCATATGAACGGAGAGCACATATAAAGGACATTCAAAAATGTCCTTTACATGTGCATCTTAGGAGATGCATGTATATGACTTGTTCGATCATCCATAGAGATGATAATTCTGCAATACTATAATGCTCTGTAACAATATTGTGTACAACCAACAAAGATCTTGTGAAGTTGAAATTTGATTCTATTCTGCAGTCTCCATACTCATCAGATTTGACACCGTGCAATTACAACTTCTTTCCACAAAAAGGCATTAAGGTATTCATTTCACTATGGATGATGAACTAAAGGATGCAATGAATTGTGGATCGAGGATGTTTGCCAGCATTCTTCATTGATAATATGAGAAAAATGGTTCACTATTTTAAGGATTTTATAGCTGTAAATGGTGACTATGTGAAAAAATAAAATGTATTTTTATGCCACATTTGTTTCACTCGACTGTGTCCTTTCATTTGTAAGTTACGAGCGATTTTACATTTCATTTCAGCTACCACTTGTTACAATGAAGAATCATTGAAAAATAGTGGTATTACTTAAAATACTAGTATAAGTACAACTACTATTCATAAACTGTAATATTTACACAATTTAATAATAGAAGGAATGTACTTAAATATAATATATACACACACACATATATATATATATATATATTGACGCCGAATGGCTTCGACGGCATTTGGCACTGTATAACATTGTAGTAGCCCTGGGAAGGGCTATTGTTGTCGATTGGCTTCGATGGTTCGTTGTAATTTATAACCTAGTGGTAGCCGTGAAAAGGCCCATTTTTTATAATTAGCTCTGAGAAGAATGGCTGGGTCGCTGGTTTCCGGCGAAGTCGACTTGGCTGTACTCGGGAAGTTGCGGCTCGCCCATTGAAATCAGACCGGGCTTCCCCTCAGTGGCAGTTGGGTCCTCCACTACAGCGTGGTAGTGGTGGCACCCAGAGCCCCGCAGTGTCGGATCGATGTCGGTCGTCTTTCGCCGGCGCGGCCGAGGCGGTTCTCCCCGAGCGATCCCACGCTGGGCCGGCGGCTCTTACTGCTCTGTGCGTTGCCGTCCGCCAATAAGTTCGGCATATATGTGGTAACAAAATATATATATATAAAGCGCACGCGCGCACACACTGAGAGAAAAAGAGAGACGCACGCACGCTCCTCACTACTTGGGGGGGTAAGCCACTTTTTAAACTAGCAATGAAAAAAATATTAATAGCTGCCATATTGATTACGATTGCTGTAGCCCAAAGTATTTTTTACATAAAAATGTTTGTTTTTCAATTCCCTTTTAGGTGACATATTACAATACTACTCTTTCAAGTAAGATTTTTATTTGCCCTCCATGGTGGCAGTATCATTCCAAAAAATAGATATTTTTGAGGTAGGAGCATTTCCTTGTTTCATTTTTCTATTTTTAACTGTTGAAAATTATTTAAGAGTTGCAATGCATTGTTAATATTCAGTATATAAACTTACATTCATCCAGTTAACAGATAGAATTAAGCGTGAAAAATATGTCTTGCTTTGGTTTACATCTTGAATCAAGAAATTGTTTCTAGTGATTTTTATGGAAGGTTTTGTAATGCCTTTTTTGGAAGGACTTTTGTGAAGATTAATGTTGGTATGAAATACAGTCTTATTACAATCAATTAATACAACTGTTGAATACACACCATGAATATGGTCATATGATGTTCTATAGTGAACCCTTGGGAATCGTCCCGATTCCGGTACTGCTCGCTGATCAGCACCAAGTCGACATCCTTGTCCATGGCTAGCTGCAGTATCAGGTCATCAGCTAGCAAACTCCTGTTGAGGTTGGCCTGTAGGAGGTTGAATGTCCTAATGAAGCCTTCTCTTTGCCTGCTACAGAACTTCTCAGAAGACATGACACTCCCTTTTTCCTGGTTTGTGGGTTAGTTGGGGGGCACTCACGCCTTTTTCTATGCAGAGCATGCACTGAGGGGTGGCGGAGCACTCCTTATCTTTTTTCTCCACGGCCCTGAACATATGGCAGAGCTGGTTCCTGTCAGAGCCCTTACATCCATAAACCACATGCCCGTACAAATGGCACCTGAAATAATGAGGGACCTGTACCATGGGCCAAGTCTGACAGTACATCCAGAAAATTATTATCTTTGATTGACTGAGTAACCTGACAGCAGCCTTTTCGACAATCTAATAATAATAATAATAATGCTCTGAGATAGATAATCCCCATGTCCAGAACATACCGTCTACATTCCACCTCCAGGGTGGCAGATGTACGTTATTACTATAAATTTAGCTTGCTAACGGAGCTCCAAGCTTTTTCCCCAGAAACGCTAATTTTTTTTTGACTAGTTACACTTACTCGTCACTTCAAGGACTGGACTTTTCGACCACCTGCAGATAAGAAAATTTAAAAAGTATTTTGTAAGTGGATTCACATCACCTTTAGAGCTGGCGATGTGATTGCAGATGTAACGGAGACCCTTTTGCTGTCCACATGCCCCAGCGATGTGTAAGCACGTAGCTAAGGTGAACATGTATGTTAGTGTATGGGAGCCGTGAAAGCTTTGATGTGTAGGGGCTTAGATTCAATGCAGGTATTGCGCATCCGCTCTCTGCCAGGACATATGCCGGTTCCACTGGACCTCGGTCGGGTTGGATGCTTGGAGCACTCCTCCTGGAGTGGGGTTGTATCCTGGCGGCTAGCCTTGCTACAGAAGGGATTAAATCTTTATGCGATTTGAACAACAACTTAACGTGGCAGAGGGTTCACGTAAACACCCTCGTCTAGAACCAGCCAGAAAGAATACGAAATGAAGTGAAGAGTCTATAAAGATCTGTCTTCAAGAACAGTTTACCCAGATCAAACTATCTGGTAATAACGAGAGAAGATGTTTTGCGAGGGGAAGCCCTTTTCTTATTGTTCGTGAATTAAGTAATTGCGCTGGAAGAAAAGTAAAGGAAATTCGAAAAACCTACAACCGTCTTTACATCGGGACGACCAACGACATCCAGTCGCAGAAGATCTTTGACTAAAGAACATAGGCTAGTTTGCTGTACAAGTTGATCTTTACAGCACCTCAAAGGGTGTTGTAATCTGTTGAGATCTTTTCAATTGTATTGAACAGGTAATTGTGGAAGAGTTGTCACCGCAGGAAGTAATAGAGTGCCGAAGGCTGAACGTGAGAAGGAATGACCAAGTTCTATTTTCTGCCTCTCGTGACTTCACTTTTAGTAGACCGACCCTGTCGGAGAGAAAGTGCGCATGAATACACGGTCTGGATGTGCGGGCTTTTGTGCTGCAACCCATGAGATGCTTCAGGTGTCAGCGATTTGGCCACAATGCGGTTCGATGGGAGAGACCGCAGATATGCATGTGTGATGAAGAGATTCATGAAGGGAACCATGTAAGGATCTTCTTGCCATCGTCAACTGTAAAGAACAGAATTCATGCCGTTCAAGAAACTTTCCTGTTTACTAAGACGATATACCTGTACAGAAGATCAAAACTTTACAGAAGGCAAACTATTTTGAAGTAAAAAAATTGTAAACAGTCGTAAACCTAAAGCAACGACAAAAAATGCTCAGGCAACGGCTGCTGTTCCTGCACCAACTGTTGATCCAGATCAGCTCCTTAGAAACCTAGCTTTAATGTTAGCTAAAATGACCGAGAGAATAATTGAAAGTAAAATGAAATAACTCTCTCTAAAGAAAGTTACGAAACCATCCAAGATACCGGATGATGCATCACGTAAGAACAAGATTGCATCTGAACAAAACAAGTAAGATAATAAACCTGTGGTTCAAGATCGATTACGTAATCTATCAGATAAGGCTGTGAAGAAAGTGACTGCTTCGGAGTATATCTGAGGTGATCTCATTAAAACAACACAGACCACCTAAAACTATACAGGGGGATCCTGTTCCCCCCTGGTTGGGGTGGTGGCTAGTGCGACTCCTGTCGTGGGTGTTTGTGCGGTTCTCGCCTCTGACTAAACTGAGCGGTTCTCGGCGCCTAAACTGAGCGCAGAACCATGCCCGTCGTCGTCCGCTCTTTCCTTGACCTCCAACTCGGAGGCCGGGAACTGCACAGGCGATGATATTCTTATCGAGCATGAAGCTATACGAAGAATGGATAAGAGGAAAAAGGATGGACGAAGGGTAAGTACCGAGATTAACTATCTAAAAAATAAAGGAGTCGATTCTTCTTCAATGGAACATCAATGGATGTTTGTCAAACAGCCTTGAGCTCCAACAATTGGTACATGATGTTGACTCAATTTGTATATATCTGCAAGAAACACATTTCCGCCGAGATGAAAATTTCAGTTAAAGTAGATTTAATATTTATCGGTAAGATCGACTGCCAAATATAAGAGTTAGAGATGAAGTAGCCACGTTACGGTCGAATAGAGCTACCACTGAAGCGGTTGAAATAAAAACAAATCTGCAAGCGGTCGTAATCAGCTGTAGATTATTATTTGCAGCATATACTTTCCAAATTTTTATTTGAAGGAGGATGATACAATGTGATTAATTGTTCAGCAAAGCTTCCACCAACCATACTATTAATTTATGATTTTAATGCATATAATCCTGTTTGGGGGTCGGATTCAGATCCCCGGAAAAGAGAAATGTAAAAGATCCTTTTAAATTCTGATTTTATTATTTTAAATGAGAGCTAAAGAACTTATTTTAATGCAGGAGATGGATCGACGATTCGATTGGTTCGATCGAAAATCGATTGCAAGTGTATTGTATATTCATCCGCTACAAAGTCGCATCTACAAAAGTTAAACGTAAAACATAACAATGGAATCAAATATACCACAGGCACTTTCCGTACACGCCGCCCGGTAGCTAGTTTAAAGTCAAAAACCGGCATAATGTCACTACGTTATAGAAGAAAGATCTTACTATTAAGAAATACCCGAATATTAAAATTAATATTATAATTTAAAAGGATCTTTTACATTTCTCTTTTCCGGGGATCTGAATCCGACCCCCAAACAGGATTATATGCATTAAAATCATAACTTTCCTACCCATATAAACCATAACAATTTTAATAATTTTTTAGCTGCATTATATGAACGTCATATTCAAGACCAGCCGGAATACGATATCGTGACTTAACAACGAAACACGGAATTGCTTTACCGAATACATTAGCAATTTCTACCTTAGCAAGATGGAAATATAATTCCAGAGCTTTTATCTGCTGCTGTAAGCACTAGATTGGATCTCTCTTATGTAAAAATAGAAGAGAAACTAGCACAACAGGAATTTTCATTAATCATCATTAGCTATGAAGAATATACAAAAAATTATAATAATGGTTCTAAAACCGAACATGGTGTTGGAAGCTCTATATACATAAATTGAGAAGCACATTTATGGAAACTGCCCAATATTGACGGTATCTATATGGCGGAGCTCACTGCTATACAGCAAGCTCTTCACTACAGAGAACATTTCTGCGGAGAGAATGCTTATATGTTCCAAATCATTAAGTGCTACCTGCTATTCGGAACAAGAACATTGAGGATGTCCTTATTACAAACATCGTGTCCATTCTGCGTGTATTAAATCGACGGGGAAAGAGATGTTTATTTGTATGCATCTCAGAGCATGCTGGTATCTCAGGAAACGAATGTGCAGATGAAACTACCAGAATGGCAAAAATTTGTGAGAATATGGATATAATCCCTATTATTGTGGCAGACGTTAAAAACTGTCTAACATTATCAGAATCACATAGAGTAATGAATGTAAAAAACTAAATATGAAATTAAATGGAATTAAAATTTCTCAATATAAATGGAAGAGCGATACAAAACTGACTCTCCGAGAACAAGTGGCAGTGATCATACTCATATTGGTTACACACGAATAACAAATTCATACTTGTTAAGCGGCGAAGAAAGGCCAATATGCAGTATTTGCGATAAACATTTATCTTACTAATTACTGTCAAGCACCTACTTGAAGAGTGTACAATATAGGAGAACCTCAGAAAGAGGTATGAACTAAGAAAAAATATTGCTGCTGATTTATAAAATGGCAAAGAAGAAAAGAAGCCTACCTATATGTCACCGGATTACTAAAGAATTTGTCAGCCAGTATGATTTATGTGCGACTCAGAATCCTCAATGCGAAGACATTTACACCCGAACATTGATTTCACAATTTTAATCAACATTGTTAAAACACTTGCTTATTATTTACTGTGTGTTTGAGGTTTTGGATTTTATTTTTCGTATTTTTATGTAAATTTACCTGTAAGTGTTGTGTCTGCATTTTGTTTTAAATGTTTGATGTTATGTTTATTTTTATATTTTTTTAAATAAAATGTAAGGGCCCTTTAGACCCTTACATCTGACGATCCTGCTGGTGAATTAGATCTTTTAAAGAATGTGATGAGGGTTTAGAAGTCGACGCCAACGTATGCAAAAAAAAAAATTATAAATAAAAATAGATTATACTTTTAACAAATGGTTAAATAAATAGTACAATGAAAATTTCAACTACTCATAATGTTAAATATTACATATTATAGGTGACCAAATTTCCCAGCCTTGTGTCACTACATGCATGCTACACAGATTTTTATTTTTTTACATATGGTATACTTAAATTAAAATTTAAATATTAATAATCATCAGAAAACAATATGAGATCAAAAACCACTAATATATAAACCTATATTAGTTTAGATTTACTTGAAAAGTCCAGTAGTGAATGCATTATGTTAATATTTAATTATATTATAACCAAATTACAATAATTATTATTTTTTTGTTTTTTACAGATTGTAAATTTGAAAACTGCAAGTATGGTTTTGCATTTTTAATTATAAATTTATTATACATAATTATATTTACAGCCACTGTAGAAATTGTACGTTATTTAAACATTTTTCACTTACGTGAGCCAAGTAATACCATATTAAGGATTTTATTTATTTCACATTTTTTTCTTATAACACTAACACTGATTTCTCCATTAATTCGAAAAAATTTGAAAACATGTTTATCAACGGCTTTTCTAATTTATTATAAATCAAAGCATCATGCAAAAAATTATGTTCCATACTATTATACTATTGCTCTTTTATTTATATGGTGGATATTATTTTGTATTAGATGCTATGAAATCTGCGGTGTTTACTTTTACACATTTGAATCGCATTATTACATTACAAATTTTCCAATACTGATGATAGAACTAGTGATATATTTATTATCTGTTATTTCTGAACTCGGATTTTTATCAATTAATTATGAATTAATTAAGTTTAACAATAATATACGGTCTTGTACTTTAATGAAACTAATGAAAATTCATGATAATATTGAAATGATGATAGAGTTTATAGAAAATATATCACAGACATTTGGTTATGATTATTTATTATTAATAATTGATTATATATCTAAATGTATAGTTTCAATTATAATAATGATGCTTTGTTTAAAACAAAACTGTTCAGAAATCGGATTAATAAGATCTTCATTAGCACTCAGTTACATTTTGCTTAAATTTTTCTTACTCTGCTTTGGATGTGACCAAGTAAAAAATGAAGTAAGTTAACATTTATTTTTATTTAAAAATTAAATATTATACACATTACCATTAATATCAGCGGGTTGCGCGCGCAGCATACAGTTCCCGCCATAGGATCTCAGTTCATACACACGTATGCTCTCTTACACACAGGCTGTTTAAAACAGTAAGCAATGTTTCGCTCACTGTGTAATTTCAGTACAGTTAGCTGCGTACAGCGCAGCGAAAGCACGGCACGTTTTCGTGGTAACTTGTACACGGTCACGCGAAGTAGGAGAGTTGGGGCCGTAGGAGGGGTGACAAGCAAATAGATACTACCGACAGGCGGTGGGAAAAACCGTCAATATAAATGGTAATGAGTATAGATGCAATTTAGGTATAAGAAAAAATTATTACACTTATTAAAAATTATTATAAAAAATATGGCTCTGGAATATCTTTACAATTTCTCGTGGTAGGGAAGAATATATTAATAGAGACAATCATCCTCAGTAGAAAATATATAAGTGTTATCAATCTAGAACTGATTTATTGGCCTAACCTTTATTTTCATATTAATATGGTTATAGTTTATGATTCATCATAATCCTTTAACACGTTTGCTGCGTTACCATTTACGTTTACCCGTACGAGCATTAACGGTGAGGCGATCTATTCTTCCCTCAATTTTTTTTCTACGCTGAACATATTCTAGGTAGTTAGTAAAAAAGGTAAAATTTACCGTGAATTTGGGGCGTTAACGCACATATAGAAGTGGTATTGTTGGAACTTACACAAGATATACAATTGTTCAGGTCATAACAAAGAGTTCTATAAATCAATGATAGATGGCGTTAGAAAAGGCTAAAGCTTACATGTCTTGTAACACACCACTGGAAATGCGAATACGAAACAGTGAGACCATTAACGCACGAAAATTACCTGCATTTAAAACACCAAAGTAAATTTAACAATAAAAACTCAATGAATATGGTCCCTCTTTTGTTGCATAAATGACTAAATACTTTGAAGTAAGATTTAGTATTCAATAAAATTTAGTTCGGTTTGCCGAAACTACATATTATTAGTCATTGCTACAAGTATTTCAGGTATGATTATTTGTAATTGCAAGTTTATTATAAAACTAGCATTCCCCGGGCTACATGCATATCCCAGTTCAAAAATTGGGAGTAGTTTTTTTAGAGATTGTGAGTGGGCTGATGCACTCAGAGTTATCACTATTTACAACTTACCCAATAAAATAAAATGTTTAGATAAAGAATGTGTTAACCAAAATCCAAATTTTTAACGAAATCAGGATATTGAAGTTGTTCAAGAACTACTTTGCCACCCTGCTTACCAAAGTCCAGGAGTTACATCACCCAAATTTTTGGTATTGCAATTGTTACATATTGTAACTATCTTTCAAATTCAGATGTTCAATTTCAGGTGATAATCTAAAGCCGATTTGAAACCTAACGTACTTCACGAAGGTTGAACTTGATTTTGAGCCGTGCTGAGGAGGCTTTGGCGTAGATTCATGTTGACTACGATCTTAAATTTTAGTAGCCCTAAAGTTCTTCCTGATTGTGACCTTACCAACAAACGCACTAGGAAATTACTAATACTAAATAAGTCGAGTCTAATGCAATTTGTGTACGGCTTATCTCGATTGAACTTCTTAGCTCAGTTTATAAAATCTACAGAATACTACTTTGCTCTCGTAAGGATCAGTTCTCGCGGTCGCCGCAGATTAAATAATATTAACAATAACATAGTAACCTTCTGAAGAAGACGACATTGATATAGACAATGATCGACATAGTAAATATCTATCGATATATACGATATTAGATTTAGCAAAGTAAATTCTATATTAATTATTTATACGTCCTTTTTTAGTTATAAGATTGGTGAGGTTTGAACTGTGATAAAAATTACGACGGTCAAAAGAAAGTTAAATTAAAATTTCTTATACTTATCGCGCTTATCGGAACAATGAAAATGTCGTCTATATTATAGTAGTGAGATTTCGATTAGTTACTTTTAGTGAGGAATCAACTTTTTTTAAATATTTTTGTTCCTGTGCTACAAGAAAAAAATATGAAAATAAAGAATTATTAATAAATAATCTTTTTTTCTCTCAAATTTTTATTAAGTTTAATTATTAGTAACAGAATATTAACCACTAACCATTTTTAAAATATTTATAATATTTTGTCTTATTTTTAAATATTTGTATTCAGGTAAGGAAAACAGATATCCTTTTAGATGAACTGCATGCAAAAACTATATTATACTCAAATGTAACCATTGAGAAAAAGGTATGTGAATCATCATTATCTTTACTAAATTAAAATTTCATTTCAGTAAATCACTGTATATTATTTTATTAATTTTATTAGTACTATTATGGGTTCCGAATAACATATTCCAATAATAACAGTCATCTGTCTGAATTAAAATACACTCAATATGCTGTGTAACTGATGTATTTTTATTTCTCAAATTACAAAATATTTTATATTTAAATTACAAATTACTACTGCTGTTCATATACTTGTTATAATGCAACCACCAAGAAAAATAGTAACTCACTAGTTACTCTTAAGCAACAAGATATACTTAATTTCTTTTACAGAAAAATTTTTCTTTACTTTTGAAGTAGAAATAACTTAGTGGGTTACTTTTTTGCCTTAATGGTACATTTATAAATACAAAGCTTTTTATTTTTAATTTGATCAAACTCATGTAAAATCTGTGATAATTAAAAACAGGAATATTCAGAATTTATACAACATTTATTTTCATCAGTTAACTGGATCATGGGTGGTTATATATTAAATAGCATCTGTTAAACAGTGATTATTTAATACCTAGAACATCTAGTAATTTTTTGGGGATTGAAGTTTGTGAAATAAAATATAAGAATAATAATACCTGAAATCATGTTTAATAAACCACCAGTTCCTATAGCTCACCAAATCTGGCGCAGTTTCATTACATGTATTTGGTTTGTATTGATACTCAATGATCAAAGCAACTGATATGAATTAAAATTGATTAACAAAACAAAAATTAAGTACAGAAATTAATAATTTAATTAAATTTAAAAGGTATAAAATAGCTGAGTTGGCAGGGCTACATACAGAACTATCTACTTCTCTTAAATACAGACCAAAATCAGTCGCCCAGTAAAACTGAAACTGAGTTGCCACCACTCTAATAATATTGAGTCCATTAGCAAATTTTTGAAAAAGAAAATCCAAAATTAGCCATGTAAGTAAACAAAAATTAAGACCAAAGGAATACAAGAAGATATAATGGCAGTTTAAGAGGCTGAATAAAACTTGGAAGCCAAAGTAATTAAAAGATGAACTCCAAAATATTGGCATAAAAATGTTATAATATGAATAAACATATAAAATTATTCACCTGATGACAATTTTGAATCTTACTATGTTATATTACATATTAAACAAAATCTTGACAGGAATGAAATATATTAATAATTTGTTGCATCAGCAGTTGAAGGATGATGTACTCGTAGTTCTTTTGGTTGTAGCATTGGATTACGATAGGCATAGACAAAAATAAGTGAGATAACCAGGGGAGGGGTTTCCCCTTAAGCAGGAGAGATATACAATCTTCCAGATTATATATTATTTAATTAAGAAGTCAATTGTGATTTTGAGCAAAGATTATATTTGTTTTATTTATTTTATCCCTACATATATAAATATTTGACTTTGATCAGTATAAAATAATACATTATATGACAAATTAATCAAATACAATTATAAAAAGGTACTGGAAATTATTGAGCACATATGTACACGTTGATTATGTACACAATTTTATTGCTAAATATTAACTAAGTAAATATTTTCTTTCTTTTATTTACCTGATTGCCCAAAAGGGAGTGTATGTATTTTGGGTGTTTGTATGTATATATGTATGTTTTTCCACAAAACAGATCAACAGCTGAACTGATTTAGATGTATGAACCCCCTTTGGAATCCTTACGTTACCGGGAAGGTCATAGGCTGCATAAATATGTATATATATATATATATATATATATATATATATATATATATATATATATATATATATATATATATATATATATATACATATTTATATATGTATATATAAACATACATATATATATATATATATATATATATATATATATATGTTTAAATAAATTTTTAAAAATTGAAAAATCTATCAGATGAATGAGTCGTTTTTGAATAACTTGCATCTCACGTATGAGATACGAGGTTTCCAAATCGCTCAGAATGAAGCGTTGATATGTGAGTTGTTGAAAAACGACTCATTCATTAGATAGAATTTTTCAATCTATCATTTGGTAGATCAAATGATCAACTTTATTCATGTAACTAATGTTTTTATATGATTGTCCAAAAAAGAGTGAATTTTTATTGTTTATATTTGTATGTATGTACGTTTGTTTCACCGTAGCAGCTCAATGGCTGAACCAATTTAAATGTATAACCACGCATTTGAATCCTTAAATTAGTTTATATAATTAAATATATCTTAAAAATTTTTTAAATATATATATATATATATATATATATATATATATATATATATATATATACAAAATCGTCACCGCACACTCCTCTTCAATTATCTATATTAAGGAGCAATATTTGTCAGCAATGTTACATCTAATGCAAATGTGGTTCTATCCAAATTTAACATTATAGTCCATCTAGTGAATAATTTTTTTAACTGTGATTGTAGAATTTTTAATGCCTTTTAAATAATTATCTTCAGATACAGATGTGTCTTCTTTGAAGAGGGTTACAATGAATGGCTCAAGATTTTGAGGCAAGTCATTAATAAACAATAAAAAAGCAAGGGGGTCTAGAATTCTTTCTTAGGCACTCTGCATTCTACATCTTGAAGACCTAAGTTTTATCTGTAATTTTTATCAAAAAATGAGATTTCAGGTACTTGCTTAGGTTAGGTAATGAATGATTTTAACCAATTAGAAGCAGCTCCTCTGATACCACACTACTAAAGTTTTTCATTTGAACTAAATGAAATGCTCTACTGAAATAGCAAAATTTAAAATTGAAAATGGAATCTTTTTGTTATCAACACAATTTAAAATGTTTTCTAAAAACTGGGAAATGGTTGTGTTCCTAGAGATTTTTTCCTAAAACTGTACTGAGAATTTGTTAATACATTATGGTTTTCAAGAAATGTTAAAAGTTGATTTTCAAAATGTTTTCAAATACTTTAGAAATACATAAAAATATTATATAGATACAATTAAAAACACCTACTGTCCTTATTAGAAACAATGGAAAGAAAAGAAACAAACTGTGTTGTTAATGATTAATTACTGATATCTGTTGGTTATTAAAGATTATACTATTTCATTAGCCTAAAATATACAAATAAGAAAAATTTTTAATTCAAAATAACTTAAACATATGTAACATTTTTAAGATAAACTTATAATTTTAGATTTTAATCATTTTTCAGATACTTCTTATAAAACAAACAATTACATCACATGAAATAGAATTTACAGCACTGGGATTTTTTTCAGTAAATTTATTACTTTTCTTTCAGGTAACCATCTTAAACATAACCTTGTTTAATTTTATGCATAGTTTCCATTTCACAAAAAAACTAAATAATAACACCCAGATAATTGATTCAGAATTTAATAATTAATTATCAATAACAACATAAAAATGTCAGGCTCAGGGCAAAATCAATCGAAAGATGTTTACTAAATCAATAGAAGATGGTTTGTGAAATGTTTCAATAAAATAAATTATTAACTTGTTAAATGCAATATACAATGGCACATACCTAAAAAATAATAGAATATAATAATGTATTCTATATAAATTGATGTAGATTACTTGGATTTACTGCACACATGGGTCTTTTTTCAACTGTAACATGGACCAGAGAATTTTACTAGGGAACAAGATAAGGCACCTTTCTCACTGACATTACTTAAAAACAAATTTCTTTCAAAAGTCAACAGAACCAGCTAATTAATCAATGTTTTAATGATATATGAAGATAACGCATAAAACTGAAACTAGGTACTAAATGTTAATAATAATTACTTCTTCTATGGAAAGAATTTCTAAAACAATTTATTAAATCTAATGTGGGTTGATTAATTTTATAGATTATATTGAATAATTAAAACTGATCAATTTATTTATTACAGTTAGCAGCACTGAGTTTTTCATACACAGTATTTCTTTATGACTCTTTACACATTTTTTTTAAAAAGGTGTAATTTTATAAGAAAAAAATTACAAATATCAAGAAAAGTCAACATAGAAATTACAATTCACTACAAATTCATTCAAAAGGTATAAAATAAATCTAATTTATTATTTTATAATAAATATTAACAAATGCTGATTAATTACTAGTACATAATGCATTTAAAGTGTTACTAATTTTTTAAGAGAAAATTAATAAAAATAGTTGTGCATTAGTATTACCAATTATGTAATGATAACATCCTTCCAATATGTATAATTCAAAGAAAAAATACTTTTCATATAAATAAAGTTATATGATAACTTTGAAATATTTCAGTAATTCACATGTAAGACAGTAACAATATTTACAAGTATTAGAAATTTTTCTTTCTTTTCCTGACTAAAATATAAAAAATAAAAACCACTGAATAAAGTATCTTTTATAAAATACATGATTGTGTATTTATATATTCTAATTTTTTATTCAATATAAAGTTTTAAGTTTTTTCATAAATAAGTTTGTGAAAAATGTCCAATACCTGATTTTATTTATAGATCTAAGTTTTATTTTATTAAAATCATTCTAAAATCAAATAGTTTCTAGCATGACAATTTAACTAGACTATTTGATATAATGTAAAGAGAACATTCCAACTGTTATGTATTACGATACATAGAATGCTAATTTTATTTATACAAAATTTGACATTCAAGAAACTAATTATGTCGTGATTGGACATAGAATTTGTTTTTTTAGTTTATACCATATTCAATTCATATATAAAAAAAAATAATTAAATATTTTATTCTAACTGGTAAATAATTATACATTTTAGATCATGTCAGGAGTGTGTAGGTGTGACGCAATAAGGAAAAAAACAGGACATGTCCCAGAATTTTTCAGGATGCATCAAGAAATATGATAGTGAAACTTTGATCAAAGAAGCATCACAAAATACAAAAAAGGTTTAAATTTAAAAAAGAGGAAGATTAATAATTTTAAAAACAATAAATTCATGAAGTAATAGTACAATAATTATGCAAATATACTAAACAATTAATACTTCCAAGTGTGTTAATGAAAATTATTTGAGCTCATTATTTGTACACAGTTAAATAAAAAAAATAACTTTTTTTTTACCATAATTTAAAATCTCATTAACAAAAGTAAAATTAGTCTGTACATATTTTACAAAAGAAAATTTTTTAAGATTTTTTCATTGTACTAATATATAAAACAAGCATCGTGCTGTTTAAATAAGTATCAATTTATACAGATACTAGCTGACCCGGCAATGCTTTGCTGTTGCTAGATTTGAGAATATATAGATTAAACAAACACAAATGAAAGTTTGATAAAACATTAATAAAAAACTGAAAATTACAGAATACAAAATTTAACCTTTCATTTTTTCCCTCTTTCTCTCTTCCAATATTCCCCCTTCCCTTTTTCCTTTTTCCCTTCTTCCCTTTTTTGCAAAAATATTTATTTTCATGTAAATAATAAGTATTCTGAATATGAGCCAAATCAGACCATAAATACAAGTTTTTTAAATATCTCGACCGCCGCGCCACCTAGCGGGTCCAAACTAATTCAGCACCGTCACAGGTGGTGAACAACAACTAATGAAAGTTTCATCTTAATCCAATGAATGGTATAGGAACGCATTCAGGACAAAGAAACAAACATTCACTGTTATATATACATAAGATTGGATTGAATTTATTACAAATAGTTCCTTTTTGTTCTTCTTCAGCCATGAGTACACATTCATATAAACCATGAAAAACTCATGGATATAATATAATTTTTAACTACTAAATTTACATGATTCATGCCAAACAATGATCTAAATCTACAAGTATTTAAAAATAAAAATGACATTTTTTTGTTTTCATGATGATGGTTGCATTAGTTTTTAATTGATGGATATTTGGATAAATTTATTTTTGGTTAAAATTTTAGTGTGAACGGAAAAACTTAATTTATAAAATACGGTTTTTAGTAACCAAATTAAGGTAACATTTTCAGTAATCACTAATGTACAACCTCCATAAGAGAAAAAAATTACTTGGTCTTAAGAAATAATATTGTGATTATACCTACATTTTTTTTAGGTATAAAATTTTATTAGATTAAAAATTGGCAACATTTTCATGAAAGATTAATACAGTTGCTTTCAAAAGAAAATGCAAAATACAAAAGATTGTATAGTTAACCAAGAAACAGCAAATCTGGGTGCACAAGATAAAATCCACCGATTGTACTAAACTGGATAGGCAGAATCCATAATCACCCATAAAGCACGCATATGACCACTACACACAATAACTTCTGTAAACCACCATGTACGTAAGAGCCACATAAAAAGGATGTTAGTCACTACAAGCAAATTTTATACATATTACATCATAAAACCAAGATCTAAAATTTACAAACACAAAAAAAAGATAACAGTTTCATTAGCAACTCTAATTATGAAGGAGATGTTAATTCATAGCTCTGAAGAATTCAGTAGTTTTCCACCATAACCCAGTCTCTAAATTGCTTATAGCATTAAAATATTATAATAATAATTAAATTTATTATATTTTAAAATATTATATTTTGTTATGTTGTTAATGTAATTAAATGAAGGTATAAATCTAAATATTTTAATAACGGCATTATTTATATAATTATAGTTACATATTTTTTTTTTAATAAATTATTTAAGTTTTTTTTCATACATATCTTGTTATGCTACAGAATTAATATAGCAAGACACTAAATATAATAAATAAATGATTTTGGTACTTTATTCAGATCACAACATAATTACGCATCCTACAGATCATATCAGTCACAATGTTGCAATGGTGCATATAGTATTCCACAGATAACAAAAAGGAAGTGATCCAGCAGGAAGGTTCATATGAAACAGTAGAAAAACCATCATCAGAGCAGGATTACAAAGAACAAACTGAATATGGGTGTTTATAGTTCATAGTATTATATAAAGATAATAACTGTATGAAATAATATTAATGCAGCACAAAGATATCAAGTGAATAAATAAATATAAATTTATTTTATAAAATAACTATTTTAAATGTATAATTAGTAATATTTGATTACATATTTAACATATGAATATGCAACTTTATAAATAGTACATTTTAATAAATTTATTAGATAGAAATTATTCAATAAATTAAGTGTTTAAATAGAAAATATTTAGTAATACAGTAGTTAGTCATGGTATAAATACAATTTGTACTATACAATGTGTTATTTGTATATAATTTGTTATACAATTTGTTTATAATGTATATTAAACTGCATTTAAAAGTGAAAACTCAAAGGTCAAATTAAAGAAAAACATTTTATGATTTTAGCTTGTAGTCTATGAAATTTAATGTAAGCTCCGCAAGTCACACTACACACATCAGTAGGGTAATCCAATTTCTGCAATGCTCTATCAAAAATGTCAGGAATGAGGATTACCTCCATGATCTGTTGTCTCAAGTCATAGATGTAAGGGATAAGTGATATTTTTTTATTAATTGATTTATATAATTTCCAAGAGGTTTCCGGTATTATTATAAAGTTTGATTTGATACCTGCAGGCAACTCCATCCTTTGCTTATGTGATTAATCTACCTACAGCTTATTATGTCCACAGATCACCATCAAAGGATTTGTTGGTTAATTTTAATTCAACAACAGAATTGTGATGAGGAACGTATGAAAGAGCTGTTAAATTAAAATATAACTGATTCAATCCAGGCCTTGAACTACCAACCTTCCACACAAGAGGCTAATACTTTAACCATCTTCACTGATCCAACATATCCCAGAAGTCAGAGTCTAGAGGAGTAAAATCAGAGAACCGTTGAAGTCATTTCTTCCATGCATCTTTGAACTACAGGATACGTCTCAAAGTGAAAATCATGAACACAGTTTGTGTAATACAGAGAAGCGCTACTCAATTTAAGATGATATTATCTCTTATTTGGGGAAATGGAAACAGTTAAACATGTTCAAACATTTGTGAAATATTGTAATAGATTTCACAAAAAACATTTATTTTTAGATCACTTTCACAAAGAATCCATATGGACTTTCAGGGCTAAGTCCTGATGTTATGTTTGTGAATATGCCTAGCATCATGAAAAGTGGCTGTTACCTAAAATTATATTGTGTAAAATATAAAATTTGCTTTCATAGGCAAACAAGACATAGGCAAAGACAAATAAGTTGCTAAAAATCTAATTCACAAAAACAGTTAAACATTTGACATGAAAAAGATAAGTTTTGTTTTTTATCAATGTAAACATCAAAATAAATATGCACATTATTTTTTTCATATTGTTATGTACCCAGCTGCCTGTGGCTGGAGATCATATTCTTGCAGTCTGACACAATACAAAATCAAATGTTCTGTTCTGGAAAATTTACAAGTGTACCCCTGCTTATAACTTAAGATTTAATGTACATAAAAGTAAAGAAAAAGAATAACTGGAAGCATCACAAGTTAATAAGAAAGACAAAATCCCTAACTGGTAAACTCAAATTTTCCAGTTTCCCAAAAATGTAAAAAGCTGAAATTAGTCATAGTTCATCTTAAGGGAATGTTCGCAAAAGTAAGCATACTGGAAACTTGAAATTTAGCAAAGATATCGTCCTTAAGTAATAAGTTACTACTAGAAGGATTTTTTGCTTGTTCATCTCTAAAAGTGAAAAGAGATGCTGATTTCAAAATCAGGAAATCTAGTTAAAATGTTGAGGAATATTTACATTGGTAATAATTATGATAATATTTAGTCTAAGACAGTAGTTATCAACAGTGTATCAACAATGTACTTCAGTGGAGTCAAAGGTAGTGCTAACATTTGATGAAAAAATAACAATTTTTTTCCATTAAACCTCTATAATAATAGTAAGTTGGATCAAGCTTGGATTTTTTAAGTTCCCATACATTATGCAAACCACTAATGATAAGAAATTGGAATTTGGTCAAAAATGTTACTTCAATACTATCTGAAAAAAATAAATAAATTGAAGCTTCCCTTTTAACTACCTGTATAAAAGCAAAACAAGATAAGTATGGATCCCCTATAACACACTGAATATAAATTAAAAATCTGTGGCAAATTGTCAATAATAACATAAAACATATTTTAGAATTTTCTTTTAAAACAATTCTAAGAGGATGAAAATGGGTAAAGATGCTTATCTCTATTTTGTATTCCAAAAGTGATAGAAACAATTAACAAGAGCATCATATAAAGGAAAACATTTCAACACATTCATACATTCACGCATGGATTAGGATTATGATACCATACATTCGTGCATTTTATATACAAATTGCATTTACTGCTCAGGAATTCTGCAAGTAGAATTCCCAAATCAATAATTTTCAAATTCTGACTAATATTCTGACTGTTTATTTTTAAATTTTATGGCTACATACATGAACCAGAGGATTGTATAGTGGGACTATTAAATAACAAAAAAATCTTTTAATGTAAATAAGTTATTACAGTTATATCATTCTTCAAAATATCTATATTTATATCACATGCATAAATTGAGCTGCTGATGTCATCATCTGATTCATTATTTCTTAAAAATTTATCAAGTTCTTGTATACTAATATTTTGTGAATACGAATTTAATTTTAAACACCTGTAACATTAAATACACAATAATTACATTTACATTTTACTATAGTCCAGTGGTTGAACAAAATTTAATTTCACTGATATTTGCACTCTATTTCTTGCTTAATATACATAACTCTTCCTACTCTATATTTTGAACTGCAATTAGCTAAACATTTATAATTATCTATTTTGTATCCAAATAACTCGTCCTCAAAAATCCAAACTACATTGTTTTAATTATCATTTAGACATTTTTATCCACCAATTTAATTTCTACTAGATATAAAGTTTTCTCTCACACTTCTTATATTTTGCATTATTATACTAAATTCTTTCCCTACATCAAATTATAATTTTTTTTTACTGGAGATCCTAATCTAGTTTACTTAATCAGTTATTTTGTTCAAGTGTGATGACTGACTGGCCTTCAGTTTTCCTGACTGAAACTTCACCACCCCTTATCCATAAGTATTTATAACCTTTTTCTTTCTTCATTTTCTTCACTACTGCCAGAATACTGTTAAAGCAAATGACAGGTTCAAATTTCTTCTTTTGCTTTCTGAAGAGGTTTGAAAATCAATTATTTATATAAGGAGTATTCTTATAAAAGAAATATCAAAATATATAACAATGCTTGTTAATAATTTTTTTTATATTTTTTGGCAAAGAAAATAACTTACATAAAGTTTGGACATAATATTATGGTCAAGCAAAAGCTACTTTTATAAGTTCATTGAATTAAGAAATTTGGATCTTAGTCAATATTTTCAAAAAGCCATGATTTTTTCAACTCTGTAATGTACAGAGCAAGGAAATTCTTTCTTCTTGTTGTTAGATTTCCCTTTTAGGTTAGGGATGTATATATATATAATTTGTTAAGATAGTAAAATACTTATTATCTTTAATGCAGATAGCAGCAATTACATTCTCTCTGTATGTGAATTAGCTGCATGGAAGTCCTTCAAAAACATTGTTGGTGGTTTTCTAGGCAACATAAAAGATGAAAACTATGTATTTTTGGTTAATAAGCTGTTGTTAGAAAACTACAAATGTTTAGGATGTAGGATGTCATTAAAAATTAATTTTCTTCACTCCCAGACCTAGACTTTCTTCCAGAAAATTTGGGCTCTGTCAACAATGAGCAATGAAAGCGTTTCCATCAGGATATTCTGACCACGGAGCATCAGTACCAAGAAAGATTGGATCTTGGAATGATGGGTGACTATTGCTGATTTTTGTTTGGGGAAACTGATTAAACATCATACAAATGAAAATGTTAATCAACATATTTTAAAAATTAAAGGTAAGACAATTCCAATGATTTAAACTTATAAAAACTGTTATTTTAAAGACATTTCTAATTGTTTAGACTTTTAGAAACTGTTATTTTAAAATTGTATTAATGTATTTCAATTTATCTGTGTGGGAATAAATAAAAATTTAGTTGATTTAACCAAATTTTAAATGAATAAATATAAATAAATTTTTTTTAAATAATATTTTTATTTTTAAATATAATGATTTCACAGTGATTATGCATTTATTGGTAAATAAATTCTATGCATCTAAATCATTATTGCACAAATTCTGATAACAGTTTTGAAGTCAGCACTCCAAAATTAGTTAAAATCACCGATTATGATTTCAGATACACAAAGAATTTTTTTTTTCTAGTATAATTAAGTTAAATTAACAAAATACATATTAAATACAATCATAACAGTTTAGAGCATATTATAAATGATTAATTCAATTTAGCAACAGTGAATGCTTTATAATCTTCTTAAAAAAAATTGTAACTTTAAATTTCAGGCAATCTATTGATTAGAATAATCAAAAGTAACTTCTATTTTAATATGAAATGTGAAGTAATGGGGGTAATGAACAAATCTTTAGATTTAAGAAGGAATAAAAGGATCAGATCAATTTACCAAATAGTAATTTCAGCTACTGAATTGGTATTTTTTTTACAACCTTGAGATAGGAAAAAAAGAGTCTCTGAACAGTTCCTCAAGTAGAATTGTTGTTCCATTAAACCTGTATTAAAGAAGTGGCTGTGCTTCAGTATTTCAACAAGATTTAATGAAATGTAAAAAAATTGAAACAAATTTTTTTTAAACAGGAAAACAATGAAGTATCCCAATATCTGCGTAATTCTCTTGATATTAATCTAATAAAAAAAATAAAAAAACAATTGTTGTAAAAGAATATAAAAAATTACTTATATGATATGGTAAAAAGTCGTTTAATTCAATAGAACAGATATGGTTTCATAAGACAATTTTTTTTTTTTTAATGCAGAGTATTCTTGTTGAAGCCATGCCAGATAATTTAGAGTAAATAAGTACATATTATCAAATAGGCACTTACAATTTCTGTAAATAGATATTTAACATCTTATTTTAATTAAACAACACTGTGTTTGAATTAATTTGCAAGCATCTTTAGCTTTGAAAACAAGGTTAGTAATTTTCAAAGAAGTGGAAATAAATATTATGAAACTGGTTTTGTTGCAAGCCCATATTCAAATCCTAGTATAGGTAAAATCACTATTATTGGTATTTGAATGTTTACTTTAATGATATAAATCTGCTATTGGGTTTCAATTAATGATACTTGACTGAAGATAGATCTAACATTATCAAGATAAGGTCTAGTAATAAAAACTTAGAAATAAGTGAAAATTGTTACAAACACACTATAAAAAGGGAAAATTAAATACTTTTAAACAAAACCACTTATTATGAATAAAAAAAAATTATTTTACTCAGTAAATATTACACTATACACAACATGTCAGGAATGAGTTAGTGTGTTATTAAATGGATAAACCCACCTTTCCAAGCATCTGCATTCAAAGATCAAGGAAAACCTGTGGTAAAATTTTGGTCAGAATAGCATCACAAAATATACAATTAATTAGAAAAAAAATATATATATAATAATTCAATTAATTAAATTATTTAAATCATGTCTGAGGATGAGATATCCCGGGAAAGTACTTTCATGAAAATTAAAGTAAGATATATCTTATCTCAATAATCTGCACTAGGTGGTTTATTTAATATAATTTATATATATGTAATAAATAAAATAAAATATATTATTACAATCAAATAAATAGAATAACCACAAAATAACTAACAGTTCAAAAGACTTTAATGATTATGGTATTATATAATAAATAAAATGATAAAATTAAAAATCCACAAAGCTGTTTTGAAGAAATGTATCTACTGCAGCACTTCCTGGTGGCTTATAACCATAAAACTAATCTAAGAACCTGCTTTGAGGTGATACCTGTGTAATGCAAAAAAACGCATCAAAATTGGTCCAACCGTTTTCAAAAAAAACACTTCTGCTGCAGTGCCCCCTGGTGGCCTATAACTGTAAAGCATATCTAAGAACCTGCTCTAAAGTGATACCTATGTAATGCAAAAACTGCTTCAAAATTGGTCCAGTAGTTTTTGAGCAAACTAATAACACACACACACACACACACACACACACACACACACACACACACACACACACACACACACATACATACACATACATATATACACATACATATATACACATACATATATACACACACATACATGTATATATACACACACACATACATATATATATATATATATATACACACACACACACACACACACACACACACACAACCTCTTATCGAAAACACAAGTGCCAAAAATTCAGGTTTTCTTATTTTTTAGTTCAAATTGTATTTTTTAAGAACACACTGATAAAATAATATTGTTCTGTAAAAGGAAAATCTTTTAATTTTATTTAAAATAAATTGGTATAAAGATCTTTTAGATGCATTGGTTGTTTATTAAAAATGTAAGATTCTTTCTCATATACTGAGGTATTGTATTAGATCATACAAAAATTACTAAAAAATAAAATAAAAAAAATTAAGTGCAAAAAAAATATAAAGAAAAATAGAAAAAAATAAATTAAATCAAATTTATAAATGTACAAAATAAATTTAATCCTAATACCTGATAAAGTAGAATAATAATATTAAAAAAACCATCAATATACTACTCAATATTGAAAGGTTTACACTGCAATTTTTTACCACTTCATTTAATATTTTATTTGTTTAAAAGAAAATGTTCATAACATTGAGAACACTACAATAGGATACAAGACACAGATAAATACATATATTTATAATATGTGTAACTGTCAGAATAATCAAATACCTAATTAGTAAAAAACACTTTTTATAATGTGCTGAAATGATGTAATAAACTTATTCTAAGTGATCAATCACATATCATAAAAAAGTATATATACAATATTTATATACGTAAATTACTAATGAATAAATAATTTGATTAGTTTTGCCCAACAATTAGCATTTTTCTTTATAAAATTCTACTTAAAACTAATTGTTTGACAATATACAAAATCATTCTATTCAGTACTGAATAATACTAAAATTAGTTAATAAGTTTATTAAATTAATTAACAAATGGAAAATAAAAGTAAAGTATTTATTTTCATATTCTACTTTACAAAACTGTGTGGTATATTACCAATAAAATATATTTATACTGGAAAAATTCAAGAACACTATCAAGGATTTTATAAAGGTAGGAGAATTATTTACTTTAATACATATCACAAGTATTTACTACCTATTTAGAAAACATAGTTAATAAAATAAATACATTACATTTTTCCTACATGATGTGTAAGAATAAGTCAAGACATTTCAGTACACAATGTTTAAAAGTTAATAAAAATTGTTAAAATTTATATATTTTTAAAAAAATTATTTTAAAACAAATGTACTACTTCATCAACTATATATTAATTAATTTGCATTATTATTTCAATAATTTGAGACTTTTATTCTAAAGTGTGTTTAGATTATTAGGGCTGAAAAGAAAACTCAAAAATATTAGGTGAATATATAATTTTAATGTATGTTAATTAAAAAGCAATTCATTGAAAAGCATAATGCAAATGTATACTCACTTTCAAATTAAATGGAAATTCTTTTTTAGAGTCAATTATGCCGTTCCTTCTTCAGTAGAGTTGCCGGTAGCACTGTACTTAAATGAAACCAATTTTTAAAAAATTAAGAAACTCTTTAATCAGATAATATACTGCACTTTATTAAGCTGGGTTTTTTTATTTATATGTTATAAAAATTTACTAAGTTTGTAAATCTCATATTATAAAAGTGCGTGATGAGATATAAGTTTTTATGACTTATATGTTATGATTCATATCTTTGCATATACATTCATTTAAATTATATTAAAATAAACCATCTAGTACAGAATATTGAGATAAGACATATCTTATTTAATTTTTCCATGAAAGTATTTTTGCACGATCCTGCAACCCCAGTCATCAAACTGACTGCCATTGAAATAATTACATTATTGCAAAATAAAAATTTTAAAATAAAAATACTAAAATAATGAAAATTGTGTATTAATTTATACAAGTGATGTAATCTGTTGTCGTTTTTATAAGGCCATACCAGTGTAAAAACTGTAAACCATAAAACCTGTAAACTCATAAACCATCAGACAGTGTTTGAAGGAGACGGTCTTATAAAAACTGCAACAGATTGCACACTTAGTATTTTTATTTTTAAATTTTTGTTATGAAAAAACAGAATTATTTCAATAATGACTGAGGGTGTGGGATCCTGCGAAAGTACTTTATGGAAAAATAAAGGTAAGATATGTCTCATCTCAATATTCTGTACTAGGTGATTTATTTTAATATTATTTAACACTACACAGGAATAATATGAATTTTAAAAAGATTAATTTCAGTAAAATAATGTATGTGTATTCCTGTTCTACCAGGAGATATGCAAAATTGAATTCTGTTGTTCTATACACAGGATTCACTAGCTGGTAGTATTATAGTATTTAAATACTGGAATAAACTGTTTACCATTTGCTGATAATAGATCATTTCCTCAGAAAGCATTTGTTTATCAATACTGAAAATACTACAATATTAAAGTGCAGAATAAAAGGGTCATCTGAAACTGTCAAATCTTGTGTTAAAATGACATATGGCATTCACTGGTGTAAACTAAAACATCCTGCAGCCTGCATCCAATGCATTGAGAAAAATATTAAACTGAAACTGTTATTTTAAATACAACAAATAAGCAGTTTAGCAATGTATTGGAAAAATGAGTCATGACCGCATTAACAGATTAATAATTCAACCTTTTTTTAAAACAGTTTGTACAACAGTTATTTTTTTCAACAAACAGTTCATTTTTGTTTGGCAGATAAAACACAACTGTCCACCTCTAATGTAAACAAGATCATCCAAAATCAATTAATCTTAAATGTATCTAAATTAAAATAAATACCTTACTTCACAAAATCCTTTTTCTGTTTTTATATTCTCTTAATTAAATAATAATTTCCTTTTCCCTCAACTGTAAGAAAAATGTAAAAACATCAAAATAATAATATAATGAAAAAATATTTTCCAAAGTATTATGATATTACCATATTCTTTTAATAATTATTTTTAAGATTCTGATATATTGCTAAAATTACTGTTTTAATTCATCCTTTTTTTCAGAAAGAAAATTTATAATAAGTAAACTGGGAATTTTTATAAATTTATTACAAATAGCTTTCTTAATATCAGGAATTAGTTATGCTTTACAAGCAGAACAGATTGAAAAAGTCAAACACAAAATTCATATAGCAGTGCAATGCTTATATTTAATAATGCCAGTGTGTTTATTAATATCAGCAAATTATAAATCAAGAAAACAAAATCTTCAGTTGGTAAATACAGCATATAAATTATATACAAGAAAAAATTTATATAATAAAATCAATAAAAAATTTAAAATGTTAATAATGGTACCAGTCCTAATTAATACTAGTACTATGATACGAGCTGTAATAACATACAGTTTTCTTAATGAAATACTATTGACAGGATTATTTTATATTTCAGCATTTATAACAATGTCAGTTGAATTAATATTAATAATATTTATCATAATTGCAGAACTTAGTATAAAAGAATTAAATAACAAATTAATGACACTGAAAAATAAATTATACATTTCTAATGATTTATATAAAAATATAAAAGACTATAATGAAATAATGTGTTTTATACAAGAAATTTCAACTGTATTTGGCTTTGATATTTTAATAACAGTAACAGACTATTTTGTGCGTTCATGTGTTTACATAATTACTTTAATGTACAGCCTTAAAGAACATCAAATCATACGAACTATATTTATTTCTATTTCTACAATAATCATTTTTTACAGATTAACACTACTTTGTTACCGATGCCAACAAATCAAAAATCATGTAAGTATTCATATTCATAAATACATTATTTTAAATAAACTTATTTTTTCCCATCGAAAACAATTGATAGATTTGATATAGCAATCTATTCCTGTTTTGTATTTATCTGGTTTATTGTTTTCAGTTACATGAAAAGTAACAAAATGTAACTTTATCCAGAAATAAGGAATTTTTGTACAAAACATTCATACATAAACAACCACAATAAATTTAATTTTGACTAGTTTCCTTTTGTATTAACGTTACGTCAACCAAGTTTTATTAAATAAGTTTATTTTCACTATTTATGTGTATATAAATGCCAAGCGTGACTAGTATTAATTTTGTTTTTGGTTGATGAATTACATAGAAGCTTACAAAGAACCTTGAACATGAATGTGGAATATGGAATTTTTGTAGCATATGAAAAATGCCATGCCCGACTGGGATTTGAACACAGGACCTCCAGATAAAAGTTCAAGATGCTACCACCCTGCTACATAGGTTGGCTTCTATATAATCTTCAGAACCTTCTATATAAAAGGCTTTCCCACAGAGATTATTGAAATTATAATAGTCATTTTTTTTTAATCTTCATTTTTGATTTTACTAGTTATTTATTTTTTAGTTACATATATGTACGTATGTATGTGTAACTTTGGTCAAAATTAAGAACAAAACATAACTGCAAAGTAAATAACTAGTAAAATCAAAAAGGAAAATGAAGAGAAATATGACTAAAAATAAATGAAACAGAAATATTTTTAAACAATCTCATTGTTTAAAAAAAGATAAAAATGATGATTGAAGATGACGAGATAACGATTCTAACAATCTCCATGGAAGTGTAAAGTGGTAGCATCTTGGCTTTTTATATAGAAGCCTTTCTGGAAATTAATACCTTGGCATTTTTAATGTACAACCACAATTTCAGTAGCAATAACCTCCATTGTAAAGAGCTAGTATCTTGGCCTTTTCTACAGAAAGTTCTAGAAATTAATACCAGGCTTGGCATTTTTTTTTTGCTCTAAAATGTTTATTTCTCATTATCAGTAACTGGAATTAGATCTAGAACTTTCAGTTACTGGAAACAACTAGCAAGAGTTGATATTTTGCAAAGTAAACCTCACAAAAGTACAAATAAAAGAACTCCACTTTTATTATCTCCTCTCTTATTCTCACAGCAAAGAATAAAATTCATTTTTGGCATTTCCAGAATATGAATATTGAGAATGTTCAATAAATAATCAACTCAAATAATTTAGTGTTTAATGATTTTGTTTCTAGTTGATACCCAAGAAGTTAAAACTTATATTTTAAATATTGAATTAAATATTTATATTATATTTATAAATAATATTTTTAATATAATTCATTTATATAATATTTATATTCAGTTATTGATGAAATTTATTTTTCTATTTTAAAAGCTGTTATAGATCCTATTACTGTCCATTAAAACAAAATTAATGAATTTTTTACTAATGGATTATTTCTTACTTCTTAAAAAATCTAAAATCTAAAATTTGAAAATTCTAAATAACAAAAAATTTAAATATTCTACAAGAAAAGAATTGTACAATAATAATTGTACATCTAATTTATTGTAATTAGAGGTAGAAAATACATTCAAGCACTGTATAAAGTTTTTTTATTTAAAAATGCACTTAAATTAAAATTCTTGTTTTTGTAATATTTATTTATTGAATTATTAGTACTAATTACGTAATGATGAATTATAACTAATAAAACATGTAAATGGTATTAAATTGAACATGCATAAATAAAGGTATAATGATAATTACTATTATTGTTGTCCTATTAGATGGGTGTAAATGTTTTCAGGTTCAGTAGTAATGCAGTCTCAACCTTCTCCATCCACAAGCTTTTATTTTTATTGTACAACTATATTTACATGAATCTACTAACTCCAAAGTTAATACTTTAGTAATGTATGACTATGATACTCTGTTACTTGGGTGTAAAATTTTTAATTTATCCTTTAATCTTTTATCTATGTATCACTTTCATTCCTCTAAAAATATAGTTTTATAAATGAAATAGATCATTTTTTCAGTCTGTACACTATACTGAGAATCTAATTATTGTGGGTAACATGAACACTAATTAATTAGAAGAATCAAATGTAAATAATTTAATAAAACAGTCAAGTTTTAGGTTAGGGAATTGCTGAAAACTGTAGAACAGGTATCAATCATATTCTTTTTACATTTAAAAAAAAACAGTTTGTAGAGATAATTCCAGAAGAATTCCATTGGGTAATCATATATCATAGTATGACGGTTACTGCTATATCAGTTGAGAAGCTCTATAAAGACCTTAGCGTCTAAACATTTATTGATTACGACGAACTCAACAGTGCTTTATCAGATACTGAGTAATTATTATTTATTTTCAATTTGATTCTTCTCTTTCCTATCTTTTTAAATCCTCTTAACAAACATATTTCTAATTTTACACATATTAAACAAAAAAAGCAAAATAATAAACATCTTAAACCTTGGATAAAAGGATATTTATGTAAAAACCCTTTACTTTATTAAAAAAGAAGTTCAAAATTACTAGTTGAAATCAGATTTCAAATCCTTAAAATGTAACTTACAAATTGATATAAAAAATAAAATAAAAATGTTATCATAACACTTTCCAAAAATGTGAAGCAAATGACATGGCTGATTGGAAAGTAATTAATAATCTGCTTAGCAAAAATTTTAAATTAATAAATTATTAATTAATGATGAAGTTCTTACTGATAAAATTAACTGCAAATGTGTTTAATGACTAAATTTTTAATATAATTAACAATTTAAGACTTTTAATAAGACTCTAGGAATGTGGACAACAAGAAATGTTTTCTTAGTAAAAATGAAACCTGTTATATTATGCAACCTGTTACAAGTCTCATTGTTGCAAAAATTACTAAATCTTTAAAGGAAAATAAACACTGAAGCAGATAACATCAACTCTGATTTATTTAAAAAGTGCTTATTAATATTAAGAAACTTTTAACACACATAATTAATTTACATATTGAACTTGTAAGTAATCAGATGACTTCAAAAATGCTCTTGTCTTATTATTACACAAAAGGGTTTACAACATAAAATATCAAGTTATAAGTCAATATCTTAGTATCAATCTTTTATAATTTTTTTTTAAATAATTAAATTTCAACTCCTTATGTTTCTAAATAAAAAATATTTTTTTAATTAAAAATTTATATAGTTTTTAGAGAACTAGAAAATGTGGAATATCATTTCTCTGCTTTATCATTTTGAAGATTTGTCATTTCAGTAAAGATTTTCTTAAAAATGATTTTAATTTCTGAAAATAAAAATTTCATAAACTTCTCTCTTGAGTAAATCCAAGATACATTCAACTCAATAGGTGGCTACCATGTACTTTTTTACAGAGTTTATGTCAGCATGTTTCCTTTACCTATAGAAACTTCAGAAAAATATTAATATTTTAATATTATTAAAATAATAGATGAATAATTTTCAAGGAAAAATTCACACAAATAACTTGAGGAAAAGATTAAATGAAATCTTGAGTTTTATATAACAGTTTTTTTTTCATTCTCTTTTTGACCTAAAGAGATGCATAAATAGAAAGCTACATTTTTTATTGACACAGAGTAAGCTATATTATATATTAAATTGTTTGGAAAGCAGGTTATGAATTGAACAATACAATTCCTGTTACTAATCACACAACAAAAAATTATTGGAATAACAGGAAAAAATTTTGAAATTCAAATTTTTCAACGCCAATTTTTCTCATTACTACTTTTTTTTTTTTGTAAACATTTTATAAAAGAAGTGGACACAAAGTAGTAAGTTTTATTGACAGAAACTGCAATCTAGTTAAAATCTCCAAATGCTTAAATCAAACTTTTAATAAATTTTACTCTTACTTTACTCCAATAACAAATTACCTAAGTTTTATAAAACATCTTGCAAACATTAAAATACTCAGAAAAAAACTGAAAAATTGGTTAATAGCCTTATACAATATAAATATTAATAAATTTTTAAGTATCATTATATTTAGTACTACAAACTTCTTTTGGGTTATTATCCATAACTTTACAGTATTTAAGTATGGAATTTACACTGGAGAATATTTTAATATTATTTTACTTAATTCTGCTCTACTGTAAATGATTAATTGTTAAACTTTATTTTTTATTTTAACTGCAAAATATCCATTACCTCAATAAACATATTACATTTAAGAGTTGTTGTAACCTTGTCAGAGACTGCACTTGAAAAGGTATACTATACTATATTTCACCTACTTAATTTTAAAGGTTATAACATACATTACAAGCTAAAGAAATTATCTAATATCATTTGCACATTTTTAATTTATACTAAGCTATTTGTAATTAATAAGATTTATTATATATTTTAAATGTAATGGCTGAAGATAGAACAAATCTCGATTAAAGTATTACTTTTTTTTAAGTTTTCAGACATTATTTTGTGTTAGCAATAATTTGATCTCTAGCAATACCATAATTTTACATACAAGTATGATTATACACATGTTTGAATAAACATAAGATTATAATGACATTTAAAATTTCTGCAAAGGTCTTTAATAATTATTTATTTTAAGTTTTTTAAAAGTTTACATTTTCTTAGATTTATTGAGAGGAAATGAACTTAAAAAAATTCCTTTCCAGAACATCTACAGATATCATATCAAGATATATTTATAAAAAATGTACTGAATAAAAAATTATTTCTATAATTTTAGAAATGTTTTAAAATTAATATCTTGATAAGACTACAAAATCTCTATCTTCCCTTTTACTGTTTATATCTTTTCCATTGTAAAAGGTAATAAAATATGTCAAAAGTTTTTTTTTCTGATTCAGATCTTTTTTGGGAGGATTAACAGGTCAACTTTACTTGATGGGCAACTCAGCTGTTTTACCTACTGTGCAACTCTTTTGGTAAACAGTCTCTGATTCAGTTTACTGATAATTTCTTCCAGATACCAAGGACAAACTGGCTCTTCAGGTACCACCTTCCTCAGTATGGATCATCTACAAAACCAAAAATAGGGAAAAAGAAATCAAGGGTGATGAAATTTTGTGGGTTATAAGAATGGATGATCAATTATCATCAGAATAGATTAGATTAATTTCAATCTTCCCCAGAAATGATTCTTCACATTTTCATTTGAAACACTATAAACCCAAGCTAATTTTCAGGATTATCTGAAAGATGGTTAAATAATAATACTACATAATTTATATTTATTACATGGTTTATATGGTTAGTAGTATCAATTAAATTGTAACTAGTGTAAATGGCCAGGTAAACCTAAATAACTACATAGAAAATACAATAATTAAATATTAAAAAAAATTGTCATATATTTTAATTATACACCATAATTTTTTGAATCTAATAAATAAAATTTTTTTTAGGTCAGTCATACAGAAAAGTATGTTGACGATATACTTGTAAATATGATAATTCATCATAACCATAGCTTGAGACTAAAGGTAAGAATATTTAAAGAAATAAAAGTAACCAATAACTATAATGACACAATTTAACAGATTTCATTCACATAACATTTTAATACGAGTGTGTGGATTGAAAAAGTGACTGCAATACTTTAATTAAAATCTTGTTAAAATTTATGAGAAACCTATTTCCATGTTTTTTCTTAAGATAAAAAATATAACCTCATTAATTTTTTACAGCTGGAAATTTTGAAAATAAATATAAAAATAACAGATGTTGAAATTTCTGCATGTGGATTTTTTAAGTTAAATTTATCCTTGTGCTGTTCGGTAAGTAATACTGTTTTTAAATTATAAAATACTTATCAAGACTATTATTTAAGCTAATGAAAAACAGTATTTAAAGAAAAATAATTCTAGATTAAAAAGAACATTCTGCTGTTTAAACCCTGGTTAAGACATTAAACTGCCCTAAACTACACGGTTGAGTAGAAGGTCCTTTCTAATTACCTGCTCTTTTCTTTGTCATTGATCTCATTATTGGTTTCATAGGTATAGCTTAATCTTGCTACATTCTCCATGTTCATGATGAGGATGCTGAGACCGACGAGCCAGAGGATTGTTTATATTCAATAGGGAGCTGCCAGTGGATCAACTTGGGACTGTTTTCTCTCCGTTGGTAGCACAATAAACTTAACTAACTAATTAGCTAAAGCATCCTAAAAAATATTACAAGTTGACAGTTCTACAACATCTGGAATGTCACAGAAAATGGCAGCTTGATCTTGGTAATTGAAGGGGGTATAAAACAAGATAAAATATATCAATGCCTGAAGAGTCAACTTTATTTTATAGATAATTAAGACATTCCATTAATTTGAAACTTGAGTATGGGAATATGAAATTGAAATTTCATGGTGTACGCATATGAAAAATCTCAAGACAGACCAGTAGTAAACTGATTTATGTACATCACCAAAGTTCAATAACATTAACTGCAATGTCACTGCTTACGATGACTAATGATCACAGCAAAATTTTATAATAAATAGATTTAAACAACAAAATAAAAAAATAATTATAGTAGTTATTTAGACAAACAATAAAATATTGAACTAAAAACTAATAAGACATCAAAGATTAAGGACAATGAATATAAACGAGGAAATTCAACTGGTTTGCAAAGGAAATTAAATCCACAAAAAAGGAAAAGAGCAATTTTCCAACTGAATAACTAAACAGAAAATTTAAATATTACCTCCAAATAATACTATAAAATATATAATAATAATAATAAAAAAATATATATATATATAAAACAATTTTATAATATATTCCAATAATGTAGGAAAATTCAATCAATTTTTGTTTTAATAGTCAAGAGGTTGAATGACTCACAATGTATTAAAAAATGTTTACATAAGTCCATTATTTGGTTATAACAGTATGAGTGTTAAGTAGTAAGCTTCTGTACAAATCAGTCTTTCTGTACTCACTCCCACAAAAATTTAGCGCAGTATTTCTCAAGGGGCATGAGCATATCAAAAAGAAAATATTAGTAAAAGAATTTATTAATTTACTGAAAGGAAAGCAAAACAAAATACATTATGACATAACAAATAATAAAATACATATTTACACTGATATAATACACTTATAAATAGTATTATATGAATACTGCGCAATGAATTTAATAATTAACTTATCAATACTAAATTAAAGAAAGTTTAATAATTATTAGCAACTTCCTTGAGTCTGTCTTGCAAAGCAAAGTTTTTTGAAGGAAGATTTAATATTAGAAAAAGAACTTTGAGTTCTTTTTCTACATTTAACTGAGATCTATATTTTGTCTTCAAAGCAGCTACTACAGAAAATCCGGTTTCACAAAGATAGGATGTTGAAAATAGTAATAGTATACGAAATGCTTTTGTTTTCAGTGCAGAAAATTCATCATCCACTCCTGCCCAAAATTCAAAGAATGGTTTATTACTAAATTGTCTTTTGATTTCGCCACTTGCCGTGAAGTCTATGAAGATTTCTTCTTCGGCAGTTGAGAGCCCTTCAGGAATATTTTGAAATGGATCCCTAACCCACTCGTAAATTGCTACCAAGTTGTCGTCAGCAAGAAGATATTTTTTTTAATTCTTTGCCAGCATGGCTAAATGATTTTCAGTGGTTACAGAAACAACTTTCAAGTGTTTTTCTTCAGCCTTGTAAGTTTTAGCACATTCATCCACATTTGCAAATATTTCTAGGTTTTTTTGTTTTAAATTTCTGCTCCACAATCCAGTTTTCTACTAAAAGCATTGACTTTATCACTCGTATCCAACATATGTGTATTCGCTCCTTGGAGTTGAAGATACAAGGTATTTAATTTCTCGAAGAGGTTGACCAAGTAGTTCAATTGCATCACAAATAAACCATCTTGAAACTTCTTGGCTTCCAGTTTGTTTTCCTCTTCTCAAAAAATGGCGATTTCATCTCTTAATTCATAAACACATTGTAAAAATTTTCCTAATTATAACCATATTGCCTTGCAATAAAATAGTAATGCTGAATTTACTGCACCCATGTCTTTACAAAGTGCAGAAAAGATTCTTGATTTTAGGGGTCTCATTTTTATATAATTTACTGTGGTTACAATCATTGTTAGCATAATATTCAGACCATGACTCACTTCTTTAGAAGCCAGAGCTTTTGTGTTGATCATGCAATGTGTTGAAGATACACTGTGAAGATATTTGTTTCATGTGCTTGTATACTTTGGAATCTTCCAGAGATTGAATGGCACCATCGATGCATATTCCGATGCAATTTTTCCAGTTTGTTTGCCACATTTATAAAATCATTTAAGATAGCAAATAATGTGAGTGCTGTTGCTTTAAGTTCTATTGGTTTGCAGAAAAGTAGTTCTTCTACTGCTGATATACCATCACAAAATCAAACATAGGAAATAAAATGAGCATCTTTATTGCTATATGTTGCCTTATCAAGCTGAACTGAAAACAATTTGTCATGTAACTTCCTAAAAAGCTGATGGTGTACATCTTCAACTATACCACCACCAATTTGACGGGCAACAATATCTTTTGATAGGTGTATGGACTGCAGTTGTTTGGAAAAATTATCTCCAAACATAGTTTCTAAAATTTCAATTGCAGGTGGCAAAATAAGCTCTTCACCAATGTGTGAGGCTTTTTACATCTGGCTATTTTATATGAAAATTTGTAAGAGGCATTAAAGCTTTTTTGATCGCAGACAAAGTTTTTAAAAATGATATTTGCTTTTCATGTGATTTAATTGTAATTCCAAGAATTCTCAAGGTTTGTTAACATACTCACTATGAAGCGTTTACAAATGCCATTTAAGTTTATTAGGTTCCATGCTGTCTCCAGCCGAAACTTTTGAGCAAATGACGCACAGAGTTCTTGCTTCTTCATTTACTTCAGCAATGTTAAACCAAACATTTAAGTATTCTGAGAATATTTTACTTGTTGATGCTTCACTATTGTCAAATGCTTGCTTACGCCCACTTAAAAATTTATCCATGATTCTGTATAAATCTACTGCCGTGAATATCTAATACCTTGAATTGCAATTAACATGGAAATTAGAAAATACACATTTACGGTAAATTTGATAGTGATAGAAGGATCGACTTGACTGAGACTGGATGGAATTGAATGAGGTGCAGCACTTACACAAGTTTACGCAGACATTCAAGAATGTTCTAGACAAACTGGAACTTCTTGCGAAGCCGCAAGAATATCAGTTATGGTGACGTAAGACAAAAAACAGTAGGCAGTCATAATCAATTCTAGTTATGTCAATGCAGCGGACCGGTGTTGTTAAACGTCAATAAATTTACTTATTCTTGGTAACTTATAAGGTTTGTAATTAAGGTCGTAGTGTAGCTTTAGCGTCAAAATACATTATTATTGTGTACATTGTTATTGTATGAGGGAAGGCGCGATGAAAATTATGATTGAAAATTGGGTTGCAAATACTGAAAGGTAGAGAATAGGTAGAGAGTATGCCTTAGCATACATATTTTATGTATATACAAATAGTTCAAAGATTTTTTTAACAATATTTTTTTTAAAAATTAGATCTAATTTCCTGTAAAAGGTCTCAGATTGAAAAATTATATCAGATTCCATTAGCAAGATGCTAAGATTAATAAATAAAACAATAAACAAAATAAAAAGTCTAAATAATATTGTAAATGTATTTAATTACTGACCTAAACAGCCAAAACAGTTTTCATTTTATAGCTGAAAATTTTGACGTAAATCTTTGGAATTGCGATGTGGATCACTCACACTTACTCACTGAAAGGTGATTAAACTAATGATCACTTAAATAATATGAATATTATTGATGCATAAACGACTCTGTATATTAAAAAATTAAACATACTTTTAATTTGACCACAAAATTTCCGTAAAATATACAAATTTAGTTTATTTTACAACCTTAAATAAAATAAATAACTTACTCTGACAAATAGCCAGGTTCACGGTCTTCATCTTCTCACGGAGATTTATGATAAAACGGTTCATTATTTCTTCTCGTAGCTCTTCTTTGACAAAACCGTCTTCCTGAAGTTTTTCAGCATGACTAAAGCACCTAACACAGTCGTCAGTGGTTATACGTTCAATGGCATCATTCAGCAACACTTTAACATTTCTGATTTTAAAAGTATTATTTCTATCAGCAACATCTCTTTTAATCTGGGCCCACAGAAGTTTGGAGTTCATGTTAGTAGGACACCGATGGGAATGTTGCTTGTGGCATTCGCATCGGTGGCATCCTGACTGAGAGTTGACTAAAAGATGTCATTGCCGAGGTACTGAAGATGACCTCCGGTAAAGTCCATAAGGGCTAGGTAAGGAGGGGGTAGCGTGGCGACCGAAGCCGTCACATATATAGGGTGCCTTCCCCTAAGGGGTCAGGATGGGCCCACATAAGTTCAATTGGGTTAAATTGACAATGGTATGGTGGAAGGCGTATCAATTCGTGATCCATAGTAGCCGCTAACTCGTCAACCTCGTAAATTTTGTATTTTCTACTATATTGTTGAACAGTATTTAGAAGATCAAGCGTAGTGACTGAAGAACCAGGGTCAATGTTTTTCTCTTTTAACCATTTCCTTACGTCAGATTTCTTTGTGTTCCTAGTCGGCACCTTTCCTTATAGCTAGAATGGTAACTTGTGTTATCCAAGACAATGACGCATTCTTCTTGTAATCCACAAAGCAAATTCGTGAACCAATCGGTAAAAACCTCTGCATTAATTTCATCATAAAAATCACCAGATTTCTTCGATTGAAACAATAGTTTTGCATTATTTAATAAAACTATACTTGGCCGATCCAGCATGACACAAAATTAAATGGAAATCTTTAAATATAGGAATCTTCAAGCCGCCTGTACTTGACGAAATTTGCCAAATATAATCTTTCGAGTGGTTTTGATTTACTCAAGTTTCATCTAAATACACAAAGGACGTGGATTTTCTTCGTTTCGAATATTATGCTTTTTTGATGGAATGCTTCCCGTAATAAAACAATGCCTTACCTTTCCGTTAAAAACGTTTTACCATCGTTAAATTTTTTGGATGAAAATCCAAGATCTTAACAATTCCCACAAAGACATCACGCTACCATTGTAATTAATTTTCTCTTACAACGTGTTTTATTTTATGTGAGTTTTACTTGGGAGAAGGATACTCCACACGGTTACGGAACTCGAGGACGGTTCTACGGATCACATTCTTATCAAAATTATTCAAATCTGTCATGGGATTATTATGTGGTCGTTTTTCTTTGGAAAAGAAAAAGAATTTACACTTGTTTTGTTTTCGGCTTTCTGTTTGTAGCGCTCTTATTACCCTCTACAGTAATTCGTTCAACAGTTCTGAGAGAAACACAACAAGCATCTGCTGTAGCTTGTTAAGCGTTGGAAAAATACTCACGAAAAACATCACTGGAAGTTTTTAAATGTTGAAAATAACAATAAACATTATACACAATGTTCTTATTCTGACTTCGTAAATAATGTGAGACACAGACATTTTTAATAATAGACGACACACACAAGAAAACACTCCCACAATTACAGTTATAAAGACGCGTACACTACACAACGAAAGTACAGCACTGTTTTCGCGGCAACTTGTACACGGTCACGCGGCGTAGGAGAGTTGGATCACAGTGGTGGTGACAAAACAAGTAGATACTACCGACAGGCGGTGGGGAAAACCGCCAATATAAATGGTAATGAGTACAGTCAATTTATTCAAGTATACAGAGTGTTTATAAAAACTGTTTCAAGAATTCAGAGGATAGTCCCCCCACATCAAAATAAAGAAAAAACTTTATATCACCATACTTTCGGAAACATCTCGCTATTTTATACTTTTAACATACAAATTTATTTCTCAGGAATGGTTAACTGTATCTAGCTAAAATTTTGCATGGTACTAGGGTACTTATAGGTTTACTTGTATAAAAGTAATGAACCTGATCTCTCAATCCATTTCAAAATGGCAGCCATGTAAACTTTTTAATTGTTAATATCTTTGCAACTACTGGTTTATTTAAATTCCATATCATAAAAAAAAAATATTAAGCGTTTTATGATAAAGAAAATTACATCTTATTTATTCATAAATAACAAAGTTATGGAAAAAGTTCTTGAAGCGAGTCACTCTAGATTAAACAACCAGTTTTCATTTCCTCTAGAATAAAATTAAATAATTTGACACAATCTCAACTGGAATAATTTTATTAATGTTATCATGTAATAAATTATAACAATTTAATAATATTTAAAGTATTATAATAAAATAAAATATTATTGCCAAGAATTTTTGCCATCTTTGTTATTCATGAACAGATTTAAATAAATAACTGTCACTTTCTTTGTTATAAAACGCTTAACATTTTTTGTAATAACAAAACATTTAAATAAACCACCAATTGCAAAGATATTAACAATTAAAAAGCTGCCATTTCAAAATGGTTTGAAAGATCAGATTCATTATATTTAAAAAGTAAACCTCCATGTATCCTAACAGTATATGAAATTTCACCTTGACCATTACTATTAACCATTCCTGGGAAATAAATTTTTATGTTAAAAATATAAAATTGTGGGTAGCTGTTAAATTAACCATTTCTGAACATGTTGATATAAAGCTTTTCCTTCATTCCAATATAGGGGATATCCCCTGAATTCTTGAAATGGTTTTTATAAACATTCTATATAATTAAATAATATTAAATTAAGTTCAATGTACAATGTATAGGGTTTAATGCACTTGCAAACATTAATTTGGGAAGTTTATGGCAAATAAACTTAAAACATTTAACAATATAAATAACATTAACATTCCTACAATTTAAATATTTATAAAAACTTTATCTACCGGTACTATAATACTAAAAATTCGCAGTCAAATATATTTTCCTTTTTTGGGAAGATGGTAATTTTATTGAGTGTAAGGCTCACCTTGATGCAGTGAACAAACAGAGTATCATCTAGATACACTTTCTTATTTTGAGATTACTACAAATCTTTTCCACAAAAACTGGTTATTATTATTGAGGATGAAAATCACTGGAAGAATGAATGAATGAAGTACAAACACAAATTTCAAACTAGTATTCAAAATGAACTGTAGGATGTGGTCCTATATAAATTTTTCATCCTCAAAAAAAAAAAAGAAAAGAAGTTCAAAAAAAATTTCTTTAGATGTCTGTTAAGTTAAGACTGTAATAGTGTTTCATAAAAAAAACTAACATTATTTTTCAAGGCAATAATATTTTATATATATAATCTCACACACTACAAAATTCAACCCTCATATGAAAAAAAACATAATTGCACACCATCCTATAGTTACTTCATCAATTTATAATTCTTACTAAATTATGATTATGTCATGTTGACATATCAGTGGAAGTAATAAATAAAATATTACAAGGCTAGGGTGAGGAAAACTACACGATTTCTCATGACATATTTTTCCAAAGCAGGAATTATTAGAACACCTTCACGAACATTAAATAATATTTTTAACGATTGATGAAATACAATATTTCAAGCCTAATTAAGGATCAAATTTGAAGTAATAATAATTAAAATTTATTTTAATAATTTCTATTAACACTTTAACAATTATTTTAATTAAATTTCTATAAAAAATTTTTATTTTATTTCATAATTCTGATGCATGCAGTTTATTGTTATAAAGTGGTATAAAATAAAACATTTTTAAAACCCATTAACACTTTTTTTAATACCACACTCAATTAGTTTCAAACAGTTTTTATTATCTTTTACAGAGTCCCCTGGTCACTTTGATGAAAGATAAAAAAGTAAAAGTTCTTTAACTAACACATTATTAAAAGTCCAATTGAAAAATTTCTGGATTTCTGTCCTGTACTTCAAACCATGGCAGATGCAACAAGAACAAGTTTTCATGAAACTTGTTGGACATCATCCCAGCACAATCATTATTCAGCTCTAAACATACAAAACAGTACTTAGATTTAATCCTGACCTTAAAATTTTTGAAGCTATCCATGAAATGAAAATGGAATCATTAAAAAGATTACTCAATGAAAACCTGCTAAAAATGTTGTAAAATTCTAATTAAATGAATATTTAATGTTTATATTTTATAGTTTATGTTATATACTTTTTTTTATAGTAGTATACAGTAATATCCAAATGACTTAGTAATAAATAATCAGCAAAAGTCATAAAATTAAAATAAAACTTAAGTGATATTTGTCAATAGTCTGGAATTAGAGAAAAATCTAATGGTGGAAAGAAAATCTCTAAACTTATGCTATTACATGGAAGATGATCGATTTGTACTAGCAGAACACGAAAACACTGAAAGAGACTATCTAAAGAAGAAGACTTTCTGAAAGTAAGTATGTTATACATACTTAAATAAAAATTTACAAATAAATGATAAAATTTCATTTAAATAACTAAATTTTTCTTTTGTTTTTAGATGGCAGCAGTTTTCTCTACATACATAATAATTCTTTTTCAATATTCATTACAATAATTCATTGAAAAAAATCTTATTGAAAATAATTAAGTACTAAAGTTAAAAATGTAATGGATATTTCTTAAATGAAAAAGTAGTTTTATCTATCTATTATTCAAGTAATGAAAAAAAAGAAAGTAATATATTTGAATAAAAATAAAATCCAAATAAATTGCTGTTCATATGGTTCAAACAGAAAATCCTTGAGTAACAGTTACACAGTTCCTTCAATGCTAAGTGATGGCTATTGTTTCTTTTTCACAGATGTCACTGTAACTTCTTATACTATTGAATAAAACAATGAAGGCTGAACAAAATTTTATTTAAAACTATTGGTGTTTTGCAATCTGTTTTATTAATGTCATATTTCATATATCTGGTATGCTTAATTCATGACTAATTTTAACAGCTTCAAGAAAAATTACTGAAGAAATGTGATAGCTAAAAGAAGTATTTTACTACAATATCATATGGTATTTTTTCTTTTGTGATAATGCTTTCAAATTTTCATATTCAGAGGCTTCATTTTGATAAAAAAAAGTCTTGAATAAAATTCACCTTTTTTTCTAATTTTAATAAGTAACTCGTACAAAATACCTCAGTCAAATATCAAATACAATTTAAGGAATAAAATAATATTACAAATATCCTATAGTGAAAAAGATACAAATTGAAAGTTCATAAAAGTGTTCAAGTAAAAAATAGCTTATAAATATTTGGCCTCATTAATTTTTGGTTAAATATATGTTAAAGGACCAATATTATTAATTTTTTTCCAACTAATCTTACACAAATAGGAAATCAATGAATTCATATAATACATTTAAAAGTAAATTGTAAAGTAGATTAAAAATGAGAAAGGGTGCAACCTTATTTTAACTAGAACATTTTTACCTAACCACATCAGGGCAAGGATAATCTCTTTGATAGATTTGTTCATTTACTACCTACTTTACTTCAGAATGATTGTACCAATTTTTGTGTAATAAGCATTAAACAATTTACCTCAATCATGTAAGTATCTTTAGATATACCAAAATTTGAACGCTACAAAAAAAAAAAATATATATATATATATATATGATACATATGTGGTTGTAATTCATATAACAAATGTGATTAAAACAAAATTTAAAAAAGAAATTGTGTATTATATGTTTCTGGGTAACAATTTTGTCTATAAAAAAAATTCATTAAAGTTAAAATTAATATATCATTTATCAGAAAAGTTATAAGTATATATTAAGAAATTAATTAAAATAATTTTTTTAAATAAATTAATAAATAAATGTAATGGAAATGAATAAAAAGAGACAAAAATTAATTTAATCAGACAGCTAAATATTCTTTAGAGACATAGTTCAAAATTGTGATGAAAAACAAACAAAAGAAAAAAAAGGACCATGAAATTAATTAGTAAACTATGTTTTAAATATTAACTATACAATGTTAAAATAATAATTTAAGATTTTCATTAAAAAGTTGCAAAGAAATGTTTATATTTTAATTTAGTAAACTACATTATAAGGATTAAAAATTTCACAATTGTGTATTAGTGGTTTTAATTATTATTCTTTTAATTATGATTACATTTATCATACTCTAAACATACCCTATACATTTTAAAAAATAAAACTTAATTTTTTTGTTTGAATTTAGCATAAAAGTTAGGTACAAACTTATAAAATTAATCTGAGCTGACTTTAAAGTATCATACAGTGAAGGAATGGAAAAATATATTATTTTAGATTTCAATACTCGTTTAGTTATTTTTACTTATTTTTCATTTAAATTTAAAAGTTTTAATTAAATTTTATTTAACTGAATTCAGTTTTGGTTGTGTAAATAAATTTCATTTGTATGAGAAAAAACCATTCATAAGAAACCAGCATCTTGTTAAAAATATGAAAATACACAGAAAAAATGAAAGACATTACTGATGATTGTGAGCTAAGGCTCTCTGGAATGTTAGAATATGTATTATATAACCTATAATTTATTGTACTGTACAATATAGAAAGCACATTGATATAAAATCAAAACTTCTTCCAAATCAATCTTAAATTAACTTTATATATTAAGGGGATGTAAAAATACTATCAAACTAACTTTTGACATTAAAATACTCACATTAGAACATCAGATGATATATACTTACATAGTAAATATCAATCAATGATGAAGAAAACTCAAAAAAATATATCTTCAAATGCCAGTAAAATTCTGAAGAAACTTACCGCTGCATTACTAGAGGCCAAAAAATAAAAAAGAATCATCAAAATTGATGAATCTGAAGTATAGTAAGAGTTGGAATGAACATATATTAAAAAAAAAAACAAAACATGGGAATCGAAGAGAGAATTTTGTTTTTTGAAATGCATTATCTTAAAAAGAGTCCAATAAGATTAGATAAAAATTAATTCACCTTATACAAAAGACACAAATTTAAAAAAAAAAATATTACTTCAATCAAAATGTCAATAATAATTGTTGGATGAATATTTTTTTTAAAAAACTGACAGATTTTGTTTATGTAACTTTATAAAGATTTAATGAATTGCAATTCTACCCAACTAATTCATATTATATTATAAAATATAAATACATCATTCACTAAGATAACATCACTCTTTCTCACTAAATATTTATCATTTTAATAGATTTTTTTATTATAAAATCTTTAAATAAAAAAAAAAGTTACAACTGTAAGAATATAAATCTCATCAGAAATGATATTTAGGCAATTTATAAAATCAATTGGATAGTATATAAGTTTAAAATGATCAGCCTTGATTGAAGATAAAATAATTAAAATTTTTCTTTTGAATCATATGTAAATGAAACCTTTGGATACACCAACATAAATTAGGTATGAGAGGCCACCTTTGGGGCATAACACAACAATGGCCACCATTTTGAATCACCATCCATTTATTTAGATGGGAAGGGGTTCATGTGACATATCAGAACATATTGAAATTTTACCAGGAATTCATTTCTGCAATCAGATTTCACATAACTGTTATGGTGTAGGAGTTATTGGCATTCAAAAGTTTGAAAATCTTATTTTTTGCAGGCAACATATGATGGCTTTGACAAAGGAAGAGCAAATTGAGGTGATCCTGAAGTCTGGTGAACGAAGCAGTCAAGTTGTTGCAGCAGGTTTCAACAGGCGCCACCCAGAGAGACCACCGATTTCACATAACACTGTTGCATATCTCATATCCAAGGAAACTAACTAAGGAAGGTTCATAAACAAATTCTGGAAATGTGTCCAACAGGCGATGTAGTGATCATTCAAAATTTTCCACTGATGAGACAACCTCAATGATGGTCTAGGCTGCCTTTGCAAAGAGCCCACAATGCAGCAGTCGACATCTTGCAAGTAAAATTGGTGTTAGTCGTTCCTGCATTCTGCATATTCTTCAAAGCAACAAATGGCGCCCATTTAAGATGCAAATGCTGCAAAAACTTTCTAATGATGAAGAGATGTGGGCATTACGTCAATATCAGAACAACCACACATTCTTATAAAGTATCCTATTCAGTGACAAGGCAATGTTTAATGTCAGTGGCAAGGTGAACTGGCAGAATCACCGATATTAGTGGGATGAAAATCCCTATTGGATTGACCCATCCAATTTTGTTGGAAATGTTAAAATTATGGTGTGATGTGGGGTATAGGATACCCATGTGGTTGGACCAATCTTCATCAATAGAACCCTTAATTTCAAGCGGTACTTGGACATGTTAAGAGACATTGTATTTCCTTCCCTTTGTTTTTTCAACAAGTTGGTGCTTCGCCAGACTTTGGACTAAATGTTTGTCAGTGGCTTGATGTCCAGTTGCCTGGGCAATGGATTGGTCGGCATGGCCCAGTGGAATGGCCACCAAGATCACCCAACCTCACACCTATGGCCTTTTATTTAGAGAGGCATTTGAAGCAACTTGTTTACCCAGAGAAGATTCGTGATGTTCACCATATGCAACAAAGAATTACGCTGTGCTGCACAAAAATTGCACAGAAGTGCTTCTGTGAGTGTCTGCTGACTGGATTAAGCGACTGGAGTCATGCATTCAACAATCAACATATTGTACGATCAACATACTGAACACATCATGTAGCCCTCCGGTGTCAACTTTGGGTGCCAATAAATCCTACCCATAATAGTTATGTAAAATCTGATTGCAGAAATGAATTCCAGCTAAAATTTCCATCAGTTTTGATAAGTCAAATGACCCCCTTCCCATTTAAATAAACGGACAGCGATTCAAAGTGGCAGATTTCAAAAAGGTGGCCATTGTTGTGTTATGCCTTAAAAGTGGGCCCTCATACCTAATTTACGTTGGTATATCCAAATGTTTCATTTTCTTTACAACTAATAATCAAATAGGTTATACTGCCACTTTTGGATCATTCTGTATAATATTTTAAATCAGGGATATTAAATTCTTTTTCACTTGTCATGCAATGACTAGTATAATTAATTGAAAAACCATTCTTACCATATTTTCTTAAACGATGTTATTAATATACAATGAACAGGTACTGCGGCAAATAGGTGAAGAAAGAAGCATTTGGAAAAATATAGTTAAAAGAAGAGACAGACTTATAGGCCACATACTAAGGCATCCTGGAATAGTCGCTTTAATATTGGAAGGACAGGTAGAAGGAAAAAATTGTGTAGGCAGGCCACGTTTGGAATATGTAAAACAAATTGTTAGGGATGTAGGAAGTAGAGGGTATGCTGAAATGAAACGACTAGCACTAGATAGGGAATCTTGGAGAGCTGCATCAAACCAGTCAAATGACTGAAGACAAAAAAAAAAAAATTAATATACATTCATTTATATCACCAACTGATTCATTTTTGGTAAACATTAAGACACTACTTTTAAAAATATTATCCTAATATACATTCATTTATATCACCAACTGATTCATTTTTGGTAAACATTAAGACACTACTTTTAAAAATATTATCCTAAAGTTTCTGGAATTCTTTAACTCGTGAGATTCAATGAATTTTAAACATCATTTAAAGTTTCTAGTTTTCTGTGTGAAAATATTCTAAAAATTACAAAAAACATATATATATATATATATATATATATGTGTGTGTGTGTTTTTTGTTAACTCACTTTTATTAAATACATAATATAGATTAATACATGAGTATAAGGAAACACTATCATGTTAAAACAAACAATGAGTAATAATTGTTTTTTATCATGGTTGAATCTCATTGATAATTTCTACACTTTTACTGAACCAGTTCCTCTTTATAGTTTAACATTGATTCCTATTGGGAAATTTATTTTATTAACTATAATTTAATAAAAATTTCACTTTAGCATATATATTTTTTCTGCCGTATTCAATTACCAGATTAAATCTTTGTTTACCATAGTCTGTTAGTAACTACTATGTAAAAAGAAAATTATTTATTTATTTATTTATTCAACAGCAGGCTGATCCCCAGTTACAGTTATCTTAGTTTAAGTAGGAGTGCGAAATTCAAAAGTCAGAAAATTTAATTTATTTTTTTTGCTTGTCTTATTCTCAAATAACTGTATGTAGAAAAGAATTTGATTCATGTAGAGAATACTTCTACTGTTTGTATAATGCATTGTTTACTAAAGAAATAGATAATTTTTTTTTTGTGTTATTTGTATTTTTGAAATGAAACTCAGATAAAAAAACTGAGGTACACATTATGTACATCCTGCTTTATCTGAGAATAATGACATTCATTATAACACTAATTCCTGTGATGAATGCAATAACAATGTTACTTATAGGTCTAAATATTATCTGCAGTTTACAGGGTCTGATGTGATATACATCAGTTTATTTAGTTCAGAAGAAGCGAATGGGAAAGCACTTCACTCCTCAGTTACCTTTGCCTGATACAGGATTCTTATGTGAATGATTAGGTCATGTTTAACAAAATAAATATTGTCTCAAGACAATAAAGATAAGTTTTAGTTATATTACTATTTTTTGGCAATGCATTATTTTTTTATAATTTGCTACTGATGATTTTATGATGATTAATTCATCACACTAGGTTTGTAAATTTGTGAAGGAATGTAGAATGGAAATTTAGTAGCAGAAGTGAAATCTCATAACTGTTGAAGGATCAACAGTTATTTGAAGGTTTCTTTTCTCAAACCTGGTTGAAAGACTGAGACACTACCACTCCACAACAAAAACTGGATTTGAGATGCATGGATTGCATGCACAGAGGTGATTGGATGCCTGTTTTGATCAGAAGGCTTTATTTTCTGTGTGTACTAGAATTGCAGATGTTTAACATCACAGCGTGAAAATTATTCTGCATGATATTGTGTTATTTAAAAATTGTAATACGTGTAGTTAAACAAAAAAGGGATATACAGGAAAATCTAAAAATTATAAAAATAATCTAGGACATATACAATATGAATTAATAATAATAATTATAAAACAGACATATAAATTAAAATAGATAAGCCAGTAAAAAATAATTACTAGTTACAACTACTTATCCCAAAAAATAATAATATCAACATGATTGTGCAATGTACAGGCATATAATAAAAACTGATTTTTTACCATAATATTTCTCCTTTAAAAAAATCATCTGTGCAAGTGATTATTGAAATGGGAAAACTTCATAAAAATTCTTGAGCATTATTCAGAATTCAGGAGGAAAAGTAAATAATTTAGGAACTTATTCTAGAGCTGCTTGAAATAAGGAAAATGTTCAGATAAACATATGTCCAAAAACGCTTTGTTATCAAAAAATCTAATCTATGCTGTTGAAAAATTTTGTCTGGGTTTTAGTTCCCCTGGTGAAATAAGGCAATACTGAAATTTTTAAAGCATTATATAGTAGGTAAACTTGATAATTTCTTAAGGTTTTTGAGCTCAAAGATTGAATAAAATAGGTCCCAGAATTTTATCTCACATAATTTTCGTGATACCAATGTAAAACAAAAAAAATTCAGTAATGAAAAACACGTTTTTTTAGGTTTAAAGTACAATAACTTTTAAATTACTAAAACATGTGTAAATTTTATCATCAAAACTTGTAGACGATTTAATTCTGAGAAAATTTATGTAACAAAGTTTATGAAAAACAAAAAAAGTCAACTTTTATTATTAAAAATAAATAGATCTAAACTTAACAAAGAAATATTCTGAATCTTTAAAAATTAAAAACAGCTCTCTTTAGTACAACAAATTTAGACCTTTAAAAATTTGGTTGGCAATACTAACTGAATTCTTTGAAATTAATTTGAATACACTGTTGTTGTAAAATGTTGATTACATGTTAATAATAAACTTAGGTGGTTTAGTTGTTTTTGACATAATTTTGATAGTATTTAATTATTTTTGATAATCAAGTTATGCAGAGTTTTTGAGTTTCTTGTACTTCAAACTGTACAAAATTTTTAAAATTGGATCTGAATTTAAAAACTGAAATTCCATTTTGCATTCTTTGTTTTGAAAAATTCTGTGTCGTTTCACTCATGCAGAATATGATGACATGATTTTGGTGTACGGCTTTTGCGATAGAAGTACTCCAGCTGTGGTGAAAGAATACCAACATAAGTATCCTGAACGAATTATTCCAAACCGTAAAGAATTTTGTAAAATTTTTAATAGTCTGTATGAATGGTACACTTAAACTTCAGCTCTCATATTTCATCTGAACATCCACCGGTACACGGTGATGAAAGGGACAACATTCTTCAGGTGATACAGCTTAGTCCTACAATGAGCAAACGACAAAACATTCCACAAAGTACAGTATGGAGAACATTATGTGCTCACAGACTGTGTCCTTATCATGTTCAGAAAGTTCAATACCTCCAGCTTCGTGACCAAACCAGACAACTGCAGTTTTGTCAATGGGTTAACAATGATTACCATTTAATTCCGTTCATATTATTTATTATTTTTGGACAAAGCTACTTTTACCTGTTTACCCTTTATGGAATAAACAACATAGAATTCACATAGGCGGTCTGAAGAAAACCCCCATGCTGTAATTGAATTAAATTTCCAGGAATGATTTTCTGTGAATATTTGGTGTGGTATGATCAACAACCAATCAATAGGCCCTTACATATTAGAATAACGTGTCACGAGGAGAAATTATCTGGAATTTTTAAGCAATGAATTTCTTACAGTGCTTGAAAATTTCTCACTGATGAAATAAATTGAGCTAGATAGGGCACAAAGAAGTTTCACGAATGAAGTAATACAATTCTTAGATAAAAAATCTCTTCTGTTTAGTTTTTAATAATAAAAGTTTTTTGTTTTTCATATACTTTACTACATAACTTTTCTTAGAATTAAATTTTCTATAAGCTTTGATAATAAAATTTATGTATTTGTTAATCATTTATCAAAGTTATTGTACTTCAAAACTGTCTATGCATTTCAATTTTTAAAATGTATTTTTTATAAGATATTTATATTTTAATACGTCTTGACAAAGTAAAGATCTCTGTAAAAGTATTTAAAAAAGAGAAGAAAAATATGCACACACAAGCACCTGCCTGTGCGACTGTGTGTGGGTAATATACACATACATTTGATTAAGAAATAGTTTAAATAAATAAATTTTTTATCCTCTTTCTGTCAATATAAAAAAGGATGAAATGAATCTCTCTATTTAAAAATCCAAAACATCATTTCTGACAGTCAATTTGATAGCTATATATAATAGGCCTCATTTAAAGACTAGGTATGATTTAATATTTTTATCATCAACAGTTTACTAACCCAAACTGTATTTAACTTCAGCAGTGTATTTCGTCGTTTCTAAGATAATGGTAAGACAACATTCTTTATTATAGAATATATAGATAATCTATTTGTTGTTGTGTATTATAATGGTATATTGTTTTTTTATAATAAATATTAAAATGGTAATATTTAAATGATTCATATATGAGTTACAAAATTTTATTTAACTGACTTAAAGATGGCTTTATGTATATTTCTCATTTATTTGTTTCATAGCTTTTATTTTAATATTTAATAATGTTATTTATAATTATTTTTAGTAACTTATAACAAGAAAACCATTTTAACACACTCATTGTATAAAATGTTTCTTACTGTATTTTATTGAGCTGTAATTAATATTAATTTATTTTATAAGTTTCTTTTTGTTATTACTTCTATTTCTTTTGGGGGGGGGGGAATAATATTTTTATTTATTGAGTTAAAAATAAAGCAAGTTTTGAGTGAATATAACTGTGTGGGTTTCATTTGATTTAAATATAAATAAATACAATAAAATGACTACATGAACTTTACTAATATTAATATAACTTAAATCACTCTTACTCATTGATTTACAAGTGAAAAAAAATTATTTTAGTGATTAGTGATTTTAAAAACCCAGCAAAGTTCCAATGAAATATTTTTTCTTTAATTTAACATTTAACTTCAACTTTTAAAATCAATTGTTTAAAGCATTTTTGGACTATGTTGTATTATAATCTATATTAAAAAATTAAGAAAAAACTGTAAAAAAAAATTATGTAGATGATTTACTGGTTGATACAATAATTCAAGGAAAGAGCAAGAAAAATCCATATTAAACTTCTATACTAATTATATTTTAAATTCTAATAATATAAACCACCTGGTACAGAATTGAAATATGAAATATATCTTATCTTAATTTTACGAAGAAAGTACTTTTCGGGATTCTGCAACCTCAGTCATTATTAAAATATTTAATTAAACTGCATATTAAAAATACTAAAATAATGAAAATTGCATATTAATTTATTATATCAGTGCTGCTATCTGTTGCAGTTTTTATAAGACTGTCTACCTCAAACACTGCCTGATGGTTTATCAACTTGAAATTATGTTTGTACATGTATACATGTAATATTTTTGTAATATATTTAATTTTATGTCATCTTTATTAATTTATAATATTTATAAATTTGTGTTAGTATCAGAAATAGAATGTTTTTTTTTTATTTTTATTAGATGGTATTTTATATTAGATAAATGTAAATTTTATACTGGGTAAACATAATATACTATTTGTAATTTTTACAATTTTCAAACAATCTAGTTTTAAAAGATCTATTTGTTTTTTTCTTTATAAATACCATCACAATCATTACATTTAATTTTATAGATTACTTTACATTTAATATATTTAATTTTATAAATTCCACACAGACTGTTTATTTTATTATTATTATTATTTCTGTTTTTAAATATTTTATTATGTGTCAGTATAAGGACAAGGCATGTTGACAATATTCTTATTAGATATAACCTAATAATACCAATGAAATCTAATAATATTAAACAAATTAAATTCTTAATATGAAAATTTTAAATTCACATTTGAAATAGATAATAATAAAATGTTTAATTATTTAGATGTCAATAGTAACATAAACAAATTGAAACAACAGTATATAGAAAACCTATAACTAATTATATAACAATTCATAAAAAATCAAATTATCCTTGGACTCATAAAATGAACTCATACAAATAAGAGCTGTAGAGCTATCAAATACATACACAATAACAAAGAAAAGTTAAATAATGAAATAAAATCATAAAACATATAGCAGCTGAAAATGGAAATGGTATTACTTTAATTAATAATATTCACAAAAAAAAACAACTATCAAAACACAATAACAAAATAAACTACCTTATAACCAATACGTAATAAAACACAAAAAAGTGAAAACTATATATATAATGTTGAACACTAATAATATCATCCAAACATTTCTAAAACTTACAATAAAGAAATATTAAACCAGCATACAAACCTAATAACCACATAATAAAATATTTAAAAAACAAAAACAATAATAAAATAAACAATCTTGAGGAATTTATCAAATTAAATATAATAATTGTGATGGTATTTTAGATATGGTATAGAAATTATAAAAATAATAAATTGGGTTTATCTAATGTAGCAGACTATTTAATAAACTATAGACATTATAATTATGATATTAACACAGATTTAGAAATGTTAGAATTAAAAAAAAATGACATAAAATTAAATATATTAGAGAAATATTACATAAATACAAAAATAATTTCAATTTGATAAACCATCAGATAGTGTTTAATATAAACCACCTAGTACAGAATATTGAGATCTGAATTTTACCATGAAAGTACTTTTGTGGGATCCTGCATCTTCAGTCATTGAAATATTTAAACTGCAAATATAAAATTAAAAATACTAGAATAATGAAACATGCACTTATTAATTTATTATTTAAGTGCTGCTGTGGCAGTTTTTTTAAGACTGTCTCCTTTAATAAAATTTAAAATTTAATTTACCAGTACAGTGGAATATTATGAATCTTAAAAAGATTAATTTCAGTAAAATAGTCTATATCAATTTCATATACTTCCTCATATACAGAATAATGAATTGTACAATGGATTACAGATAGCCATCTTCTTTTATATCTGCCATTCCACCTCCATTATTGTTTCTACTTCTACATCCTTACTTGTAATATTTCCTAACCTTACCTTGCCATCTCTGAAGGTAGCAAAAAACTAATAGTCTAAGTATAAGGAAAAATGATTAGACATCTTTTCAAACCTATTATTATGAATACTTCTAAAAAAAGATCTGCTAAACAGCTCTAAAAAGATCTTCCTGAAATATTATTCTTGAGAGCACTTAAAGGCCATATCTTTTTTTTTAAATATAACTAAATGCAAAAAAAAAAAACACTGATCAACAAATATTTATTTTACTGATATAGTTTTTTTAAAATTATCTTTAATAAATTGTTCTTGTTTGTTAAACATAATTATTCTTACATAATAATATTTTTAATTTTATTAAATCATTAATGATTAACCAGAGTTAACTTTCTTGTAGCTTGAAATAGTTAAACTGAAAATATAAATTAAAAACTGAATTTCTGCAAAAGAATTTTATATTATGAATCTATTGCTTTACCCTTCAGCAAAAATTAAAATTTAATAATAGTTTAAAAACTACACTTTACATCATTAATATTATTTTTTTTTTAATATTCATTGAGAAAAAGATGTAACATTTTGTAATGATAAATAAAGAATTTACTACTGTTATACAACATTCATAAAAGAGAAGAAGGAAAGAGAATGTTACAGTTTCAGGGATTTAAAGCTAATGAAATGTTTATTTAAAAACATAATGAAATGGTTTAAAGGTTGAAATGTTCAGAAAGTTAATTATTTTTACATGCCTTAATAAGTTTGGATATATCCTTCATTTGTAATACTACAGATATAAAACAATGTTCTGAAAACGAATATGAGCTTAGAATCTTTCTATCACCCTCTATTTTTGAAAAAATTGTAAATTTTAATTAAAGAATTTTTTCATTTTTCAACGTAGTTTTTTTATTTTTTTATTTTTTTTTTTATAGTTAGCATTTTAAGCTCCTATATTGTATTTTATTAGTTCATTTTTTATTATTTAACTTTTTAACATAATTTTTAAGGTATACATAAACAATACTAGACAAAGAATTAAATCATATCATAGACACATATTATGATATCATATCAAATACTGAAGAGCGAGCTTTCATAGACAAGATTAATCATGTCTGTGCAGGTCAAAACATGTAGCTGAAAACACAGCTGTGTTGTTTGTATTAAGCACTGGATTTAGGAATCAATTAATTTTGTTCAGCCTTATTGTGTTAAGTTTGTTAACAGTGCAGTGTCATAATGCCTTGAAATTGTGTAAATGATGTGGATGACTTTTGTTATGTATGTGGTAAGTTTACCGTAAAATTAAATAGAAAAAACATTACACCTTTAATTAAAAAAGCATATCATTTGTACTTTCAGTGTAAAATTGGTGATCAGGATAAGACGTGGGCTCCTCATATAGTATGCACTAATTATTCTGTATATTTAAGAGAATGGTTGAAAGGTAAATAGAAGCTTTGCCATTTAGTGTATCTATGGTTTGGTGTGAAACAAAGGATCATGTAACCGATTGTTACTTTTGTTTAACAAGTGTGTCTGGAATTTCAAAAAAATTTAAACATACTGTAAAATATCCTTCATTGCAATCTGCAATCCAGCCTGTACTTCACAGTGAAATTATTCCAGTTCCTGAGCCACCTGTGAATGTATGTTTCAAAAGCAGCGATGAAGAATCAGGTAGTACTGAAGAAGACAACAATGATTTTGATTTTGAATTATCTTCCAATAAGCCACATATTATGTCAGAAGGTGAATTAAATACTTGGTTAGGGATTTAAATTTATCAAAAAATCAAGCTGAACTGTTAGGATCAAGATTGCAAGGTTGGAATTTACTTCAAAAAAATAAAAAAATTTCAGACTTTCGAACCCAACAAAAAGAACTTTCTCAGTAGTTTATTAATAAAAATAATTTGGTTTATTGCACAAATATTGGTGAGCTTATGTTACACTTAGGAAAAGCTCACAAACCTGAGGACAGGTGCCTTTTCATAGATTCATCCAAGTATAGTTTAAAAGAGGTTCTACAATGGTAACAAATAATCTTCGATACCAATCACTTATGGTATTAATTTGAAAGAAACATACGACGTTATGGAAGACATTCTTGAAAAAATAAATTATAAAAAACATAGCTGGAACATATGTGGTGATTTGAAAGTTATAGCTATTTTGTTAGGCATGCAGTTAGCCTATACTAAGTACATGTATTTTCTTTGCGAATGGGACAGCTGAGCTAGGGATAAACATTATGTTACCAAAGAGTGGAAGAAATTAGACAACTTAACTCCAAATGGGGAAAATATTATTCATGAGCCCTTAGTTGAACCCAAAAACAATATTTTAACCCCCTCTCCATATCAAGCTAGGACTAATGAAAAATTTTGTAAAAGCAATGAAGAAGGATAGTCCCGGAGTTTTGTACATCAGGCAGAAATTTTCAAAGGTAAGTGAAGGAAAAATTAAAGAAGGAATATTTGCTGGTCCTCATAAGAGAGTCGATCAAAGATGATGTAATTAATACAATGTTAAATCATGTAGAAAGTGGAGCTTGGGCTTCATTTAAAGATGTTTGCAAAACCTTTCTCGGCAAACAAAAATCCGACAATTACCACGATATTGTTAATATAATTTTTAATTAACTTCTTTCTTCATACAGAGCTATGAGATGAAATATGTCTTTGAAAATACATTTCCTTCACTCATATCTGGATTTTTCTTGGACAACCTCAGAGACGTATGTGATGAACACGGTGAACGTTTCCACCAAGACATTTTGGTGATGGAAAGTTGCTATAAAGGGAAATGGGATACTAACATGCAAGTTGATTACTGTTGGGATATTAATTCGGGACATGCCTAAGGCAATTTATAAAAGAAAAGCATCAGTGAAATCATTCTAACACAGGTATGGCCATGCAAGGTTGTATTTACAGATCTGTAATGTACACAAAAACCAATTCAAGAAATGGCATCACACTTAGAGAAACATTAAAAAAAATTTTTTTTGTCTATCAGTGTAGTTAGTGGGATGAATGAACCTGTTGGTCACTGCACATTTTCTCAAATCTTGTCATTACACTGAATACAGCGACCCTCATTTCCTTCTCCTTACTCACTTTCATTGTGGATTACTTTGGCCCTGAGAGAAAGTCACACCTCCCTAGGATGCCAAAACGCACAATTTGGGGATCACTGATGTAGATAATTATGATAAAATAAACAAACATATTCTAGAACTTTTTTACACAACTTCCATCACTGCTTTCTCATAAATTATAATTATTATACCAAGTATGAATCTGACAAAAGAATTTTAATTAATTGTAGCTAGTAAAAATCAGTAAACATGCTTGCTACAGATTTAAATTTTCAAATTTAAAATAAATCAGCTCCAATCTAGGATTATAAATTGATATCAAATCATTGTTATCATAACAGATGAGGAAATTGATCCTATTATACTGTTAATAATTATTAATACGCATATAACTATGCTGTAATATATAAATAAGTAAAAATATTATATAATTCATTAAAATATTGACCAGTGAATTATTTTTTTATTACATTTCACATAATAAAAAATTAAAATATATAAAGTTTAAAATACACAGATCAAATATTATACTTTTATGTATTTTCCTTAAAAATTGTAAATCACTATAAAAGAAATGTAATTTATTTATTAAAATCAATCAAATTCTTGCATTAAAATTTAATTTGGCTGAAGTACTAATACATGGGAAAGAAATGATTATTATCATAACAAACCAGTTACATGACTATTTAAAAAAAAAATTACTAGAGAGTGAACCAACTCTAAAACAACTTGCTAGAATCAAGGTCATTCTTCAATTACGTTTATTTTTTATTACTAATTCCTTCCCATTCTATAAACAATAACAAAATTTTATTAGTTTTCTATTACATTCCCTTTATGTAATTCGAAAATATACTAACAGAAAACTGAAGTAACATGTAATCAAACATAACAGAAATCTTGAAACAGTTAATTAATTATTTTCATCAAAACATACCAATTACATTCAATGATGAAAAAGTTAAAACAATATTTCACTACATTATTAAATCTATATAGACCAAAGAAGAAAATACAAACTTACTGCAAGTATATTTTGTTTGAAAATAGAAAATATGGATTTAAAATAATCACAAAAGATATGATTGTTGTTATCCAGAATTATTGTAGTTATAATTCGAGGAACTTATTTCCAAAATAATAATTACCTTTGTCCAATTGTAAAAACAGAAAATAAAGATTAACAAAAGTAGTTTTTCAAATTAATACAGAAGGTAAAATCAGGTAAACCAAAAAAGAGATGCTGGATTATAAAAATACTGAAGCATGTTAAAACGGGAATATAACATTTTAAACAGGATGACAGAAGATGATCTAAAATCAATTTTGAAAAATGAGATTTCCATACTGATCAAATATTAGTCTTTTTACCACTAGGTAGAGCCTTAAAAATATTCTTAAACATATCAAAAAATTAAACTTTTATTTCAATAAAACAACCTTTTTAGATTTCATCATCCAGATAATATGTCATCAACTCTCTCCTCCTTTAATTAGATGTGATGAATTAACAGCTATAGTGTAATAAAAATCAATGCAAAATTAGGGTGAAATCTTTCACTAGCCATAAGTTGCAGAAACAGACTGTTTCTGGACCCATGTTTATAAGAACTTTTTTCATTATTTTTGTTAATAGAATGACCTGAAAATGTGCTGCTAACACTGCGTGAATCACTGGCTGCATGTAATGTGGCACTTGTTCATTTAAACATATGGAATTTATTGCGAATATAATCTTCATACACCTCACAAAAGAATGCATTTCCCTAAAAATTGCAATACCAGGAAATTCATGAGACTTCCTTAGAACTACTCATTTTCAGATAAAATTTTGAAATCTGTTATTTCATATTTCGAAATATGATGCACATCAAATTTAAAAATCCTTTTTATTATATATAAGTTTAAGAATTTCATAATCAAATATTATGAGAGCAATTTAAAACTGAATTCTAGTAGGTTGCTAAAAAACAATTTTGTTACATATATAAATTACCTATATACACATTATTTCATATGTTTTGCTACCCATATTTAGTACTTATTCTATCATAAAACTATTTTTCAGACTTTCATTGATAACTCCACTACCAAGGTAATCAATCAGTTTTGAATGCCAATAAGCTATTAACAGAGTTGTGCTCATGAAGAATACAACTCTCCATGGTTTACAGACATACATAGCATATCTGTGGAATCCTCTAGGTTTTCAGCACTGTTTCCTCACATTAATTTTGTTACTCTAAGCATTATTACTTTAAACATGATTGTTGATAATTCTTGCCAGCAATATGTCCTTTTGTTCACAAAAAAACAAATGGCTCGTTGACCTGCAGAAGAAGCCTATGAAAGTAACAATAGGTACTACTCTTAACAAGTAGTAAACAAAAACGATGGTAGATTGGCATTTAACAAGATAAGAAAACTCTACCAGCTACTGCATATTTACTATGTTGCTGAAATAACCACTTAAACAGTCAATTAGAAGCCAATTTTGGAATAGCTATGCATAAACAACCACATACTACAGATTAAATGCTAAAAAACTTTAACACTGCAAATCAATAAGCTGATGATGGATTTGCAAATAAAAAACTACAAATAAATCCAACAAATAAAAAAATAAAATATAAATAATTTTTGAGTATAGAGTCATCAGATAATCACAATATTCTTTTATCTCTGTTTACTGAGCACGTTATCAATTTTGAATCTTTAGCAGCAGGACTTAAGATATTAATGATTTACTATTTTCAGTTGCCGAACTAAATTTGTGAGTTAAAAGCCTGTATTAGAATATTTATATGAATTGGATTTATCACAAGTGCAGTCACAAATAAATACGTGAATTGAAAACCGAATAACAATTGTTTTCCTACATATAGCTGTATGCACACCAATTTAAAATAAATAAATGATTTGAATTAATGAAAATATGTTTTTATGATTTTCTATTATATAAGAATTTCAGAAAACTTGCTAATAAGAGACAAGTTATAGCCACTGATGAACTTTTCACATTATATGATAACTATTTTAATAAAATTTATTTTTATCTTTATTGTCATTCTCAAAGGATAAATACAAAAAAAAAAAATACTTACAAAAAAAACCAAGACATCATTATTTTAACCATTAGTAAATGTGAATGTGAATTCTTTAAAAAGGGAAAAGTATTTACTTTTTGATAAAGCAATTTACTCTGCGATAAAATTCTAATAATATGGAAATATATCTTTAATTAATATGATCATAATACTAAATCAATCACTGTTGTTTCAGTATGAATTAGATTCAAGACAGTAATGCCCTTTCTAATAAAAAATAAGAAAAGTTGACAAGTTATTAACTCAGATTTTTCAGTAGTTTATGAGGTCTCTCCTAATCTACTTGAAACAAGTAAAACGCAAAGCAAATAGAGAATTTGACTATTTCAAATATTATAAAAAATTACAGTTAATAAAAAGGACAAAAAACATATAATAACAGAAAGAAGACTAATAAAATGTTAAGAAAAATAATGAATTTTGACATGAAGAAAAGAAATACAATTTATATAAAAAAAATACCCGCGCACGCGTGTGTGTGTTTGGTTGTGGGTAGGTGTTTGTGTAAAATAGGTTTACATTAATCCCTATAAAAAGAGAGACTTGTATAAAGTATGATAATGTTTATCTTTATCACAAATGCCTTATCAAGTTATTAAACCACATTTCTTTAAACAATAATAATAATAACAAAACATCTTTAAACTCGGCTCATAGTAATGTAAAAACAATTTTTCCAAATATAAAATTACTTATATACCAATAAATTATCTACTAAAACAATACATAAGTTATCTATTAGTATAAAAATCAGTTCCAATTATAAGATATAATAGTATAGAAAACATTTTTTCATCAATAAAATCTTTTTTTCAACAAATCACTAACTCTAATCACCCACTAAATAAAAAAGAAGACAAAAAAAGAACTCGGAAATTACACAGGCAATTCTATAACCAGTGACATAGAGGACCCTGTCCAAACTGATCATAAACTGATTGGAAAAACAAGATATACAAATGCATGAATATCAAAATGGCTATAGAAAATTCAATTAATGTGCAGAGCAGATACTTAATCAACAATCCTCTAGTTGCATAAATAAACAAACAAAAATATTGTAGTAACCTTTGTTACTAGAATATTTTTTTGACTTCAAGAAAGCCAATGACTCAAAAGATAAACAAACCCTTTTCAACAACTTGCAGAATTTGGGATATATTCCAAACTACCAAACTTTGAAAACAACAAAATAATTAATCTCATAAAGGAAACACTAACAAGGATGAAATTCAAAATAAAGTTAGTAAAGGGAAACTGCCAGAAGCATTAAAAATTCAACATAAAAACGAAAATACTATGTCTCAGAAAAGCAAAAGATGGTTAGAATGTATGAAAAAATGATGAACTTCACAAATTATAAGATATGATTAAGAAATGCAGACTTGCCTTAAATATAGGGACACTTGATGAAAATAGAGAAAAAAAGGGACTAACCAAGGAGATATTTGAGTAAGAGAACTACCAAGAGATTCAAACAGATCAAAGAAGATAGAAACAGTAAAGATAGAAACATAAAAATCACAGACCCGTGAAGGATTCCAGAGGAAAAGAACAAGAAGAGAATGGACCCAGCAAAGGCCGAACAATCATGCAAAATTAAAAAAAAATACTAAGAATAAAAGAACAGAGATGCGAATAAATAAAAACTATTTACCATGGATCTACAGAGACTGATGTCGATTCAAATAAAAGTTAAAGAGAAAAATCCTGAATATATGTACAGTTAGATAATATGTGGTAAATAATGTCAGTTTATGCCATCTAAACAAATTAATTTTTTAATATTTTATTTTGGTGTTTTTATTATATTTGCTTTATCATTATTTTATACACTTATCATCTTTATTACAAGTTTACGTATTTTTAATACGAGTTAATTCCTATTTTTTTTTTATTAATCTTTTTAATAATTAATTATGTAGTTGTGATGTTGCTCTAATCATATGATGGGTGTAAAATATCATGTACCAATTCTAGTAGAACATTTATTTATTTAAAACTTAAAGATTGTCTATAAACTCAAAACATGTACATGAAAATATGGTACAAAATATTTTCAGCATATAAACAATGCCAACTGTGACTGGGATTCAAACCCAGTCACAGTTGTTTTTTATCTTTCAGATAAAAAACAAAAATATTACACTATACCAGAGAATGTGATCAAACTAACTCAATTACTAGCAATAGTAGGGCCCAAACTGGACAAGACCAATGAAATGAAATAAAAATAAAATTGGAATAATAGCTTGTGAAGAGGTGATATAATGTAGTACCAACAGCTAATCAACAGTAACACTTAAATCACTCATTGAACTAGCAGAGAAAATAGAAAATTAAAAAACTATTAATCATTATTTAATATAAAACACAGTATACCAAATTAAGATGAAAATAATTATACTGTTTTGAATTATCAAATGTATCAATGATAAGGAAATAGAATAAACAAAATACAAAAAATGTAATTATAAACTAAATACAACATTGGGTTTGAAAACAGCAGTCTATAAAAGTAAAGTGTTTAAAAATGATGGGTGTAACTGTATAGTCCAAACAACTTCCTGACTAAGAATAATAGATTACAGAGAGAGAATTGATAAACTGAGGGGATAGTGAAAGAGAGAAGAGAGTTTGTGTACAATCTGTGTACAATTAAAAAAAATATATACCGTGATAAAAATTTGTCCTTCATAGCCTTCTCATGTTTATAAATTTCCATGCAGCTCAACAATACAATGGAATATAGAGTGACAGCTGCTGTTACTACATTTTATTATTAATAATAAAAAAAAAAAATACAAATACAATTATATAATGCCAGACCGAAGGTTAACCAGAAAAAGTATAGCATATTAATTTCTGTAGTGGAATGAAAATACTGTAATAACAGCACAAGTGAAATAATAATATAACTCAAACCCAATATTTTTAAGCAGTAAACATGCAGCAAGATATTTGTACTAAAATAAGATTTGATAAAATAAGTCAGAAAAATAAATTAATCAAAAAATGAAATTATGCAATAAAAAAAAGTAATTTGGGTGACCAACATAATTTATCCATATACACAAACATATCAGATTTATATCTCTGTGTATGTGGTATGTATGCAACATGTATGCACTAAAAACAAAATTAACAGTGTTATTTTAAACTTTCATTCATCCCATAAATTCACAACTACCATTCATTTAAAACTTTTAGTATAAGTGATTTATCATGATAGTGGGTGCATCTCATTTTAGTATATGTTTTGTCTCAAGAGGGTTTAATCAATTTCTTGATGAACATTTTTTGTGCTACATCAACTAATTTTAAACCAAGTTTTTTTCATTGGAAGAGATCATCAGCACTTGCTTCTTTTTCTAATTCTTTCTTTATGGTCTAATCTTATAACCTAAATATATTTATGACTTCTTATTTTATTTTGGTTTAATTCTAATTTTTGCCTTCCTCCATAATATTTTAACCTCTACACAACTTACTTTAACTAAATATGGATTCTGTAATACATACCTCACTAAATTAATTTTTAAAAAGCTGAAATGGAATATGTGTGGAAATTTTGCAACATAAAAAAATCCACAATGATAAGAATTTGAACTTGGAACCTTCCAACTGAAAGGATAAGATGCTACCATCCTTGCTTGGAGGTCAGCATTTCAAAACTTCATTCTTCAGCATTCTGTACAGTATGTATCTCAATACCATAAACGATATGCACAAATGTTTTTTTAATTTGATTCTTTCCAATTCCAATCTGCAAGCAGACTCAGGAAAATCTAGAAGCAAATTTTTTTCAGCAAGAAAATTTCTTTTTGGTTGTATCAATTTCCTTTTAATAACTTCTTTAAATGTAAAACTAATACAATTTTCAACAATTTAAAATAAAAATTTAACAATAAAAACTTAGATAAAATAACAATTATATAAAATTTAGATAACAGTTAACAATTTAGATAAAATTTTATCAGAATCAATTTCTGAAATTTTAAGAAAGGGATGTGCTACATCTGGTAAATGATTTATTATTATTATTATTATTACTAATTTGATTGCTTCTTGGCCTCTCACACCATCATCTCACTCAGTATTCCTGTACTGCACAAAAACTTTCAATTGTTTGGTACTGTTTTTTTTTCTTCAATTTTTTTCAGCCATTACTTTACCTTGAGTAAGAAGGCTAACCTTGACATGTGCTGCAGCACAAATGGCTTGATATTTATGTAAATAAATATCAAATGAAGGGCTTGATATTTATGTAAGATGATTTATGATAATTTAAGATTTCATGCATTGTGTTAAAAAATAAATTATAATGAGTATCTTATATACTAGAAATCAAGTTTTAAGTGTGAAGATTATTTGAAAAGGAGATTGTTGATGTTAATACTTTTATAAGAGGTGATACTGCTAAGGTTGATTCTGCTTTGATATGGATGCTTTGACTGAAATGAATAAATGGTTAGACTAAACGGGTAATTCACACCCTTCAAAATCAACTAAGTCAAATTAAAACTGAGGTGTTGCTTTTGAGGAATAGAAATTCAGAGTTGAGGTCTTTGGAGCTGTTTTAAGAGTAATGATTGTAAATTTGATTGAATCTCGAAAAAATTCAATTATTCTTATTTGGAAAGTGGAGAGTAAGGATTCTAAAAGAAATAATAGAAATAAAAGATTTGATAAATTAATCTCAGATCATAATAATGATACTAAAATAAATAACAACTCTGTAAAGATTCTGCTACAATTGCTGACAAGGATCTGTTGAAAACTACCCAATGCGGTAACACTGATATTACAGAGGAAGATGTTAATGTTAAAAAATAAAAATGAGTACTAATGATATAGAACAAAATCTGTGTTTATACAATCGTTAAAAAAAGTAATAAAAAATAGGAGTAAAATAAATCTGATTCTATGATTCTGGAAAATAAGAGACTCAAGTATTATAAAATTGGCAAATTTAGTGAAAAGAAAGTGATGATCCAAGAGGAAGACCCTCTGTCACTGGAATTTCACAAACAGTATAGAAATATTTCAAATTCATTAACTGGACTTAATCTTTATTTTCCCAATTGTTTGCAATTAAGAACCACATTTAATACCTATAACACCTTCCATATGGTTGTAAACAAAACTGATTTTAATTTAGTGAATAATCCAGACATGTGGCCAGAAGGCACCCTAATTTCAATATATTTTGATTGACTTGGAGGAAATATGGTTCGTGATAATAGTATGTCAGTGAAAGATAATTCTAAACTAATGATGGACCAGAAGAAACTGAAAAATATTTTAGTTTTTATCAGAATGTCAGAGGGCTAAGGATAATAAACTTTATTCTGCCTTATTGAGTCTTATTATGATGTAGTAGCATTGTCAAAAAACTTAGCTGGGTAAACAGTACGAGAAAATTCATTTTATTTCAAATAAATATCACATATTTAGGGCTGATTGCGATTATATAACATTATATATTATATGTGGGTTGCTTCGTACTATAACACAAGTGTGTAAGATGAACAGCTTTAGTTGCACATTGAAATCCACCAGTCAAGATAGGGGAAAATGATTTCTGATCGCTAATTTTCAACTTTTGTTTCTCCGTCTGTTATTGAATTATATTTTAATTCATTCATAAAAACTCTGAATAGATTTCACTCAGAAATTAAAATTTTGGGTGATTTTAATATCCATAATCTATCTTGGAACTGTCAGTCGTTCAGTTCCAAAATAAATTTCTATGAAAAAAGAAAAGCAAAATTCTCTTTAATAAATTCATTAAATATGAATAAATTTAATTAAAATTAAATTAAAATTTTTTGATAATGGTCAGAGAAATTTCTGTGGACTGAAGACTGGATTTAGCAATTGAAAATGTAATCTTGTCAGGGAAAAAAACATGGAAGACTTAATTCGACCTGACAATTTCCATCGACTTTTGTAATAATTTGTATTCAACACTGAGAGGCAAAATGTTTCAAAGTTCAGCCAAAAGCAAGCTGATTACTTAAAACTTCAGTAACTACTGAATGTGATATTGGAGAAATGTTTTTTGTGCAAGAATATTAATATTGCTGTGGTGAGTGTAATTGTTGAGGCTGTAAAGAAAACCAACCTGTTATTAAAGTCTAAACATACAAAATATTATCCTTGTGGTTTAAAAAAAAAAACAAAAACTGGTGGACTGCTTCAAAAGTAAGAAAAATACTCATGGTGCTACAAGTGATCTGAACATGATTATGAAGACTGCTAAAATAGCTTAGACAATTGGCTATATCTCTACCAAAATGTGATTGGCATATACGAGTATATATATAAGCTGTTATGGAAAAGACTTACAATTATAACAAGACAATTTCTGGAAGTGCATCAACAAATATAAAATGTACTACAGTTATGAACCAGTTCCTTCGGCTGTGATACGTACAGAGTATTGAAACCTTTTTGCATCAGTTTATCAGGATGACGTGAAGTAAAACAGATAGAATCATGGCTAAAACTCAGACTTAGATATGAGAAATTTGTTATTTGATAAATACTAAATATGTAACCACTAATGTAAATGGAAGATTGATAATTAGTCTGGACAGTATTCTGGCTTTAATTACGTAATGAATTAGTCAACTCATTGATCCTATCCTCGCTTCAATTTCATTTGGAGCATTTAGTCTGGTGATTATGAAATTATGCACTGGTTCCACTTCCATAACCTGGTCCATCATCTACAAACAATTGTAGATCAGTCTCTTTAATTGGAACCGTTTTTAAAATTCTTAAAAAAATTGTACACTCCTCTGCATGTAAATATGTTGAATACACTATCTTTTCTAATCAGCATGGCTTTTTGAAAGATCAGTCTACAGAGATTAATTTACGTTTTTTTTCCCCTAATAATAGCTAGGACAAATCAAAATCAAATATATGTTTAATCTGATTTTATAAAAAAAAGTACAATTGACAAAATTAGTGTTCTAAAAAAAGCTACCAAACTTTGTTCTAGCGATATGTTTTCAAAAAGCATAGCTTCACACTTAACAGGTATTTTTTATAAGATATGGAGGTGCAACTTCAAGTGAAATTTTCAGAGGGATCAGAGTGCTGCTGTAAATTCAATTTTGGATCCATTTCTTTTTTTTTCTATTTATTGCAAACATTTCAAGTAATCACCTTGAATATAATACACATTTGGAATATGATTAGAGCTTATAATGTGGACGTAATACTTGCACTAAGCCTCAATACTGTACTGTGGCTATATTGATGCTTCACAGAGTAAGAATTTGTATGCTGGCTAAGAAATAAATTTAAAAATCAGATAGTGTTATTTAATAATACGAGGTTTGATTGTTCTTACATCTTCCAATAATTGCATCATGATATGTAGTGGTGAATGATTTAATTTTATTTTATTGAGTACTGATTAGTCGTTAAAGTTAAAAAATGTCAGTTGAGCTTCAAGATGTCAGTTAGAAATTACAACAATTTTACACAATCACGAAAAGCCACATCAATTCTATTTTTAGGACCATAAATGTTGCAATTCAATATCAGGACCTCATTGATATTTAGATATAGTTATAAAAAATAGAAAGAAATTACAAGAGATATTTAATACATATAATCTACTTGCCGTGGGGGGCATACTTTATTTAATTTTTATTATATTTTCATAGTTTTAAGTGTGACATGCTCTTATTAGGTAAGAAAAAAAAGGAATATTTTATGCCACAGGATGTCTTTATCCTAACAAGTTTTTAATATTTTGACTTCTTACAATATATTTTAATATATTCACACAACAGAGACACAAAATACAATGTTTGTCAATACAAAGTTCAGACAAAATATAAAGTTAATTTTCCCAAATATTTCTTGCTGCCTGGACCATTCTGTTTGGTAAGGATGGTGTGGGTTCATGTGGAGATAAAAGAGAATATTACCCACAATACATAAGAAATGAAGACATGAAAACTCAGCAACACAAAATGACATAGGAGGAGGGAAAATTTTAAAAAGATAGTAACAGAAAGGAAGAATTATAAAGAGACAGTAACAGAAAAGAAGAAATAATGGTGGCAAGTTCACTGAGAAAATGTCTCAGAAAATCCTATCCTACTCCAGTTCAATTGTCTGCCCCATTCTCTCTGACACAACAAGATGTTAATTACATGAACTGGGTAAAATTTGTGTGACTTCCCTGAAGCACATAAATTGTAATTGATGTAAGGACCTAGAAAGAGAGGCCAATTTCTGAAGATCTGCAGTACTTCTATTACTCCTAATCCCATACCAAGACAACTTGCAAGATGTTGTTCGCATTTCGGCCGAACCAAATCGACTACCAGAAGTTCTTTAACCCAATCCAGAAGCCTATGGTATTTATCAATCTTGACCTGATGACATTTTTCTAGTTAACCAGCACCAGAAACTACCTGGGCATCAATTATCAAGCCGTCCCTCCCAGACTAGAGGTTGCCCACTGAAGTATAATACAAACACTGTCTCTCAACCTTATAACCCTTGGAACTCAGCACATTGGGCAATGGACAAGACCCCACCAATAGCATCATGGCGCTTGATACGTCCCCTTTATGAATAAGAAAACACTGTTGAATGACATTCGTCGCACTTCGGTAGTAAGGCAACGGACCTGCACCGGATATTAAGTAAAGAAGTCAGTCGCCGAGATGTTCTAATACGGGTCGGAAGGGCATGATTCAAGTGGGAATGAATTGAATAAAGTCTCAACCTGCGGTCGCCGAACACAAAACACGCAATTAAGCGGTGATAGAAAAACCTGTGCTGCTTCCCTCAACTCTCGGCAGTCAACTGACTGGTAAAGCTTGGCCGTCAAAAATGACCGCAATAATCTGACAAGGTCAAAAAGCCGACCTCCACGCGACGCGACAGCACCGTCCACTCAGCCTAGGCGAGAGACCGTCAACGGAGAATCAGCTGCCGCCGACAAAGAGCAGCTAAGCCGTAGAAAATGGTTGCGCATCCAAAGAGGAATCGAGAACTGCAGACAGGAGAAGCCAAAGCTACCACTCCGAGTCGGTGCATGGAAGAATCCAATTGCCATATCCTTTGGAAACAGAAACCATGACCTTACAGAATTGCGGACCTGACGGAGATGACCGCTTGTTACCCTGCCTAAGTCAAGGGAATGAAACAGTCTAGACAGCAAAAAGGAATTCCGCACTAAGAGACGCTGCTGAGGCTTGATTGGGGCCCTGCAGATGCTTTCCTATATCTACCGCAGAGCGAAAGATGTCTGAGCAAGATCAATACATCTAAATTAATCATTTTAATTGGGTAGAGGATTGAGTTGCGGAATAATACCCCCCTAACAAACGAAAACAAGAGCCGGTGACAACCTTGATCATACGGTGTTTTGCAGTAGCCCTAATGGGCAGCATACTGCATTTAGTTGCGTTGAAATTCAAGCCGTATTTCACAACAGCAGCCTCGACTGTGTCGAGTGCCAAATGCACGCCTTTTCCAGTGGTGGAAACCAACAGGATGTCATCTGCAAAGTCTAAAGAATTAATATGGTGCCAGCGTAGGTCGAAGCCTATTTCTTCGGGACCGTCTTGTGGACAACATCCATGACTAATGAAAAGAGCAGGGACGACAGGGATCACTCTCACGCACACCCTGAGTAACAAAAACGAGACCAGATGGAACTCAGTTCCAGTTGTACTGGAGCGCCAACAAACTCAGTTCCAGTACAACTGGAACTGAGTTTGGGAATTAGCGTAGACTTGGGCGATGTAGTTAATAAAATCCTTCGGGAAGCCAAGTCTACGTAAAACCTGGATAACTGCCTGATAATAGAATCACTGTGATAGGACACACCCAAAGCAGCGATATTCATGGGTCTATACTTAGTGGGGGCGTTATGGGTGACTGAGGCTAGAATAAATTACTTTCCGCACACCTGTCTTGAAAGCAACTCTGGCTCCCATCAAAGATCTGGATCGCAAAGAGCCTGGTAGCCAAGATCCTATGTAAATGCCACACAACAAAACCAACGAGTCTGACCTTCACCACCTCTTCTAAAGAAACAGGTGCCCACACAGAAGAATAAGTTGGATTGTGCTGTGCTGTCGCATTAGAGACAGGGTAAGATGGAGCGCCAACAAACTCAGTCTAGTATTTATAAACTGCTCGGGGAAGAATGACAGCACGGATCGATGCCGATCCTCCAAAAAGAATGCACCGTCCAGAATAGCCCTCGCCACTCTAAAAGCATTATGCTTAAACTGACGCTGACCCGCAGCATATTCCCACCGACGGATCATTTTGTCAGAGGGGCTGTAGAGAGAAGAAATACGACCTCTTCGCGGCTCGATGGAAGCTACCAAGAGATGGGAAAAGACTCAGTGTACCAGCCCTCCAATGAAGAAAGAACAGGCTTATCCCGATGATATGATTCGGCGACAGCGGCCAATCCTGTGACAATGAAAGATTTACAATGCCGGACATCAGTAAGGCCGCGGACGTGTCCATAGCAAATACATTACCAACAGTACAACCTTTACCACTCACAGGAAGAGAATGGGTAAATCTGATGACAATAAGGGAGAGGTAGTAGAAAGTGTCTCGCTAGAAGAAGCTTGCGGATTCAGATGTAGATAAAGCCGCTGAAGTGGCGGTTACATCAGCGGTCACAGATGAATACATAACTCCGAGTACTCACCGCAGCAGATGAGGACGGGTCAACAACAACACCGAGCTGAGCATCGAAGATGTTCAACCACAGCATTAACTATTGCTTTATACTCAGACTTCTTTTCAACCTCTTTTACGACCTTTAAAGACCGACCACTAGCACGAGACACAAGGTGGAAATTAAGAAATTTAACCCCAAGTAGCGTTGTTGAAGCTCGTCGATGGTCAACAGCAACGAGTTTTCCTTTGTCCACCGCGCCTTAACTTTCACATATGACACATTCCACATATGAGTCCAGGTAGGTATGATAAGGGTGGACACCAAGACCAGAGTTTATTGTAAAAACCCGGTCGCAATTCAAACAACTGTAACCAATTGGCAGTGCAGCTTGAACGGTATTGGGAGGAACAGAGTTTGCAATTTAACTCCCGACAAGATGTAAAGAAACTCTGGGAACAAAAGAAGTAGAAGATTGTCCACCTGGAGGGTCGGCAGGACTTTCTTGATTAAGTATTGGCCTGTGGCTCGAGGTCAAACCCGGCAGGAATTTTTAACTTTTCCTGAATTCCTTGGGCTAATACTAATAAAAGCCATGTGGGCTGACAATCCACACAACCACTAAACCTCCTGTTTTGGACCGAAGCCCAAGGAGCCCTGTGGACAGGATAATCTGCTACGAATTTGCGTCCGAGATATGACTTTGGATCCCCTCCAAAAGCCGAAAATCAACTGACTCACTGCTGTCCGGACAGTGAACCTAGGCAGAAGGTTGACCCGCAGTGAAGAAAATAGGAGGAGCACTGCCAATTCGGCCCGGGATCAAAGATCTGTTCACCGCACGGCCACCATAGCCCATGCCACACACCAGTACCGAACATCAGAGATAAGATTACTGACACTGGTGAGACGCGCACCACAGGCGGCTGTACGCCTGCAGGGAGCCCGGTGGAGGCCACTTTCCTCCGTAGACAGTCGGCAAAATCGTCATGCATCATTGGTCAAAGCCAACAATACCTGAATCACACACTCCAGCACCTATTTCTGAAGAAGGGCACTCTCCTGCTCCACATGCATAGCTAGATTCGTACTGAATTTAGAACTACCGCTAGGCACCAACAGAGTAGGTGATAGAGGAACTTTGCAGTAATTCACGGACTTCATTATCCTGATGTTAAGGGCCGCTACTTCCAGAGATCAGCAACCCTAATTCACAGCATTCATTCTAGTTTCCCGGATGTAAAAGCGACCGAGTACTAACAGCGCCGCAACGAAAAGGCGTTAGTAAGGTGCAAGTGCCGCCATGAGTCGGCACATGCCTCACGAGATCAAAAAAAATCCCCACAAGACACATCCACTGCCGTCAAAACTTTGGAACCACAGCCGAGACCGCAGTCGAAGCAACCACAAACCTCCGAAGGAAGCCTTCCAAAGGTACCATAGCGAAGACTGAGTAGCCTGGGAGCCGTCCCCCTTCCAAGAGGATTATACTTAAGTAATAGTAGTAGAGCAACACGGAGTATAGATTACATCAGATTTTATTTTTTTTTTAAATCAGCAGAACAACAGCACAGCAGAAGTCAATACCACATTAAATGATACAAATTTAAAATATAAATTTAGAAATATTTATAAATATCTCTAAAATTGCAACATAATGCTATTTCGTAACAGTAACTGTTACAAAAAATGTAGTACTATAGAAATATAACCATGAACAGTATAGTTGAATTTTACCTCATATAATATTACTTTTAGTACCGAGTAAACCACCTGTTTAGGTGTTATATGGATAGCCTCACCCGGCAACTAGAACTTTAAATTTTAATTTTTTAATTGTAAGAAAACGTAAGGGAATTATCGATGTACCAATAAGTCCTTATGATATTAATTCCTAAATATAACAATGTAAGTTAAATGTGTAATATATATGCATATTTTTTTTCGACTGATGAAATAATTTACCATAGAAGCTTAAAAATAATCTTGTATTTGCGAATATTGATACGGAATTCGAAACGTATGAAAAATGCCATGCCTGACCGGAATTCGATCTCCAATTGAATGGCCACCACTCCGCCACAGACAGCAGGTAACTGTTTAATAAATCGCATTTAAAACACTCTTGGTTGGATATTAACAATTATAAAACTGAAAGTTAGTTTTAATATATATTTTAATTCATTATCTTACAAACGATACAAAATACAATACAAGAATGCGACTCAAAAAAACTTTGAAGTCATACAAAAAAAATAACACAAAGCAAAAATTACTGTAAACTTACACGATGTTTATCGTAATATCCTATCCTTTTTCTATGAGTAAACAACACACACGTGCGCACACTGATCAAACTGGACTGGACTGGCCAATCCAGTTCAATTAATAATGCGTTTATGTGTATGTTTTTGCACAAAAAGCCCAGGATTTTAAGTGAAACATTACGTAATCATAGAACATTTTTGTTTGGCTTTATTATTTTTATAACAATTCAATTAATGTTGTTATTTTTTTATACGGTTGGAAACGTAAAAATTTAAAATTAAACGAACTAAAAAAGTACTGTTATGATTACTACTAAATAGATGGAATGTAAATGCATTATTTCTCGAAAGAAGTGGTAAATTAATTTACTGATTTACACTATCTGTCTCAGACGTAAGAAACACTAGAGTTGCTTTGTTTATGAGTAACGATATTCACTATATACCCGATCCGTGACATAAACAGAGTAAACGTTTCACTTGCAGAACTGAATATCTCTTGTATTTCGGTAGTCTTGATATGCTGATGTACGGTAGTATGTTAGGCATTTCCTTAATAAGCCTGGTACTGGATGATTATTGTTTAGAAAACGTCTGCCAGTCTTAGGAGTAACTTTTATATCATACCAAGACGCCTACAACCTTTTAGGTCATGGCATTAATACACACTTACGCATATATACAAAAGACAAATTTATACAGTATTTTTGGCGAGGTCTTTAGAAAAAATACTTAATGATATATCTCACCTCACTACTACTCGTACATAAAGAGACGATTTTTTCGTTTGTTCCCAATAACCGCGATAACTATTAAACCAATCATTATGAAATTTTAACTGCAGCTTTCTTGACCTCCAGGAATGTTCATCATAGTTCAAACATCACCTACTTCACTACTATATAAATCACAAATAAAAAATCGTATAAATAAGTAACCTAGAACTTCTTTTGTTAATCCACCGGGTTGGTCTAGTGGTGAACGCGTCTTCCCAAATTAGCTGATTTGGAAGTCGAGAGTTACAGCGTTCAAGTCCTAGTAAAGCCAGTTAGTTTTACACGGATTTGAATACTAGATCATGGATACCGGTGTTCTTTGGTGGTTGGGTTTCAATTAACCACACATCTCAGAATGGTCGAACTGAGATTGTAAAATACTACACTTCATTTACACTCATACATATCATCCTCTAAAGTAATACCTGAACGGTAATTCCCGGAAGCTAAACAGGAAAAGAAAGAAAGAACTTCTTTTGCTAAATTTAACTCGCTGTCTGAACATTGTTTATATCCATCGATTTCTATGTCAATATCAACTTCTTCAGAAGCTTATTATGTGATTTACAAAATGTAATGTCTGTTAAATCTGGCGGTGACCCGCGAGAACCCATCCTCACGCAAGCAAAGTAGCACTTTGTTATATATTGAACTAAGAAGTTCCATCAGGTTAAGCCATACACGTAATCGGCGTACATTCCAGAGCCTTCTCCAAGACCTGAAGAGCAACGTATATGCTCCGCTCAAAATCGAATTCAACCTTTGAGAAATATGTTAGGTCTCAAATCAGCTTTTGATTATCACCCTGAAATTGACTATTTGAATTTGAAAGATATTCAAATAAGTAACACGATTAAAATATGTAACCATTTCAATGCCAAAAAATGGAATGATGAAACTACAGAATTTTCTGTACTGGGGGAAAAATAATTCTAGATCAACTTCAATATTCTTCTGATTTCATTAAAATTTTGATTTTGGGAAAACGTATTTTATTTTATCCAGTAAATGGTGATTAGTGATAACTAAGAGCTCACACATGATTACTAAAAAATTAATTCCAATTTTTGAAGTTCTGTACCATATACCCCAGGCGAAGCCGCGACGGGAGATGTTATTATAACCACACTAACCACACACACACACACACACACACACACACACACACACACACACACACACACACACACACACACACACACACACACACACACACACACACACACACACACACACACACACACACACATGTACATGCACACACACATACACACACACACACACACATGTACATGCACACACACACACACACACACACACACACACACACACACACACACACACACACACACACACACACACACACATGTACATGCACACACATACACACACACACACACACACACACACACACACACACACACACACACACACACACACACACACACACACACACATACACACATACATACATATATATTAGACTGGATACATTTTTTCTTTTAACTTTTTGAGTAAATTACGTAACGTACATGATATATTCTTATTACTTCATTTTGTTGGTGGAATTTTCCAAGAGAGTACCTACCCGGTTGTTCATAAAAAAAACCCTAACTGTCCCTAGATAAGATTCCAATAGATAAAATAGAATTTAGATAGTTTTATTTACGAAGCTATTATCAATTTTAAAAAAAATCATTAACAGTCATATACATATATAAATAGTAATATCAAGTATAAATATTAATATAATTTATACTTGATATGACTATTTATATATATATATATATCTATTTATATAACTTACTGTTTATATAAGAAATTATCATTTAAAAAAAAAAAAAAATCACTATTATTTCTCGATTAATATAAAAGAAAAATAACTTCGATAAAAAGTCGAATAAACATTGATACAGACAAAAATATCAGTTGATACTCCTACACTCTACAGCTAGCAAATCGTATTATTTATCTATAATTTTTGCAACAATCTGAAACCAATCAACTGTATGCTTCAGAGTATAACTTTCTTTCATACTCACTGGAAGATAAATACAAAAGAGAAAACAGATATAAAGGGGAGGGGATAATACTAATGAAGAATTAAAACACGTATTACCTACTTAAGTGGGGGGAAATATCACGTTAACCTTTGAATAAATGTTGTTAGTTAATGCTTGTCCGTTATACTGTATACAGTATTAAACACGTTAACAGTACTATTAGTGCGATCTGTTAAATTAACACGTAAAACGAAGTGACGATTGTGTTAAACACATACAAAATGATGAAGTTAAGGATAACAGTGTTATAATAATTAAATATTATACATATATATTACTTATAATACCGATACATATTTTATTTAAAAATATGTCAACAGTTATTAAGGAGATGTCACAACAACCTGCTCCAGTAATACCTCCAGGTAAGCAGGCATTTAATAGTTTTTACACATAACTTTAGTATTTATGTAAGCGTAGAAAATACTTTAAGAAAAAATAACTAAAAAACGTTTTCCGTACGCAATATAAAAAGCAGACTGATGACAAACTAGAAAAAAAACAACTGATATAATTATAAAATAATTAATATTTTTAAAAACTTTCCATTAAACGACTGATACTATGCGATTTAATAAATAAATAAAAACATATTTGAAGGAAATTTGGCATTATCAACTTTCACTTTCCCGGTGAATGTAGTTAGAATAGCTATACATTAAAGAAGAAAGTATTTTGATCATATCAAAAATGGGTTATCGAGTTATTTTGTTATCTTTACGTTTTAGGGTCCAACCAGTTCATCTAAATAAAAATAAAAAAATACATAAGTTTATACAATGTGTGTCCCATTACTTTTGGGCATATATTTCAGGACAGACCGGCTTTGACAGGATGTAGGCCAAATATTTCTACATAGGAGGCATGTATTACATTTTTTTTTTTCAAAATTCGTTAAGGTGGTGGGAGAAATCGCGAAAAACCAATTTCGATTTTCTTCAGAGGCATTTTAAGGAAAACTTTATTAAAGCAGATTTGGTGGTTACAATGCATGTAAAAAATAATCCCCAAAAAACTCTTAAAATTAAAATGTATGTTTTTTTTTGCTCTTTTACTTATTAAAGAGAAAAACGTTATTAATAGGGAAAGCTTATTAATTTGTAATCAAATTTCTTCTAAAACTACTTATGAACATTTTGAAGAAATTTTCAGTAAGATTATGTAATCATTCTAAAACAATATAGCTTTAAAATAGCGAACGGTGTGTCGTCCTATTTTGAAAAATCTTTAAAAAAATAATAAAATGAGATTTTCAATTTGGTGCCATGAATTTCTTTAATCTATGTTCAAATCGTTTCTGTTGACAAAATTGATAATTACTTTTCTTTCATAATCTCGCTGTAAGATTTAAAAAAGTAAATAAATTTAAGTAGAAGATTTTTTTTAAAGAAAAGATCTTGTAAAAAGTTACAATCTCAATATGCACACTAGACTAGACAAATAATATACATATATATATGAACGATTTGATATTTTTCAACATTTTCTCATAATATATAATTAATATTCAATTATCAATTTATAACAATGCTGTTTAATCTGATATCATTCATACATTCTAAAATGGTTTATTTTCAACCAAAAAAAAAAAACAAATTCAAGAAAAATAATTAGAAAACTTAAGAGATAAAGCAAAACAGACTATTAGACTTTTTACACAGTTTCTGCAAATTTGTTCTAATTTTTATCAAAATGTAGGTTGTTGTCTTTCTATTTCTTTGAAGCTATTTTGAATTCATATTGTTAAGGCGTTTTGTAGGCATTTCCATTTTAAAATAAAAAGTAAAGCGCAAAATAAAATTTCGTAGTAAAAAGAAAAAAGTAATACATATTTAAATTTTTCTTTAACTTTGGACTTTTTCAACTCGACCACAAATAAAAAAACAAAAAAAGCAACAAACAACTAACAATAATTTCATAACCCCTAATTGAAATATTACGTCAAATTATGCGTTACTAGTTTATTTTTAATTTGATGCAAATTCAAAAAAAAAATAATTTAAAGAACTGCTGACGTATCTTTTAGTGCATGTTTTTATTACTTTATGTCGATTTCGTTTTTTAAAGTTTATTCATTAATTTTTTCTTTTTTCTAAAAACTGCAGTTCAAATTTATAAACAGCTTTTAATTTTTACTTTAAGATTCTTTATTACTATAAAAAGAACCTTTTTTATACCTGAGATTGATACATAAATGTTATTTATAGGACATTTTCGTCTAATTAGAGGACGAAATTACCTGAAATTTGGTGAGGTAAAAGGTGCCTTCTTTATTCAACGTCCACTATAACGTTTGTAATTATTTCATCACGGTTACAGATCTTGGAAATATAAAAAAAAGGGAGCGAAATCCCATTTTACAACAAAATCAATTTAATGCGCGCATAATAATGTAAAACAACACATATTTCAATAGCTAACAACAAAAACGTTGTAACAATTTTTTACAAAATAAACAAATAACAGATTTAACTGCACCCTGTTATACCTTTCCCTATAAGTTTGAATCTTTTTGGATGTTCAATAGAAAAGGTTTTTCCGGTAATCGATTTATAATAATACTAGTGACAAAAAAACTGCAACTTTACAAA